>NC_135498.1:27959707-28305957 GCF_052857255.1 Amblyomma americanum
TAATCACGAACAGTTCAGAAGCGCGAATAAAGGTTCATCAATTATTTCCTTGAACACCTGATCACGCCACATCTTTCACATCATCAAACGGCCTTTGTGAGACAAAAAAAAAAACAGAATACCTTCTCATACAGAAGCAATATCTGGTCTCTGCTCTCTATACTATGATATTTTGACTTTCGATTCTGTATTCCCGTACACAGTAGAGAATTACGTCCTCACTGCTCTGTATTCTGTAATCGCTGTATTCTGCATAGTATTTCAGAATACAGAGTCGATATCTCTTTACGCGATAGAATCTAGTTGAAGAAGAAACAGTGGTTCTGAGAAAATAGCTACAAAACAACTCTCCCAACTGTTAACTGCCTCGACGAACTATTCACTATCCACACAGGTCGCAAGTTCTCTGAGTCGGGTTAAGCTTTCGCCAGAAGGCACAGAAGCCTAGTGGCATGAAAATGCGCGTGGTGAGTAAGTAAACCAGAGCGAACTGAGCGAGAAATGGTAAGCGTGCGACTCACCAGGTCGGCGCTGATTTCGCAGCGGTCATCCAGCTCTTTCTGCAGCTGGGTTAGCTGGGCTTCCTGCTCCTTGAGACGCTCCTCCTGCGCACAGCGCCAAGAAAATTGCACACGTCAGCAGCGAACCGTTAATCGCACCGTCACGTGACCCTGAGTCATGCACATTTATACATGTCTACTAGTGTCCACAATGAGGAACCAGGAGAGACTCCCGGGACACTGTCGCCGCTGTGAGGTGGCAGGACGAGAGGTGGCTTGCTTTCAGCGCTGTTTCACCTAAGGCTTTGCAAAACATTCAAAAACGGGTTTTTTTAGTTAATACTAATTGTTTTTTTTTTGGGGGGGGGGGGGGGGAAAGGAAATGGCGCAGTATCTGTCTCATATATCTTTGGACACCTGAACCGCGCCGTAAGGGAAGGGATAAAGGAGGGAGTGAAAGAAGAAAGGAAGAATAGGTGCCGTAGTGGAGGGCTCCGGAATAATAAAAGAGTGCGTTTTTCGATATAGTATTGTCAGTGGTGTAGTACATAAGAATACAGCTAAGATGTGCTAACTAGCAGGCTGGTTAACTAATATCGAATAGTGAACCTTTAATGTTAGGCTCCTTAATTATTAAAAAGGCGTGTAGACCATCGTAAATGATATCCATATCAGGTTTTAGAATTTCAAGAACGCGGTCCCCGTCGGCGCTTTGGCCCAACAAATTTTGGATATATCAACGTGTTGCGTGCGCTAGAGAGGTTGCTTTGCCTGTAAGCTTCTCGGAAGAGCGCGTATTTTTGCGCGATCTAGCCGAAATTTCTTGGGCCACAGCACCGAGGATAACCGTTTTTTCGAAATTCTAAAAACTGATATGAATATTAGTTACGCTGGGCTACACGCCTATCAATAATTAAGGAGCCTGCCATTGAGCACGTCTTAACTGTATTCTGATTTACTACACTACTGGCAATGCAATGCCGAAAAAAGCGCTCTTCTAACGCAAAAAGCCTATTTTTAAAAATTATGTAAAATCTTCGGTGACAAACCCTGTATAGTTTGCTTCTAGAATGCCACCAGCAAAAGAGGGGCCCCGAGACCGGGGCTGGAAACTTCTCGCACCGGTCGCGAAGTGGCTAGCAGGTCTTCCACAAACTCTTTATCCCGTAGTGTGACTCGCTGGAGGACATTCGAGAAATTAACTTCAAATCTCGGCAACGTTTTGAGACTTCAGTGTTTTCATTTTCTGCGTGTGGTCCTGTAAAATAACCTTGCTGTAGTTTCCTTTCGAGCAGCATCATAGATTACTTTATTCGGCGTTACCGAAACGGTAATGAAAATAAATTTAAAAACAATAAAGATTAATCGAAATAAAGATAACAAACTATTCAGAAATTACCGCACGCTTGATGTCGCTGGCCCTGGCTAAGGTCAGCGTACTCTCTGATAGGCTGGGAACAATAACTGCTGCTACTTGCGAAAGGCCAGCTTCACGTCAAATATCGCGATTTCTCACACGACAAAAGCTTGCCAGGGTAAAAAATAAAACAAAAAAAAACGAGTCACCATGCGAAACTTTGCCGACCGTTTTGTACACCTTTCGTCTTTTTTTTTCCTTTTTACGCTTCGTCTACGCCTTATATGGCCCGTACGATACGTCCCCATAAAGACAGATGACGGGCAAGGAGACGACAACGCAATCATCAATCAACCTGCATACAGACAAACAAAAAATAAACGTCGTTTTCTTACGATCTGCGTGCTGCTGGCTAGGCCTTTTTTCTATCCTTCGCCCTGAAGGCCTGTTACTTTGCTCACTTGTGGAGTAGCTCGTTCGTACAAAGCAAAAACGATAATCGCTTGCTTTTGCCGTCGCAACAGGCTGTCTTATACGAACGAAACAAGGCTTTTCTACGTCTTGTGAAGACGTGGGCATTACATTTTTAGTTGCCCGCACGTAGCGTTTGCTGGAGCTGCTAAACCCCGGATGTAACGGAGCAGTTTAAGGTAGCCCATGCTTTTTTGAGCGTCTTAATGCATCGATAACTTCTAATACTCCTTGGACACATTTTGTTTAACGTTCACGCAGTCTCATGGCCTTTCATCGTCACCTTTTCACTGCGTCGGTAGAAGCCAGAGCATCTAAGCTGAGAAGGAGCACTCGAGCTATAGCAGGAGTGGAAGCTGTACTTAGAAAACTCAAGATAAGTATAATCCCAGTCAGAAAAAACAACCAAAATTTCCTGCGATGTTTTTAACCATGAGCTTGTAGTAACAACAGAAATCTCTGTGGTAGCAAAAGAATTTTGTGTAGCTACTACAGATGAGTACTGAAAAACTACAGACTGCAGAATTGTACAACAGAATAAACTACAGTACTATAGTAAGAAAAAGAAAAACCTTTTGACATGATTCTGTAGTTTTTCGGCTACGTGCATTATGTTTCCCCCGCCGCGGTGGCTCAGTGGTTAGGGCGCTCGACTACTGATCCGGAGTTCCCGGGTTCGAACCCGACCGCGGCGGCTGCGTTTTTATGGAGGAAAAACGCTAAGGCGCCCATGTGCTGTGCGATGTCAGTGCACGTTAAAGATCCCCAGGTGGTCGAAATTATTCCGGAGCCCTCCACTACAGCACCTCTTCTTCCTTTCTTCTTTCACTCCCTCCTTTATCCCTTCCCTTACGGCGCGGTTCAGGTGTCCAACGATATATGAGACAGATACTGCGCCATTTCCTTTCCCCCCAAAACCAATTATTATTATTATTATTATTATTATTATTATTATTATTATTATTATTATTATTATGTTTCCCTTCGTGAACTTCATGTACGCACGATTACATGCTGAACCGACTCATCCTCTTGACAGCTTTGAGTTGAAAGCGCACCGTCTCGGTGGATGAGCACCGACACTTCAGCATGGCCTGCATAATATGTTTAGCGTTACCTGGCACCTATTTCGAGAGCGAACACTGTTATATGGAGCCCTCCCCGGCGGATTCAGAGCGCATCCACATCCGGTCACGCGGCAGCGTACACTATCACGTGACCGTCAGTGTCATCACGTGATCAGCGCCAGACAAGTGACCATGGTCCTGTTGCAATCGCTGCGGTAGTCCAGTTTGTCAAAAAAGTTTGTATGTCACCTTACCGTACGAGCGCTTGCAAACGTTTCAGTGCATGCAGGCCGGGCCGTAGAAATCATTCAACACGCAAGTTCATCACATACATTACGGGGGTACAGGCACTGGCACATTAAGCACCCGACTTAAATTTAAAACGCGCAGACACTCTTTATTGTAAAACACGCAACGGGCTCGCGTGCCTGACCATTTAATAGGTTGCGCACGGCCGCGAGAAGAGGCGCGCAGCGTTTCGCGCACGCGGAAAGTTCTGGTTTGCAATCACCGTTGGGCACGCAAAGCGATGATTGCCCTTTCAATTTGCAAAACAGCGCCAAGGCGCTTGGAAGCGCAAACAAGAGCCGAGAACCACTCACCACATCTCGAAGCCGGAGTCGGTACTCGTGCTCGCTCCTTTCTTTCTGCAGTCGAATAGCCTGCGCAAACGAAGAGAGGGTAGGCACTAATCAGCGACAGGTAAAAAAACATGGAGAAACGTTTGTGTATACCGTGTTTACACGAATATAAGTCGACCCGAAATATACAACATAACTGGCTCCTTCAACTCCTCCTTTCCCGCACCCCAGCTATTTACTAATGCGTAAGCATTATATCGCTCGTCGGCACCGAAACCCGCCGTTGTCGTCGTTGACCGTATCAGTGGTAGCAAAAAATTCCAGATGACGTCACCGTGGTATCAAAAAAATTGCCTGTGGTTTAGCTCTGGTTAACCCTAGTTGAATTGCGAAAGCTCCGTTTCCTCGGCACGTCGTCTACGCAGCGTCTCATTCCGACGATCTCGAGAACTCAAACCGGTCTCTTCCGCAGTTGAAGAGTCACTCCGGGACATGACACGACTTCTTCTAGCCGCATCTTCGTTACGACGCTTCTCGAGTCGTGCGGCGCGTTCTTCTGGCGTCTCTTAAGCACATCTGGTGGAGCGAGCGGCGACGGCGACGCCATCTGTTGGAGCGCGGCTGCGGCGTTGCTAGGCAACGGCGGCTCAAGGTCGCTCGTCGGCCACGGCATACGGCATACGGCTGAAGTGCGCGACGAGCCGAAATGGCTCGCTGGCTGGCATAGTAAAGTTTTCGCTTTAAAATAAAATTTCTTCCGATGGCGCGGGGCATGCACCCAGGACTTTCAGCCTGCGAGCCGAGAATGTAACCCATAAGCCACAAAACCACTTTTTTTCAGCGTGGTATTTATTACATGCATTTATACGCTGGAAAGAGCCATACATATTGTTTACAAAGTAATCAGCAAGTAGCCGAGCAAGTTAAATGGAAACACCACACCACACAAATAAAACGCACGTCTTAACACAGCTTAACTAAAACGGCGGCAAGAAAAGACAAGGCATCAATAACGGGAATAAGTCCGGTTGATAGTCACTGTCTTCGTAACTGTCTTTCAGCTGGTCACCATCTGGCCGAAATATGTGGGGGGGGCGACGACAGGCTTAGCATTACGTTCAATAAGGTCATTAGGTTAGGACCAATACAATTAGAGTAGAGAGAGCGATACAATGGAGGCGGAAAGAGCATAGATATCAATTCTTTGCGTAAATTTGCCGCGACATTGATACCGGAAGCGCTTTGGGGATAGTATCATCATGAGCACCAATGTTTGTTTACAAATCTCTGAACCGTGTATAGACACAGTTTACGCCGTTTTTCACGTCTATGAATCTGCACGAACTAGTTCAGACTCCTGTTTAGGTTCAGTTAATTTGTTGTACAATGGTCCTTCGTCTTTTGCAACAAACAAAAAGTGCGTGCATAATCTTCCTTGTTATTTTGTGTTTCGTCCAGTTTGCGCTGTTTTTCACCATTATATATACGCATGTAAGAAAGACTGCACACTGTACCCGACTAATATTCGCCTTGAGGAAGTGAAGTAAATAGAGCACTGCACATCTTTGTGGAACACCTTTCCGGCCGAAGTCACAAGTTCGCCGCCTGATGGTGAGCGTCTGTCCGTAGTATCCAGGGGACCTTTTCAAGCTTTCGCCGATGTGTGGAATGTTTGCAGAAGTGTAGCATAACAACTTCTTTCCCGCATACAGGGCACCGAATAAAGAAAAATAAAATTGAGGTTGACAGAGCAGTGTGGAAGAGATCTCCCTCCTTGCAGATATTATTTCCTAAAACAAAGTGAACTTCTATTTTTGTCATTACCATCGAAGAAACAAAAAAAGATGCGAATGTTTACAAAAGACCCTTCTGATAAAGAAATAACACGCAGTGAAAAAACCGGGAAAACGAGATGATTATTGTGTAAATAAATGATCGAAAGAGTCTTCATTAAAAAAGCATGCAGTAACCACGAGTGTTTCAGTGAAGCATAACACGAAGCGGCTATTTTCCATACACAGGAAGGCCGAAAGAAGGCAGAATGCAAAACGCTACAGAAGGGCGATAGAACCTGTCACCTGAACATGTTTTTGCGATGTCTTGGTCAGCAGTGACTGCTTCCAACCCTCCCCGGCAAAGAAAATCGCAGTAACAAGGACTGCACTCTTTCAAGAGGACGAGCTATATACGGCAACACTGAATCCATCCTGTCATCTTCTCCTTCGTGTGTCCATTTCTCCCCCTTTCCTGTTATTCCTCTTCTTTTATTAACCTTCATCATTTCTTATCATTTTGGGCGTAGTTGCAGTGTTCTGTCTCATTATTCATTCTCTCTGTATTTGCTTTACTCAGAGCTTCTTTTTCTGCTCCTTTCTAGGTACACACCATCGACTGATTCACACGATTAATTAAGCCGATTTTCTTATTCACTTATATTAAACACATTACAAAAAATACGTCGCAACTACAACCTGCTGGTGTAACAAGCTGTTTACGAATATATGAAGATAGCTCCGTGCCCGGGCCACGTGAAAAAAAAAACGGTAGAACAGAACCGAGAATTACTCAACACATAATGAAAACATTCAGCAAAAGTAATAAGGCCAGCGTCCAGGAGCAGATCCGCAAGCCGTGAGGCTCATCTTGAACCCTGGCTCCGCACTGGAGCAAGGACGAAGTTGAAGTAGAAGAAAAAAAAAGTGGCTTCACCACCGCACAGACTTCGTCTTCGTCGTCGACTGATGTAAAAGAAATGAGGTTCTTCGCCCGTCGCGGTTGAGATTGAGCGTCTCCGCTGATGGACCGCTACTAGAACTTTAATCAGACGCGAGCGACACCTTCCAAGGGGAAAGGCGGTGCGTCGAGTGGGGGGGGGGGGGGGGGGGGGGGGGGGGGTAGAGGACCTGAGCAAATGGTGTCCAGGACCCTAAGGATGCACTCAGGAGAAGTTATCACTAAGGGGACAGCAATGACGCGACGCAGCCGCCAATGCGAAAAAGGCAGTATAGAGATAAAAAAAAAGGGAAAAACAAACAGAGGGAATGATATGAAAGGAAGACGACACACCCGATGCAGCTCATTTCCCGTCACTCTGCAGCTCTGCAAATGGAGAACGCGAAACATATACGGCTTCTTTACGGATTGAAAAAAAGGGCAAAAAAAAAACGAGCCGAGTTACTTTCGCGATCAGGGGACGGGGAAGAATAAAAATTGGCTGCCAATAGTTCGCGGCTGAACGAGCGAGCGAGCGAATTAGCGAGAGATTGGGCGTGCACGCGCTGGTTTAAAATAGAGGGGGTCTCCGTCAGTGCGCGACGAGAACTAATTGCTTTTCAGCCCCCGGCACGATCACAAACGTCCCATATTCGGCCGTGTCGGGGAATGCAGCGAAGGAGACGAACACACAAAAAACAAAAACAAACGAACGCGCAAGGAATTCGTGCGAGGAACGTCTAGAAGACGCGTTCCGCGGCGCGAAATTCCGCGTAATATTAAAGGCACTCAATCTCAAAGCGAAGAAAAACAGCGAAATAAAGAGAAGAGAGCTTCGAATACTTCCTCGAAATCCGGACGGAGGCGCTGCAAATATTAGCTTACAAATTTTTCTTGAATTTTTTCGTAAATTTCTCTGTTCTTTTTTTTGTTTCTTTCTCATTCCTCCCTTTACTGCATTTAAAAAAAGGCAAAATGAAATACTCGGCTTACAGGTTTCGAGGAGAGGCGTTGAGGAAAGCGCTACTTGAACACTGCATGTTCAATCTTCAATTTGTTTTTTTTATTCGTGGGCAATGTTTTGACGCCGTATGGATAGCTACTGAATAGAAAACGAAAGTGTTGGTGAAATTAGCCATAAATCGAGCAGGTGTGAAGTAATATAGCGGGGAAACAGCCGTCTCAGTGCAGATCTGTGTAACCTTGATTTTACCGAAGTGTTGGAAAGCCGCGGTGATCTTGTGTTGGTCAACTACGTCATTGTTTACCGCTGATTTTATGCGCAGCACTGATCGCCTCGTTGCCGATCTCAGCTAACATATGACACTGCCTATAGCTAATCGTACAACAACCAAAACAAAATAACTCAAGACAATATCGGTGACGCTGCAACTGCACGGCTGTATGCGGATAAATCAGAGGCTCTGTAGAACCAAAATTTAAATGCATCGCTTCGAGGCTGAAACCAAGGACGGCTGTCAGACTAGGCCTGACGCTCGATCTAGCGAGTTAACCAGGAGATTAAAAACTCGTTTTCCGAGGTCAGTGCACGTTAAAGATCCCCAGGTGGTCGAAATTATTCCGGAGCCCTCCACTACGGCACCTCTCTCTTCCTTTCTCCTTTCACTCCCTCCTTTACAGAGATCGCATGGTGACCTACAGAGAAATTACACAACACTATCGTTTGCAACGAGCTAGACTTCCTCCAGCGGATAGATCCTTGTCCAGATACCAAGCCATCAACTGGCGCCGGTTACAAACTTACACATTTCCAAACCCGGCCCTCTGGAGTCTTATGTACCCAGGGCAATTTTCAGAAAAATGCGCGAACTGCGAACTTAGGGCCACCTTGGACCACATACCATGGGAATGTCCTCATGCTCCCCGGGAGGGACGAGGTATTAACACAAAAGATCAATGGGAGACCTTACTACTGAGCTCCGAACCGGCGACTCAGTTACAACTCGTCCGACTGGCCGAAGCCGCCGCCGAGAGTCAAGACCTTTCGGCCGTCGTCTAGGCGGGTAGCCCTCTGGCTACCCTCTTTCTGTTGGATATTAAAAGTTTTCCTATCCTATATCCTCCTTTACCCTTCCCTTACGGCGCGGTTCAGGTGTCCAACGATATATGAGACAGATACTGCGCCATTTCCTTTCCCCAAAAAACCAATTGTTATTATTATTTCCGAGGGGGCACTTCTGCAAAAGGGCTCTTGTTTCTCTCACAGAATGTAAGTTTAACTTTCCCTGCATGTTCTTTAGGAAGTTTATTGAATTTTACGGCATGTGTTTATAAGAACTGCGAATAAACTATAACGGTATACCAACAGGGCACAAAGAAGAAAAAACAAAAACTCACAAATACAACTGTATCGGACGTAAGCCCCCCCCCCCCCCCCCCCCTCTCCAATCCCCAAAAGAAAGAAATCTCTTAAACGCACTAAAATAGATGTAACCGCGAAATGTAGCATGTTCACGGCTCAGAAAGTGCTGTAAAAAAAAAAAAAGACATTGGATCAATAAGTTAAAAAGCAGGGGTAAAAGCGAAGCGCATTTTGCGGCAGTCGCATTATTACTCAAAATCCGAAGGCGGTAAAGTAACGCCGCGGCACCCACAAAACTCCTTTTCCATTACGCCGGGCTCATTCGGATCAGTGATCCCAGAAGCCTCTTCACAGAGTCCTCGCTCGCTCATGGCTATGCGAAGCAAGACGGCCGGGCTTCAAACGAGCGAAGAAAAAGAACCCGAGTTCCGCAAACAGGGCCGCTCCGCATTCATAGATTCCGGCGAAGACACAGCAACAAAGCCTTTGTTATGCGGCGGCCTCTGCATCCAACGCGCCGCTCATACATCTCAGCCCAGTTAACGGAGAGAGCGAAAGGGCCCGAAAGGCGAAAAGAAAAAAAAAGAAAGTAGCGCGAGCATCGCATCCACGCGTGCTCCTAATTTCAGAACGGGACCTGCGGGGCCAGCTCGTCGGCTCTGCGAAAGTAAGCAGGGCATCAAGGCTGAAAGAGAGAGAGAGAGAGAACACGTGAAAAACACCGGGGAAAGAATTACACTCTAAAAGGCGGAAACGGAGGAGGAGGAGGAGGAGGAGGAAAAGGAGGGAAATGTTCGGCCAGCATCACACGGGACGGCAAGCTGCACCAACGCGTTCTGCAGCTCTTCTCCCGATTATTGTAACGCATAGCGCGCGCCCGCTGGTGCAAATCGATGCTCGCCTGTATGCCGGCCGAGCCCGCCAGCTAGCCACCTGAGCACGGCGCGAAAACGCTACCGCCGTCCTCCCAGCCACAACGCTGGGCTCTCGGTGCAACGAGCCGCTTGTCTTCTTATTTTCTTTTTTTTTTCATCAGAAACCACATTGGACGTGAACGGCCCACGGCTGCCGGCCCACCGCGCCTGAGGATCGAATCGAACATTCCGCGGCTGCTCGTATATGTCGGCGCGGAATTGCATATCCGGGGGAGGAGGGCGGGGGGGGGGGGGGCGTGAAGAGAAGAATGAGCGGCGCAGGTGTCCCAGAATAAATAAGGGACGAACCCCTTGGGAGCCCGGGCCGTAATAATGGGAAGGAAGCTGAGGGGAAAAAGAATGTGAATAACGTGATGGAAACCTGTTCGCTCCAGCTCCGGCTGTAAGGGAGCGGTTGTGAAGTGCGGTGTTTTGGACCCTATTTCGTAACGATCGACTCTTTCACTTATTCTTTCTTTTGTATCACCTTTTTTCATTTAACAGCTTCGCTTGAGACACAGGAGCCGGCACTAGATATAGCTTATCAGCTACGCTATAGCCCTGAGATCAAATATGGTGTACGAGTAAGCCTGCTTGTTCAGGGAGCCGCCATGTTGCCTGTCGGAGACTCCATAGAAAAGAGCGAGTTTTTGCCTAGGCGAGGAGGAATTCTGGCGGAACCACGTCGTAAAGCATCGGCCAGAGGTCGCTACTGTTGCTTTGGGTGCATGACGCTTTGCGAATACCATTCGTTTTATACATTGCGCCACATCTGGTTGGCACAAAACTGTAATGAATTGACTGTTCTTTAAAAAGTTACAGTTCACATGGTTATGCGTTGCAAATGCGATAGTGGGAACAGCAACAAGTGGAGGTCGTCTACTTCCCCGTTCTAATCGGTCGGTGTTTCACTTCTATTCCGGCTTCCCTGGCAGAATAAAACATGATGATGATGATCATCATCATCATCATCATAACCAACACCATCATCACCATCAGTCGAGCGGCGCCCATTGTATAACAGGGGTCGTCTCCCATCTGTCTCCAATTGCTTTTTATACCTCTGCTCTGCGCCAGCTCCGAAAACCCTATCCTATTCCTGATAACGCCTATTCCAAATATCCTATATATCCTATTCCTGTTATCAAATTTCCTAATATCCTATATACCATATTCCTTCTACGAAATTTCCTAATGTCCTATATATCCTATTCCTATTATCAAATTTCCTAATATCCTTTATATCCCATTCCTATTATCAAATTTCCTAATATCCTATATATCCTATTCTTATTATAAATTCTTTAATATCTCCATCCTCCCTTTCCTACCATCCCTGAAAGTTCGGAACTGTTCTGAATCCAGCTGCGTTTTCTTCCGTTTGGCATCCATTTTATCGCCTCTGACACAAGCCACGAATAACCACGGTTGATGTTCCGAAGGACTTCGATAGGCTAAATCATAATACACTCCGGGAATAATTATCTTGCTATGATGTTCATGGCATTGCAGCCAATTGAACGGCAATTTGAGTAAATCTGGTGAACCTCAAGACAGTATTTTAGGGCCCCTGTTTTAAATTGTGTATATCAATGAGATTGAAAACATTAATAGTTCAGCCAATTACAAAACTTACGAATATGACACGAGTCGGTTTTTCACGGGAACTGATGAAGACGACCTCGTGAAAGTAGCAAACCAAACACCCAATTCTCACTTTGTAAGTTATATTCACGGTGATTCGAAAAAGTCGTCAAAAATCAATTACACGAAAACCGAAGCTGCCCTCTTTCGCCAGAAATCAACACCACGTAACCTCGTCCCCAACGTCTTGCATTTAAAGCATTCTTTAATTGAATTTTCTTCTGCTGTTCATTAACTTGGTATTTTCTTCCACGAGCTTATGCTATGCAACCGCCATGATTATTACTAGCGCACTAAAGTTTTTGGAGTTTTAGGTATGCTGAGAAGCTGTCGACAATTGCTACAAAACACATCAAAAGCGCTTACTCTACAATGCACTTGCAGACTTTCGGTTGCGTTATTGCCATTTAATATATATAAACACAACAAAGAAATCTCTTCAAAAGTTCGTCAGTATCAGAAAAATTCCCTACGCGCAGTAGCAGATCTGCTTAATTACTCCCATACTCCCTGATAAAAGAAACACTTCGTCAATGCGATGTTCCCATGTGAGCGCAACTGCTGCTTTTCTGTGTGATTTACAGAAACTATATGACTATATTTAATTTTTGCTTGTCGCCATTGCGTATTATTCTGTTGCTGATATCTATTGATTCCTGCTGTCGGTTTTTATTGGAGGTTGGGGCCTGTCAAGCCACAAAATTATGGCTTTTGTCCCGCTTCCCTTGCCGCACTTTGTGCAATGCTTTTCGCGCTTAGTACATTATCCGGCTGTACAGCTGGGGTAAAATAAAGCAAATATAAACAAACAAAAACTTAGTTACCTGCTCTGCGCAATACGTGTCTTTCCCAAGTCCATTTCCTACTCTTGATTTCAGATTTCGTACTATAAATTCCTACTCGTTCTTTAACCCACACTGTTCTCTACATTTCTGGTGTTGCCTCCATCGTTTTCGTTTCCGTAGCTCGCTGGAATATCAAGATTCCAAAATGAGGTTTATTCTCCATAAGCTTCGCTGGCAAAGCGGCGATGCGCATTATGCGAAAACGCTTTTTTTTTTCCTTAAAATGCATGGGCGAGACTCGCTACGGGAAAAAGAAGTCAATGAATATCTCAGAGAAGAGAAATGCGCCCATTCCACTTTTAATCAAGAGAAAAGAGACTTGGCCCTATACAGAAGCCAGGCCGGCTACTTCAAAGCGGTAGCAGTTACGAATATATTTCGCACGGATTTCTTCATCTGTGCATGCAGCTACCAATTGTGCTTTCTCCCTGAGTTGAAAGATTGATAGAGTGGCGGTTTCAGTGCTTCCACAGCTTCACCGAAGCATAATTCAAAGCAGAGACCGCAATGCAGAAGTCAGTCTTTTGAACCAGTAGTAAATGAAAACTTTTTGGCAGCCTTCCTTCCACGTGGAATGCGAGCGCAGTAAAAGGCGCGTCGAAAGCACGCTCAAAGCGTTTGGTTTCGTGTACAGTTTGTTCGCGTTTGTTCATATTCTTTTTCTCATTTTTGACAGACTCCCACAGTGGCTGACGCAGAACGGGGCTCGTTCATTTCCATCTAACCAAGCCCACTTTCTAAATGCCCAAGCAGGCTCCTATTTTTATCTCTGTGCAATCTTCTAGGATCGCTGTAAGACTGGATTTTGTCTGCACATGTCTCAGAGGCCATGCCTTTACTGGGCGAAATTGAAAGTCGCTGCGACTCTCAGTCGCTCAGTTTCTCGCAGTATAAATGATATGGAGGTCCAGAGTTGTCCGTCTTGGCTTAAAGAGCACTTTATGGGCCAACACCCGCTTTCACCGTCCTCTTTAGGGAATGCTTTTGAACATCACTCTCAAGAACATGTGGCCAGACACTGGCTGTGCAAATAAATGTCCATCCTTCATTTCTTTCATTCTTTCTTTGCACTTAATTTATGCGTTGTCGTACAACGCAAGCTGTTATTAGTACTTATACACCCCCGAACATTTCGTGGTTGTCGTCTGAACAAAAAGATTTCAATGCAAAGGAAAGTTACACGATCCGTTCTTATCGGTCACTTGACCGATGGGAGACCAATCGCAGTGCCTGAAGTTTTGAACTGAACCCCTGGAACGCATTTTTCCTTCCACAAATCCTCACACATACAGCTAACGCTGAAAGTGTCATGAGATCCCTCCATTTGTACGCTTTCTCGTTATTTGTTCTCCCTCTTAATCTATCGCCTGCTTTTTTTTTTTTCTGAACACCTGACAGCCGGCTGACTCATCATATTGGCCTTTTAAGAGCGAGAATAATGGATAAATAGTGGTGACGGCAATTTACATTCGCACGCTGTCTGGTCGTTTATTTAATGGATAACCACTCTTTCTCTCCGACGCCTTCTCATTAGTTACACGCTTCCTTGGGTGTACAGCTACTGCAACCACGGCTGAACTCATTAAAGAATCCAAACCTCTTCTTTCCGAAGCAAGAAATCAGAACATAAAAACCGTTGCTGCACAGCAGCAGACGGCCAAATATGGCGCGCTGCAGCTAGCGCGCGCCTGTCAAGATTAACGACGACAGCGCCACGGCGGAGGTAGCGGCCGGCGGCTCCGCAGACGGATATGTGCCGCGGTTGAGGCGCGCTGTGCCCGCCCCCAATCCGCCGCCTCGCTGGCTGGGGCCGTCAAATGAGGTAATCATTCTCGGCGGCGCGCGGACAAGGTGGCGGTGGTGGCGTAACAGCACTGCCGTTCGCTCGCCGCCGACGCAGCCTCCCCCTAGCGGCTGAAGGCAAGCCCCACCCTCATCAATTTTACCGCGCGTCGCCTGAGTAGCTACACAGCGCAGCTCGCCGCCGCACAGACGCGGCCGAGCTTTCGTTCGTTGCCTTTCGCCCAGAACTGTGCAGCACTGGGCAAGGCAGAGCCGCCCTGAACAAACCGAGGGCCGAATCCACACGGCCGTATAGTTTGTAGCCCAAAAGAGACATTAGACAGACGAGGGAAGTGCACATAGCGATGACGCAAGGTGGCGCTACAAACGTTTGTTTTGGAATAGATGCGCCCGAACGTCTGTCCTCATGTGCCCCAAAGCTGCCCGAAAGTGACTAGCTGGTGCTAGGTGTAGCTTCGGTAAATATGCATGAATCTTGTAGCGAGGCTAATAAGCAGTACGCGAATAGCGGCTTCTTGCTCTAATACTCCTCAGCGTTGAAACTGCGCCATTGTTAGCACCTAGTTTCAGGAGGAAAGCTGCTATAGGTGACACACAAAACATGAGGGCCACTTCAGTTCACCTTAAAAGTATGAGGCGAGACCGTTAAGATGACGCTGCAGTCGCTTGGGTCTCCCCTGGCGCAACCTTCCTTTAGACAGTCTATAGCCTGTCTATGAACTTGTCCATAAGGTCTATGGACTTTCTCTATGCACATGCTATAGAGTAGTCTGTAGGCAACAGAAATGCTATGGACATTATATAGATTAATGACCATACACTTTTAATATACTTTTCCTATAAACAATATCTATACCATCAACAGACAAAAGGAAACATCTATAGAAAGGTAATAAGGTCTATAAGAAGTCAATAGGCAGTCTACAGACCGTTTTTATAAGGGTTGCGCTGAAACCAGCCAGAAAAGACGTGCGCTATAAGGAAACTAGCGGAAATGTAAAGCCGATAGCGACACTAACGCAGCCCCAACCGTGTTTGCTGATTGGCTCAGGGCAGTAACGGTGTAACTGCCAAAGTATAGACCGACGAGATTGTATTAGACAGGAAAGAGTGGTCGTTACAAATAAATTACCGGCCACTAAATAAAGCCAAGCAATTTGTACAGCCATTAGGTTCGTTCGCTGCCTCGCATTGCCTCATTTCCCGGCGCTTCTTGCCTTCAGCAGCTGGCTTATAACGTAACCAGCAATGGTGAGCCACTAAACGTAGATAAAAAGGCTGACACAGCAGTTGCAGTTGTGGCTTTTTTTTTTCTTTAACGCAAGACACACAGAAAACGAGCAATTACTGCGCAACTTTCATTAATCACGGTATAATTGAATCAGTATTTCAAGTTTCCGAAGCAGCAAGAACAGCTAGAAACGAACAGGAAACAAAAGAGGGAAGTAGAGAGGTATTGCTTTCCTGTGTGCATCTGCTTCGTCGAACGAATTCACACAGCGGCATCTTTCTGTCGCTAATATATCCACAAACCTCCAAGCATATGCCACCAAGCACTCCCTCTCCACTTCAGCGTTTCTAGCTGGCAATCACCAAATGAAATGAGCAACCAGTCTTGGTGGGCGAGCTCATCAACACTCTGGAAGTTTCACGTGTGGCCGTAATCAAATGCTTTTTTCTCTTTCACGCTAACATTAAGGAATTGTCAACATGAAGTTCGACTTGACGCGTTAAACGAAAGAATAGGTTCATAGGACGTAACGATACCGCGAAGGACCGAGCGGGAGATTAAATTGCGAGCAAAGGTCACAAACTTACGCAGGAATGCGACTGCTTCGCGAAAGAATTGGGTCGCGCGCGCGCTAACCGCAAAAGGTTATAGTGAGCTGAAGAGTTCGCGCATAAATAACGAGTCGCGCGCACTGGAGCTCGCGTCATTTATAGCGCGCGAAACATTTGCGAACGAAGCGGAACTGGTGCGACCATGGAAATAAAAAATAAACAAATAAAGGGGAAAAAGCCAGCGGCAACTCGTGACTCGGTAATATCCACCGCACCGGCATAATCCCCTTGGGGACAGGGTTGCTCGCACGAGGGAGGGGGGACTCTGGGACGGCATGGGCTCAGCACCCGAACTCTGCAGGGCTTAACGTATTACGCTTTGCAGACGGGCGACGAGTGCCTTTCGAGTGTCGTCACGGCTTCTATACGTCCGGCACTTGCACGAGCCCTTCACGCAGGCTTTCCTGTGAAGTCAGCTGTGCGGTGCTTTTGTCCCGCTGTTTTTCCTCTTTAGATTCCTGATCAATATACAGAAAGAAACACGCCCTTGCCGCGAACGAAATTCCCGAGGGGAACTGGTGAGGATCATGCGACAAATACGTAACAAATGAGGTAAAATAAATTTGCGGTCTAAATTAGAAACGGGCGTGCTAGCGCGTTCGGTCCCCGCTTGTACAGCGACATAGTTGAACTCCCAAGAGAAAGGCACGCACGCCTCGCTTTGAGGATAATTAGGTATCATTAGGCCCGAAAGATTAACGAGTCGATAGTGTCTCTTCGCTTTTACTTACTTAATGACTTTGTGGTCGGTGATGAAGCCTGTGCAGTATAGCGCCTTCTAGAGTGAGTGCACACACAACAAAAAACAAAAAGCCGCAGCTAATCGAAGAATGCTTGGTATATAGGCTATGTTGATCCACGCCCAGATATCATCACTATCGCGAGTTGTTTGGTTTGTTCCCTAACCTGAAAAAGCGACCGGCAGGTCAAGCGAAATGCGACATCAAACGCACCCCGTATCATACGTTATCATACACGCTGTCACCCACGGGGAGTTTCTTGAGCAGTTACATCCGTAGACTTGTTTATTTTAAGCGATGTTTATTGCCGCTACCAAAACGCTACCAGAACGAAGTTCGTTGAGCAATTCAGAAGCGCCGCTAAGTATATGCTTGTTGAGGCGCGGATAAAAGCATGCAGAGCATACTCCGCTTCCTCATATATAGCTCCAATCGCGAATGTCCAAGCAGTAAGCGTTTGGTTCCTGCTTGGACATGTACTAACTAATCTAGCAGTTAGCATAGTAGTAGTTAGTAGTAGTTCGTGGTGCGTTCTTTTGCGTCTTTATTACTCACATCGTCTCGCATTCGCACACTGTGCCTTTCAGTCTTTACGGACAACACGTGAGTAAAGTTTGAACGCTGCAGCATGCTCCGTCAACTCCCGCGCACTTCTATATTCTTCTTTGCGATGTAGTATGTATATTTTAATTGCTGAGGTGACTTTTGTATTGCTGTGGAGGTTAAATGAGAAGTCACCTGTGACCTATGCGAAGT
The DNA here is from genome assembly GCF_052857255.1 of Amblyomma americanum. Classification (NCBI taxonomy): domain Eukaryota; kingdom Metazoa; phylum Arthropoda; class Arachnida; order Ixodida; family Ixodidae; genus Amblyomma; species Amblyomma americanum. The sequence goes on from NC_135498.1 coordinate 27,977,263, forward strand.
CAGCGCGCGTTAAATTAACCACACAGGTGGTTAAATTTCATCCGGAGCCCTTCACTAGGGCGTCTTTCAGAGCCACTTTGCATCGTTGAGACGTTAAACCACATGGCGTTAGCCGTCGCCGTGGTTCAGTGGTCATGGTGCTCGGCTGCTGACCCGAAAGACGCAGGTTCGATCCCGGCGCGGCGGTCAGATTTCAATGGAGGCGAAATTCTAGAGGCCCGTGTAGTGTGCGATGTCACTGAACGTTAAAGAACCCCAGGTGGTCGAAATTTCCGGAGCTTTTACTACGGCGTCCCTCATAGCCTGAGTCGCTTTGGGACGTTAAAGACCCTAAACCATAAAACCACATGGCTTTAAACCACACCACATCAAACCATACAACGCCACGCCACAGCCCACATACCACACTATACCGTACCGTACCGTATCGTATTATTATTTCGAGACTGATGCCTACAGCCCCGAAGATACGCGCGTCAAAATAACGTCAATTAAAACAGCCGGACCCCAAAACTGTCACACGTGACTACGTAGGATATGATGACGCTGCAGCTTTTGGCTTTTGCTACTGGGCGTACAAGAATTAGGAATACCGTGCATGTTGGTGCACTAATATTGATTTTGATGCGCATTAGGTCACATAGTGCTTCCCGACTCTTTGTTCCTTTAATGATGGCAGCCCGATGGGCCCAGCCGTCTTCCCAGAACTCAAGCACTTGTTGCACGCGAGTTTTGAGCTTACTTCAGGAGCCGAGCACAAGCTCTTTGTCAATTTGTGCAGTGCACGTGTCAAACACAAGCAATAAAAACAACGTGTCGCGAGAAAGTGAATGCAATTTCTCGACGGGTCTCGTCACCATGTTTTTTTGCGACAGACAGCGCCGCCGAGAAGGCTCACCAGAAGTACAGAGTTCGTCAAAAGTTCCCAGGCCCCAAGATATGCTTTTCTTCGGTGTATCCTGGCACTTAATATGCCGATAAAGCTATCAAGCTTGTAAGAGGTTAGAACGATGCTTATTTTCAATCTACATATATATTTTGAGCTTGGCGGGTGTCGGAACTGCCTAAGTATACTGCTGAAAGCCAGACCCTCTGGCCTTGGAACTTTTGGCCGACCCTGCACGTTTTGAGAGGAATGCCTTCCCGACCAAATTACGTGCCGTAAGAAGATGAAGAAGGGCTTAAAGAAAGGGACAGTTCCTTGTGAAGTCCAACGGGTAAATCGTCCGCTTAATTATATTTAAAGAGGAGATAAGCGCTCGTCCAAGATCATTTTCCCATTTAAAACAGAACAGTAAATGGGGGAGAGTTTAATCGCGCAGGCAATTAGCTTTCCCGCTTCTCTCCATGCTCCTGAGATTCAGTTTTATTCAACTAACTCATAATCTGCCTACGACAAGCTTGGCTCGTCTCGCAATGTCCAAGTGTCAGTATCGTTTCTATCAGCGCTTCGAGAATCTCTCACCCTTTTTTTTTCCGGACCTCGTTTCGAACACAAGAGCGCAAGAAATAAGCGAACACTCTCACGGCTTCCAGCGCGTCGCTCTCTCATCAACAAAAAGGCCATTCACGCTCAAGCCTGAATTTGCGCGACCCTCGAAGAATATTCAGAAACCTGAAAAGTACGAAAATGCCGGCGCGCGCCTGAAAAGGGCACCAGTTAATTTAAACGGTCAATATTTTCAACCTGTCTTTTCTCACTCTCGTCCTCCAAACTTTTTATTTATTTATTTTTCCTTTGCCGTCAACGTGTAAAGAACTTCTCCGGTGACAAGCAGCTTTTGTGTGGGCAAGGTTCACGCGGAGAAGCGGGCAGGTTTAAATGACTTTCGCGAGGTTTTTTTTGCTTTAGTTGCTTCTTTGAGCGTATAGGGTTATTGAATTCTTTTTTCGACCAAGACTGTCTTTTAGAGGGCTTTGAAGTGGCTTAAGTGAAAACACATTAGCCCACTTTCCCATTCGTCCATATACAACTTGGCTACCAGCTACAAAACGAACGTAGCACGCACGAGATAGTTAAGTGGTCATATTTGCTCGCGTCTGTCAGAACTGCTCATTTTACTCTGAAATGGGAGGTTTCGTGCACAGGAAAATTTAATAATAATAATTGGTTTTGGGGGAAAGGAAATGGCGCAGTATCGGTCTCATATATCGTTGGACACCTGAACCGCGCCGTAATGGAAGGGATAAAGGAGGGAGTGAAAAAAGACAGGAAGAAAGAGGTGCCGTAGTGGAGGGCTCCGGAATAATTTCGACCACCTGGGAATCTTTAACGTGCACTGACATCGCACAGCACACGGGCGCCTTAGCGTTTTTCCTCCATAGAAACGCAGCCGCCGCGGTCGGGTTCGAACCCGGGAACTCCGGATCAGTAGTCGAGCGCCCTAACCACTCAGCCACCGCGGCGGGGGAAACAGGAAAATTTCCACTTCAGGTGCACCAGCAAATACCGCAGAGAAGCGGATTTTCTTTTTTTTATCTCAGTATTACGGAGAAACATTTTTCAGATTGCAAAATAGGGACTAACGGTGTCCATCCTATTGGACCACTGCATCGGACAGTAACGCGAAATATAATCATCCTAAACATCTCTTTAAAAGACGGCCCGCTCTAGTTCTAGACGTCTGCGAAAAGTGCGTTTCAAGTTCAGTTTTAGAGTTTGTTTCATATCTGCAGTAAAATTACAGCCATCACAACACCCCGCGAAAGGAGTAAATGATTATATATATATATATATATATATATATATATATATATATATATATATATATATATATATATATATATATATATATATATATATATATATATATATATATATATATATATATATATATATATATATATATATATATATATATATATATATATATATATATATATATATATATATATATATATATACTCCCTTAGGAAATAACCGCAAACATCAGCCACACAGTTATAGCCTCACCACAGACCAGCCATTCGCCGTCAGGCCTACGCGCAGCATTGCTGCCATTTTATCCATTCTTTAAGGCTCTTAACAAATCATTGCCAAGGCAAGCGCGTGCCTACGCACTGTCTCTCGACCAAACCAAACGCGTGCAGATCTGCAGCGAAATTCTCTGCTTTCACGCAACGCTACTCCACGCAAGGACCGGACGGACGCTCTTTCCAAAACGTTAGCGAGCGTCGGCGCCCGGAACCGCAAATCTTCCTCGCTACAGTCGTCTCATTTCGTTTCCGGAGAATAATCTACGCAACGCATCGTCTTGGCAGAAGCGCCGGCTCAACTTTTTTTTTCTTATTATTTGACGCCGCAAAACGTGAGCAGAGCAGGTCTCGCGTCCTCGTTTACCGCCGCAAAACCGAGCCTGCTTTACTGGAGCGCGGAACGCGACGCGAACGATTTCGACACCCACTACATTATACCGAAGCTGTAGGCGTGTGCGGCGCCTAGTGTCGCCCGAGATAACGCGCTGAGCTGGGACATAGTGTGTTTGCACGACACGAGGACAATCCGTTTACCTGCGAACACCGCTGCCTCCTCTTTCTTCGCCATCTCGCCACTATCTCTCTATCCCTAGCCTCGTCTCTGCATCCGCCCCAGACCGACCGGTAACCCACGCATAAACAAACAAGTCTATCCAGGCTACATGCACCGTGGTCGCGCGGCAATCGCTAAAGAGAGCGCGGGCTTTGCATACGAAAGGGGCTTCGGCGCAGGAAAAGCCGAGCAAAGCAAACAACCACAGAGTCTGCCAGGTTGCTAGTCTGCTCTGCGCAAGGCACGCGATAGACGAGCAGCAAATGAAGAGCCTGGAGAGGGAACGTTTAGTCTGGAGCACGCGCAGAGCGCGCGCGCGAAACGTTCGCCAGTTTCGGGACGGTATCGCCACGCTGAAATGTTTGACGCGGACGTTGAATAGGAGCGTTCTCGACTATGTTTTACGGTCGGTGGGGAAGTTTGTGCATGGCGACGGGTGCCTACGTGAACGAGCGATGCAGGACAGGAAATTTAAGTGGGTATATATATCTTTATAGTGCGAGAATTGAATTCTTAGCAGCGCTAGCCGCACTTGCTACGAACAATCCTGTGTATTCTGCACGAAATCCGGAAAAGTGGAAAGTTGATCTATGCCGCACAAATTACGGGGAAACAAATGTTGAAATATCGTCTGCCAGCTATCCTGAACGAACTATCCGGTGAAGATAACTGAGATATGTCTTCAACAAATCGTTCAGAGATCAACGCAGCATGTTTCTCTTAACTAGGAAATGTACCTGGCAATATAGTGAGTTTCTTTGTTTTGTTTGTGAAAGAAGCACAGTTACAGCGATGTGTGTGTTATTTTGTTCTCGTTTTTTCTTCACTTTCCTGCCGCGCATTGTTTATTCTTAGCCACTTGTGTACACTACATTTTTTCATGATCCGGAAACCTCAAGTTTGCCCCGCCGCGGTGGCTCAGTGGTTAGGGCGCTCGACTACTGATCCGAAGTTCCCGGGTTCGAACCCGACCGCGGCGGCTGCGTTTTTATGGAGGAAAAACGCTAAGGCGCCCGTGTACTGTGTGATGTCAGTGCACGTTAAAAATCCCCAGGTGGTCGAAATTATTCCGGAGCCCTCCACTACGGCACCTAATTCTTCCTTTCTTGTTTCACTCCCTCCTTTATCCCTTCCCTTACGGCGCGGTTCAGGTGTCCAACGATATATGAGACAGATACTGCGCCATTTCCTTTCCCTAAAAACCAATTATATAAACCTCAAGTTTGTTTGCCTTTTGTTATCTGCATTTTCCGTTTCTTTTGTACGCCTTTCTGCCTTGTGGGCAGCTGCGTTTTCTACTAATTCCCTGCCTGTATTTCATACATTCCGCGTTTTTCACTGTATGCCTTGTAAGGGGCACGGACCTCGCCAAGCCATCTTTGGCTTTTTGTCCGTGCCCCTAAGCATCTCAGCATGTTTGAATAAACTGATTTGATTTGATTTGAAAACTTTTCAAGGACGAGTGAGGAGGTTATAAGGAATGAAGAGGGGCGGTAAGTGCCTCCCTTTGGGTGCACTACTGAACCGCACGGTGAGGAAACAGATGAAACGAGTGAAACACAGTCTCCTTTTCCTTATCTAAAGTTGTGCGGTGGCTTTGGCGCCAGTCCGCGCGAAAGGTTTTTGCGTCGCGCCAAGTCTTGCTCCCAAAATCGGATTCTCTTTAACTCTGTTTCATCTCAACCGGCGTCTCCTTAGCTTAAGCCTATCTTAGCTCGCCCTATAGCTCCGGCGTCGCACCAGCTCTGTCGTCGGCTTACATTGAAGCTCGGCCTAAGGTGGACTCCGTAAAACAGCTCTCGCTGTTAAAGGTGTCAGAAGAAGAAGAAGAGATCAAACGCACTCTACGACACATGTGGGCGGTTCAAGACCTACTGTCTTAACTAATATTGGGTCTGGAATGGCCCCTTTTCAGTACCAAAAAAGCTCGTCCAAAAATTTGTTGCAATGGCCCCTTTGTAGCTGAAGCTTCTGCCCTCTGCGTAACCATCCGTTGTAGTTCCCTCCGGCTTCGCTTATCTATAATCTATCAAGCACAGTGCCCCGAAGTGCTCGAGTTGTTTTTTTCTTAAATAAAATACTTCGATCCAGAACATTCAGAAGCAGTGCTCGTATGATCTGTACGTGTATTTTGCATCACTCACTTTGGGTGCGGCTCATTAACTGGCCATCATCACTGCCCGAATCTCGCCTGTTTTTTAGCGCCATTTGTTTCTTGTCCGCGTTGAACAGGATGAGGAGACGTGCTCTTGCGGACAACACCACTCCTGAAATTAAAGCTTCTTTCTGTAGCCATTTCAGCACATCTTCCATCGTGCTGCGAAGTTTTGAAGTTTATTTGGCACTAACTGTGTCGCGAGGAGACAATACGCCGCTGTCAGATCTGTACAAGGATATTTATAGGAAAGGTAGCTAACAGTGCTTGCAACGTAGGAAAACAGAAGAATGGTACTTTTTTCTTTGTTGTGGTTACCGCTGGTCAATAATTCGTGACCGTTTTAAATGGTAGCAAATTTTATAGAAGTTAAAAACAAACAAAAGCACGTGATGATGATGTGAACCGAGCTTGCCATCCACCGGCAGCATTCGATTTCGTTTCCTTTAATTTCTGCAAGATTATAACCGTATTAAAAAGAGTGCAGTACTGATTACTCTCCCTCATCAATACTGCAAGGACAAAAGTAACATTTCGTTATGGTTTTATTGGTTTCTGTGAAAGCAGACTATTTTCTACATATGTTACAGCGAACTCTTAATTCCCCATTTTTCTCTGCTGAATTGGATATGGATAGAAGACTTTGCTGGCTTCAGTCATAACGATAAACTAAATGCAGACACGTATTTGAGCGGATATCGGTAATTCTGTTAGACGTAAAGCTGTATTACTTTCGTCAAGGAAAAGCGCGCTTGACAATTGCCGTGGAGAAAAAAAAGGAATTTATAGACCGCAGGTTGTCTGATATAGTGTTTGTATTTATATTTCTCACTCACGCACACTTTTAATCTTTTTTTTCCAAAACCAAGTTATTTTAAGAACACCGAAAAGTTACTTGAAAAACTTAGTTCGATTTGGTTTATGGGGTTTAACGTCCCAAAGCGACTCAGGCTATGAGGGACGCCGTAGTGAAGGGCTCCAGAAATTTCGACCACCTGGGGTTAATTCTTCAACGTGCACTGACATCGCACAGTACACGGGCCTTTAGAATTTCGCCTCCATCGAAATTCGGTCGCCGCGGCCGGGATCGAACCCGCGTCTTTCGGGTCAGCAGACAAGCGCCATAACCACTGAGCCACCGCGGCGGCCACTACAAAAGTTTAGGGACACACTGACGCTAAATGCATTAGCTGTGAACTCCTGCCGAACTAGATGTATACACGTGTTCGCAAGTGCACCTGTAAGTACTCGCTTTATTAATTAAACTTCCCTCCATGCCTCTGCTCATACTCCGAACCAGTCAGCATTCATCACAACTGTCGCATATAATGAACACAAGACGAGCTAAACCGCAACGCGTGGCCACACATTCCTGGCTTTCTGTTGTTGTTTTTAGTGGCTATAATATTCAGGGCACTCAAACGGTCCCGCTGCCGGTCTGCGAGTGTGGCCTGAGAAACAGTTCCAGCTTTTTATTAGTTTAATTAGCGGGTTAATTAGAGTGCTTACGACAGATGCCGGGCTTGCGTCTCGCTTGAGTAGGGTGTGGCAGAAGCTGAACGCGGCGGGGGCTTAGCTCCAACCTGGGTGTGCCGATCGTATCTACATGGAGGCAAAGTAGCCGGCGCGAATTCGCCGTCGCGTCACATTGCCGAGCTTGCGTGCATGCGTCTCTCGAAGGACACGGTGCGCGCCAAGGGGCGTGTTCAAAGCGCGCCCCGTATACGATCGCCATTTTTTTCCCCTTTAACTGTGCTCTACTCAGCGAACGAACATAGTCAACGTTGATAGCCAATAAGAAAGTCGTGATAAAGAGATCGCGAAGTTATCTCCAGTATAAAAAGAAAAATTAAAATAACAGGACACTGAAACGGTGAGAGATAGATAGCCCTGTCTAGAGCAGCTGTTGCTTTTCTATTTTAGCTTTCCCATTTGGCTTAAAGCGTCAGCTGGGTAGAGGAGGAGTAGGAAAGAGAGGATTAAAGGTTAAAGAGTTAAAAGGTAAGAGTTTATGGGTTTATGAGGTTTTAACGGGGGGATTTTTGAGTGTTTATTGAGGGGGTTGTGAGTAGTTTTTTTTAGGGGGGGGGGTTATGAGGGTTTTTGAGAGTTTATGAGTTTTGGGTTTATGAAGGTTTAACAAAGCTTTAACGTTCCAAAGCGACTCCGGTCATTAGGACGCGGTAGTGAAGGGCTCCGGAGATTTCGACCGCCTGGGGTTCTTCAACGTGCACTGACATCGCACAGTACACGGTCTTCTAGAATTTCGCCTCCGTCGAAATTCGACCTCCGCGGCCGGGATCGAACCCGCGTCTTTCGGATCAGCAGCCGGGCGCCATAACCACTGAACCACCGAGGCGGGTCGGAGTGTTAAAGTAATAAGTCTGGCGTCATCCAGCAGCCAAGGGAAGGTCTCGTAGTAATTCTCGACACTTACAAAACAAAGTGTGCTCTGTAGACCGCAAAAACAGACAAACAAAGAGACACAGCACGTGTAACAAACGCATAGAAGCCGCCACGCACGCCCTCTCTCGTCGATCCACATTTCCACTTTCCTCCTCAGCTGGGTTGCGTTCATCTACAGCTTTCCTTATCCACGTGACACCAGAGAAGATAACGCGCACGATAAAGAAAGCGAGCCAACAGCGAGTAACCTCAGTAAATGGAAGGCGGAAGGCCCGGACAGATTCTGCGGCTCTATAGCGGTGGGCATGCAGGGGCGCTCTTCTCGAAAAAATCTGCATAATCTCCGCGGCGAAGAACCGCAGCTGCTGCTTGCCTCGCTAGCTCGTTGGCTACGACAAAATCGCGGGGAAGCCGCTAGGCGTTGCAGCGAAGGGGGCCTCCATGGGCTGGCCGGTCGACCGTAATATATAAACGCAGTATCTGGCCGGGCTGCAAAAAAGGAGCCCGGCCGAGAATGCTCCGAGGTTGCGTGTTGAAGCGCTTTAAGACTTTTATCTCGTAATTTGCGCCGCCTCCCTTTACGTTCGTTTACGTGGGTCTTTCCTTCTAAGCCTTTAAAACGTACTTGGCCGTCTCGATCCTTTTCTTTCCCACGTGTTTAAGCAAATACGTTGGACCGTGGGCTCCTCGGGACTAATTTATTACTGCCCCGTTTCTTCTCGCGCTGCCGTTCGCTATTTGAGGATATTACGGAGGAAAAAAAGAAAACAGTTGCAGGAATTGACCCTTCCTGGTAGGATACTTAGATCCGTCCTTTTCAAAGCAATAATAATAATAATAGAAATGGCGCAGTATCTGTCTCATATATCGTTGGACACCTGAACCGCGCCGTAAGGGAGGGGATAAGGGAGGGAGTGAAAGAAGAAAGGAAGAGAGAAGTGCCGTAGTGGAGGGCTCCGGAATAATTTCGACCACCTGGGGATCTTTAGCGTGCACTGACATCGCACAGCACACGGGCGCCTTGGCGTTTTTCCTCCATAAAAACGCAGCCGCCGCGGTCGGGTTGGAACCCGGGAACTCCGGATTAGTAGTTGAGCACCCTAACCACTGAGCCAAAGCCAAATTTTACAATTCTGATGTTCCATTATGCTAGGACTATTACGAATACGCGTAGAAAAAAAGAAGGTTGTGATACCTGCACTTTAAAAATAAAAGCACTAAAGATAAAAATAAACAAAATATCAAATAGACTGACGTTTAAGCTCTCGCCAAAATTTTGAACACTGTTATGTAGCACGCCTATAATATAACCGTGAGATACAGCTGGCCTGCAGAATTAACGCGTAAGCAGAGATTAAAAAGAAATAACCACGGAAATTAACACCTGCTATTCCAAACTGCGCTGCCATCGTGTTTTTGAAAGTTTGTGAAATGAAACCTTGCGAGCAACAACTAGAGAGATAGGCACCGCTCTTCAGAAGACTGTAATCACCTCCAACCACGCTATGCAGATTCGCAGTCTATACGAACGCCTGTTCTGGTGGTAGCCTTTCACAACTCCACACCTGTCGAAACATCTATTTCTATATTTTTTTAAGTAACAGCCGTCGCTCGGCGCAAAAGAAATCAAAAGAAAGCAGTACAGTTACTTATCCACTTACAAAGTTTCACACGGACGCATTCATACCGGAACCCGCACTAAAGAGCATTTTTATTCAAGAGGTGTCAAAACGAGACGGTGCGGAGCGGCCCGGGTAAGAACCGACAGTTTTTTTTTTCATTTTTCTGCCCATATCATTAACCGATTTTATGCGCACCTTATTGCTGCAAGAGCGTTGGATCCGTCCACGCATGCATTAGAACCGTATGTGGTGTGTACCTGCTCTTTTCCCTTTCCTATGTTTTGCAGCCTCCGGCAGCCCTCCCTCGCCACATGGTTTCGATATAAGATGACATGACATAACATAACACACAACATAACACCACAAAACATAACATAATACAACACAACATAACATCACACAACATAAGATAACATAACACACATAGCATAACATAACATCACACAACATTGCTTTCCCCATAACCTCCTCACTTTCCCTTTACAACTTTCAGTAGTTTTCTTGTTTGTCTTTTATCGGGCGAAAAAGATCAGGCATGGCGCATTCCTGATTCACAAAGTGTATGCGGTGCCTGACGGCTATCATTCGGCGCTCTTCTCAGTAATCCTAGCTGGCTGCAGCACGCTTCTCTTTCAGCTTCTTTGTCAGAAACTTCACCGAGACGATTTGAGTTTCCTTTAGCGTGTTCTTCCTACGCTCCTCCTTTCTTTCATTCTTTAGTTACATTATTTCTTCGTGAAATGCTTCACTTCCTTTCATCCCTTGAGGCAAGGTGGTCTTTGCCTCGTCTCCCGCAAAGAAGCTTTCTAGCAAATCAGGAGCCCCCCCCCCCCCCCCCCCTCCCCCCGGAGGCAGAATCGACCGCCGGCTACGCTTTCCTCACAGCTGCACTTAACCTACTTTCTTTTTCTCGTCTCTTCATCGCGATTGGATTTTCACGCCGCCGTAGGAGGTCCATCGCAGAGTGGGTTTTGCTTATTCACACCCAAGACGACCTTGCGTTTCGCAACGTCAACGAAAGCTTCGGTATCCTGCGTCCTCCCTTTTTTAAAGTGCATTTGCTAATCACTTATTCTACTCGTTAGTGCTTGCTTTTAATGTGCCAGTAGAACGTGCCGAAGAGGACAGAATTGCAAACTTCCCATGAAGAATAATAGCTGAACAGTATTCCTCGTCGCGGCATTCTTCATGACATCTTCGGCATTCTTTTCCTGGGCCTTTATTATTCGGCAGGAATGTTCTGCGATATCCGCTGAGAAATGTTAGATAAAAGACGTTCGTAACAGCATTATTTATTTCTTGAGTTTGCAGCCGATATTGCCCTCCCCCTTTCTATTTGTAGCGACAGCTACACTACGCTAGCTATTCGAGCCTTCAGCGTGGCACCTCTTGAGCTCCGTGGCTGGTCACGTGGTTGGTCACGTCGTTAATCACGTGGTTGGTCACGTGGTGCGGTGCAGCTGCTGGCGGCGCGGCGTGTCGGCGAAACCGAGTGGGGGGGGGGGGGAAGTGGGGGAGAAGTGGAGAGGGGGGAGAGAGTGAATCCACGTCCAGGGACGAAGATGCTAATAGCGTCGTGTGAAAACTAAAGCTCTTTTTTGCCAGACTAACTTTGAGCGCAACAATAGTTTTCACTCATGTAAGCCAGACAGACTGCACTCAGCCTACCGATCCTTTTGTAGCCGGAAGCGTAACATTCAGCAATCCAGCTTGTTAGTAGAGTTTAGCATTACAAATATAAAAAAGGCGATTGCTTCCCAGCCATCTCAATGATGCGATGTCTCAAGACTATTGCAAAATATTGTAAGCAGGGTGAGCTGCAAGCAGAGTGAGATATATACTCAGTACTCCGTTTCATGATATATATACTGCTGAACACTCTCAAAGGTTCGCTTACACGCAATAAACATAAATACCCACGAGAGCAGCAGATTGGACAGCCGTCGCCGTAGCTCGGTTGGTAGAGCACCGGACGCGATATTCGGAGGTCGTGGGTTCGGATCTCACCTGCGGCATGGTTGTTTTTTCTGCTGCTTTATAAGTAGTTTTCTTTAAATCAAAGCTTAATTGAAGTATTTTTCTCCCACTAATCCGCACTAAACACAGGAAACATTCCCCACTGCACCTTGGTTTCGGTGACTGTTGGCTTCCTTCATGTATATATATATATATATATATATATATATATATATATATATATATATATATATATATATATATATATATATATAATGGTACTGTTCGCGGCTGAATGTTGGTCTAGATTACGTGCATCGAACCAATCTGATTTTCCTTAAAGAAATTCTTACAATAAGCAAGATTAATTTAAATGAAAATACGTCGACAAAATTATCTGGCCAAGCTTCTCTGCGGGACAATGTTCCGCTACTACCAATCAATCAATCGCTCAATCAATCAATCAATCAATCAATCAATTTCAGATACCGATCAACCAATCTCGAAGGTCGTTTGAAGAAGTCAGTGACGTGCTTGAATGCGTTTTAGGCGAAAGTAGAAATTTGAGGGATGAACAATTCCGTAAAGTTAAGCGGAGCACAACTTCAGCACTGCTATTTTAACTAATGCGAATTCCTCGGCAAAAGTAGTAAAAGAAAGCTGCGAATTATTAGAATATAGGATGAGTAATTGCACATCGAAAAGATATCGTGCGGGGTAAACGCTGCGATTGATTACTTCACAAACCTATGCGTCATTTGGAAAGACACCGATCGCTACACCCAAAAATAACAAAAAACAAAAACTAGCAGATGTATTGTGAAAAGAGGAAACGGTTGTCGCTGCTGAAAAAAAAAAAAAGGGTGATGAAGTGCTTACGTCTCCGGTAATGGGACACAGCAAATATAAGCGGGGTATTTTTTTTTCTTGTCCCTGAACAGACGTCAACAAAATACCGACTGACAATCAATAGCGAAGGAATGTACATTTAAATGCATGGAAGTCCCGTAGGGCACCAACCAAAGATAAAAGCGCGAGCCAAACAGCTGAACCAGAAAGATTGAAGAAATCACTGTGATCGAAGGCCACGCTCGAGAGCTTCGAGTTGGTCCGTGGATGAGTGGCGCTCCGATGGAGTGCCTCCTTATCTTCCTCTTTCTCCGCTTTTCCCGCAGCGAATCGCAGCGATGTGAAGCAGGGACACTTCGGCCTATGCGAAAATCGAATATCCCCCCCCAAGAGGGCTGAGCTAAAAATTGCGCTCGACGGCACTTTTTTTACGAAGAAAAAAAAAAACAGTCGAGAGAGGCGCAGCTCGGTGCGAGCAGCGGGTTATTTACACAGACCAGTGCACTTTATGAGGAGGGTGTTTTAATCTTGATGGGTTCGGCAGTTTTCGGAGGCAGATTAGATTAGAATAAAATTTGTCCAAGCAGAACCGCTGCTGTGGTGTCGACCAGCCCGTCGGAATTATTCGTTCCGGTGAAACCGGATTGACTAAAAGCAGAATTACCGCCGCGTAGCGCACACAACTGAAGAGTCAGGATGGCAGTCATCCGTAAAAATATATGGGCGCTAGATCTACAATTTACGCCAAACTTAATCACCACGAAGTATATGTAGCAGAGCAAAGCGAAGTGAACTATTAGTCCTGAGCATCTGTGCGCGATATCAAATAAACCTGATTGCTTGATACAATGTTTGATTGATTGACTGACTGACTGATTGATTGAAATAATTCATTATTTGACTGATCGACTGGTTGAGTGAGTGAGCGATTGATTGAAAGTGGGCACGTAGAGCATTATACGCACTGCCCTCGACTGATTATTTATTTATTGACTGACTGATACTTTGATTGATTGACTGATTGATTGATTGAACGCGGACACGAAGCGAACTACACACTGAACATGACTTAATTAGTTTCTTTGACTGATCGATCGATAAACTGACTGACTGATTAACCTCTATATTGATTGATTGATTGATTGCATGAATTAATTAGTGTGGGCCCGTAGCGCACTATGCATCGAACTTGCTTCACCAAGTGACTGACTGACTGATTCTTTTATTTGCTTCATTGAATGATAGAATGTGAGTATTATAAGCGCGGTTGCTGTTTATAGCTGTGTATTTACACTCCGTCTCTCAAGTTAAAGCTACAAGCCCGACGCGACACGTTCCAAGAGTATAACTTTTTTATGATTGGTTTTCAGGAAATGAAAGGCGTGGTAACTGTCTCACTTGTCTGTGGACACCTCAGCCACGCTGTAACGGAAGGGAGGAAGGCGGGAGTGAAAGCAGACAGGAAGAGGTGCCGTAGTGGAGGGCTCCCGAATAATGTCAACCATCTGGAGATTTTTAATGTACACCGACATCGCCCAGCACACGGGCGCCTTTTGCATTTCGTCCCCATCAAAACGCAGCCGCTGTGGTCGGGTTCGAACCACTGTACTCTGGCTTAGTAGCCCAGCGCGCTAACCACTAAGCCATCGCGGCGGATAGAACTGTTGACACGCACTCGCGAGCCAAGCACACAGGCGCTGATGCCGTGAGCGCCTGTGTGCTTGGCGTTAATGGGGTGAGCGCACCACGCCCAGACCTTCGCTCCTTAGTGAAACCCTTACAATAAATTCTTTACACATTCTACAGACTGTCCACAGAATTCTGTCTATGAAGTCAATAGACTTTCTATAGACAAATCTTATACAGTAGTATATAGGCAATACAGATCATGTAGACTGTCTATAAATAATCTATAGAATTACGGCCATAGATTTTAGTACACATTTCTCTATGGAAAGTCTATTGATTATGAATAGACAAAAGGAATTATGTATAGGAAAGCAATAGAATCGTTAAGAAGTCTATAGACAGCCTGTAGACCATTTTTATAAGGAAAGGTCACCCGGTCACGTGCTTTGCTTTCCAGGCTTGCAGAGCGAGATTCGTGAGATCCCTGAAGTACCAACTGTCCTCAAGGGTGAAAACAAAATTTATTCTCATCCCCCGGAGGTACGCAGATTTAGGGATGCCGCAAGGTCCCCACTACAAGATTCAGAAACTTCTTGGACTCGGGGACTTAAGTGAAGCCGCCGGTATCTCGGAAAGGCCTTTCGCGACTTTTCCACAGTCGTGAAAAAAAAAGCGTCATAGCTCGTTTGTTTGTGTTTTCTTTTCAAACAACACAGTATTCCACCAGAGTATGTCAGCCGCAGCTCACCGAGAACATGTAACGCTATATGCAGCTGTACGCTAGAGATGACGCCAGCATATACAGAGTCGTCAACTCCGGTCTTGGCGGCGTCTCGGCTTTTCACTGGCAGCCAGTGGCAAGGACATGAGCCGTCGAACCACTACCCGGCCAAACGCTACCAGTCCTTACGCACCGTACTAACTCCTATCTTTATGAACTCAGGGTTGCTGGTTGCGCTCTGCACAGTTCCCGCAACCCACCGCTTTCCCACTTCCACAAACCGCGATAAACGATAAGCGCTCAATTAAACGTTTTTTTGTCGCTCACGTTCGCAATATGCGCCCCCGAAGGCTCTAATATGAATTCAAGAAAAATCAAAGTAAGAGTGACAATAATAATAATAATAATAATAATAATAATAATAATAATAATAATAATAATAATAATAATAATAATAATAATAATAATAATAATAATAATAATAATAATAATAATAGGTTTTGGGGGAAAGAAAATGGCGCAGTATCTGTCTCATATATCGGAGGACACCTGAACCGCGCCGTAAGGGAAGGGATAAAGGAGGGAGTGAAAGAAGAAAGGAAGAAAGAGGTGCCGTAGTGGGGGGCTCCGGAATAATTTCGACCACGTGGGGATCTTTAACGTGCACTGACATCGCACAGCACACGGGCGCCTTAGCGTTTTTCCTCCATAAAAACGCAGCCGCCGCGGTCGGGTTCGAACCCGGGAACTCCGGATCAGTAGTCGAGCGCCCTAACCATTGAGCCACCGCGGCGGGGTAAGAGTGACATTCGCGTCTGTTTAAGGCCGACAGTTCTGTGCTTTACTGAACGCAACACAATGCCAGATGCGCCGGAGCTGGAATAAAGAGTTGAACCGATCGACACCCCCGGCCCCCCCATGCGCGTAAAATGTCGCACTGCTCCGTTCGCCATTCCACACCCGCTAAAATGCCACGATTTCTCAAGGCAGCTATATCTCGACACTTGCGTGCGTTTCGACAGAGCTGGATCCCGTTTCAGGGCGGCTTGAAAAGCATAACCCACGCGAACGCGGCGCCGGGAATAAGGCCAGTCGCGTTCTTCAAGCGTGCCGTTGCGTGCGAAGGTTGCCATTGCCCAATATGCTCTGAAATGTGCGACGCTTGCCTTGCACCGTTACAGCTTTTCTTGCTTTGCAGTCCTGCGTTACAAAGGTCTCCTCAACAGAAGTATCGCAACCGCGCGTTTTACAGTCACTTTCAAAGCAGATCAGTTTTGCGTTTGGTTTTATTACACACCCGTAAAAACGAAGGTTATTAAGCTTTTATTTTATTATATTCATTTCACTTCTTTTGGCTATCGCAAAGGCTAGCTGTACGTGAGGGCATGACCTTTCTACACTTCGCTGCAAATACAGCGATTATGCAAGTGCCTCTGCCCCACTGCTCCAAAAGATCGCTTTTTATTTTCTTCACGCACACAGAAGCTCCATAGTCGTCAGGGCTTATCGGAAAGTATTGATCTTCGGAAAGAAGGTAACAAGAAGAACGAACACTTTCTCCTTACCTTCCTTGGCCTTGTGCCATTGCGCTGGAAAACTATGAACTAAAGTCTACAGATACCAACTATCCAAACAGCTAACCCTACTGAACCCCAAAACCAATTTTCATTTTCCTCAAGGCGCGGTTCGGGTGAGACACTTACTGCGGCCGTTCCTTTCGTTATCACCAGTTGTCATTTTCACTCCAAGGAACAGTGACAAACTGGTTTTGAAGAAAGGAAAAGCGGAGACTGTCATATTCTCCGCGGACGCCTCAACCGCGTCTCGCGGGAAGAGATGGAAGAGGTTGTGGAAAATAAACAAAATAAGGGAGAGTAAGAGAAGCGCAGTGCCAAATAGTAAAGCGGAAATGAAGAGGGCAAATGACGTAGACGCGTCAGCGCGGAGACAGGTGATGGATGCGGTAAGCGAGAGGCGTGATAGGCGAGTGCCCTTCTTCAGACGAGGTGGAAGAGAGGAGGAGGAGGGAAGGAGAGAGGGGACGGAGAGGGAGCTCTTCTTCCCGGCTCATCGGCCGTTCGAGAGCAGCACGAACGACTGGTGACGCTCGGCTGGGGCGCCGGTCGAAATCGATGGGCGCGGCCTTTGAACCTAACCCCTCCTTCCTAAACCCCCGCTTCTTCTCCTTACCGCATCCCCAGGCAACCGCCTCCCATCCGACGCTTCTTCCATCTTCCGCCAAACGTCCAAGACACCGGTGCGGACAGGGGGCCCGGATTCGACCCATATGTCTGCCGCCCCAACTGCGCACCGTCTATCTCTATCCTGCTCCTGCCTCCTGAAGCACGCTTTCACCGCGGCTTCCCGAAAAATTCGCTATTCTACTTCTCTTTGGTTTCACTTCTGTAGCGCGCCCCGCCGCGGTGGCTCAGTGGTTAGGGCGCTCGACTACTGATCCGGAGTTCCCGGGTTCGAACCCGACCGCGGCGGCTGCGTTTTTATGGAGGAAAAACGCTGAGGCGCCCGTGTGCTGTGCGATGTCAGTGCACGTTAAAGATCCCCAGGTGGACGAAATTATTCCGGAGCCCTCCACTACGGCGCCCCTCTCTTCCTTTCCTCTTTCACTGCCTCGTTTATCCCTTCCCTTACGGCGCGGTTCAGGTGTCACACGATATATGAAACAGATACTGCGCCATTTCCTTTCCTCAAAAGACCAATTATTATTATTATTATTATTATTATTCTGTAGCGCCGTCTGCTGGAAGGCAGTCGTTACGTTTGAAGTATGGTGAGTGTAGCTAATACCATACAGCACAGCGGTAGCTACACAGATACGGTTATACTAACCGAAGGAAAAATTCCCAGAGTTCATCGCAACCACGCATGGCTTTTGCTAACTGGCCAGTGCCCTAGCTGTCGTGACTGGACGAAGCGCGCGGACTTGCACTCACCAGGTACCGCTCTATCCGGTGCACAAGCAGCGTTTTGAGTTCGGCAAGTGCTTGCCCGACGCCAGCTAAATGTTTCACAATGCGCCGACGTTCTATTGCACACTCTCTCAGCCAGAAGTGGGCCAATAGAACAAGCAGAATCACTTAGCCCTAGCGATCAGTGGGGCGGTCAACTGTGGTCGGTGTCTTTTTGCAGTTGTATTCTCTGGGGAAGTAATACTTGCGACAACGCAGTCTGAATCGATCAGTCTCGGTCTTTTATTTTTGTTTGTACATACAAACTAGGGATGGGGAGAAAAAAAACTGCCAATTATACACTGCTTGACGGGCCTCCAAAGAGCTTATCTATGTAGTGCGTTTAGTAATTTCTAGATGAGATGACGGATTATTCTGAGTGGTTGACCAAGTGCTAGTAGGGAAAAACCTGCAAATACGCTTCTAGTTTGCGTGGCCGCCACCATATTCTGCATGGCGCTGAGTATGAAAAATAGCCGCTGGAAATTTGAATGTGTTGTACACCCCACAAAAAACTAGGCTGTGCGAGTGCAGGCACCACTTTGTAAGCGAAATTCTGCACCGCATAGGAAGAGGCTCATCAGCATCAACATCTTCGCGTATCTTCACACCACATTCTTCAGTTCGCTCTCAATTACAAATCCAGAGACACGCAGTGTTCGCTGCTGGCGGCCAATAGATGGCGTGAGTTGGTGGCATTCATTTAGGAAGCCTAAATGTACGCCCTTAGGGGGCCTGCATGTACATATAGGCTCCCTAGAGTACATGAAATGTGGGCATGATGAATAGTAAGGACAACTCCATCATATGATTGGTGTTTGTAATATTTGACTGCATATTTAATTCTGACTATGTTGACATTTATGCGGGAGTGAAAAATTCGTTTAAGAGAGTAACATTTTTCTTCCCGCCATTGATTTAAATTCGTGATGGCAAGGCCGAAACGTACTCCGTGATCGCCGTTTCGAAGTGAATGGCAGTGTATCACACACAGCCTCAGAGACCCGAGTTGAAATTGTCATGACGTCCCCACTGATTGATTGCGGAAACTGCCGGTATCGGGGACAGCTCGATTTCAGTTTTCAATGCATGCTAGCTTACGAAAGCTCAGTTTTCATAGAAAGTAGCCTCTTTATTATTAGAGCACGGCGACATATCCACACAGGCAAGCTTCAGTTCGCCCCCAGTGTCTCATTAAAACCAAAGCGCTATGCAGAGCAGAGGGAACGGTGGCATGGTGGTCAACCGCGATTACGTGCGAGGCGCGACTTCGACAGGATGAGAGGAGTATTGAGCTTGGTCCCAGAGACGCCTCTCACGTAAAGTGCGTTTCGTGATTGGCTGAAGCTCTCCCCGTCAGCCACCACGATTGGCAGGCACTGAGTAAGACGGCCCGTCACAGTGTGCTCGTGCCTTACAGAAGCTTCACAAATGAGGCTTTAAAAACACCTCACGCCTAATTAGGCATACTGTAGAACGCTTGCCAATGTTTGCTGGCAAGATAGTATCCACAGTGCTTGGAGACCGCGGTTTCGCTGTGGCCACCCGTCGCCTCCCATTGAGTCACCCTCTCTTTCTCTATATTCTCCTTCCCTCTCTCTTCTCTCCCATTCCCTCTCCCTCCTGAATTACCCTCTCTGCACTTTGCCTTCGCACCCCCAAGGCTTCACAGGCCGCGAACGCCGGACACCTTTTGCGTTGACGAGGGTTCTAATGCTAACGCAACAAAAGGCATGCAGATATATGCATGGCATACGAAATGCAAAGCGTAGAACGCAGGTACTGCAGTAGCGGGTGGTGCGACGTTATAGCGCATAGAGACGCTCCAAGTGCGACCAAGCATAACGCAGAATGGAGTCGATCAGTGTACCAAAATTACTGCCCAAGAGGCATTTATACGATGAGTTACGAATAAAAACCGCAAAAAAGCCAAGACTGTAAACAATGCACAACACCGCTGCAGATAGAATGCCGCCTCAGAGCGGTGCTAGTGTGCTCCACCAACGTGACCCAAACGCCCTACAGTGGCGCCACGTAGGCTACAGCGGACTTATCCGCAATGAGTAAAGCGTTGCGTGGAAGTATATCTCGTTGTTGTACAGTGTGTCCACTCGGGCCCAGATTTATTCCTGGGCCAGATTTATACCTAGGCCCACTGTTGCTTATCAAGCACGTCCGCTTCTCTTATCATTCGGTCAACACACTGCACACGAGCCCTCCGTTAGTGGACAGGGAGAGGGCACTCGACGTGGCCCTGTTATACGGGCACGTCGAAGTGTCCACCTGTTCCTCTTCCAAGTACGCCGCACGGTCCATTCATTCGCGCACAATGCCTACCTTACTTTTTATTCTCTACTTTCACGGACGCGATTGTTCCGGCTATTTTTTGCACCGGGCCATTCAGGTCAGCGACGACCTCTGCTGGACGGTGCGACATCTGGCGCAGCGTTAAGTCGACAGGGCCGTTTTTAAATGACTCGAAACAGAGCATGGGTCACAGCCCACTGACTATGCAGTTAGTGAACTCCCCACAGGCTATGTGTGCCAAAATGCGGCACTCCCATTGGTCAGAAGCTTATGGGAGAGCTGACAGTGGCGCCACTTACGGCAGCGACATGAACTACTTAGCGGTGGCCAAGACATGGCTGTGGTGGAGAGATACAAGCAGCAGGCTATCGCAACTAGTTTTTCACTCAAATAATAGGTGACGCCTCCGTATCGTCTCCTACGAAAACTGGCCACGATTTAGCCCAGCACTTAAATATCGAGTTTCGGAACCTGTGTGGTTAAATAACTCTTTTTTACACATTTTCTTTACGGATCCGCGCAGCGCTCTAGACGATAGAAAAGAATAAAAAAATAGAATGGTGCAATAATTACTCGTTACATTTTCCTGACGGGCAACAGTCAGCTTTTCTCACAGCCACAACTACTGAATCGACGGATGTCCCTGAAGCATTTTACAACTGCATCGCCACTCCTTTCAGCAATGTTCGTTAATATGCAATCAGCCTACCTCTTTCCGCTAATACATTCAGCGATTGGTCTGTCCTCGTCAACGTCCTGTCGCGCGAGTAGTATTCCAAAGCTACACAGCCGTCGTCCCAACCAGTCCTCTAGCCTTCAGCTCTATCATTACGCTTACGCTTGGCGAACACATCTCCCAGCCGTCAACTTGTCACGAGTACACTAGTGCATCAATAAATACAGCCATAGATGCCTGTTCTTACTGGCAGCGGATGTAAACAAAAACTGGCTTCACCAACAGCCACAGCAACATGACTTTGTATCCTCGAAGCGTTGCTGATCTCTTCCTTATTCAAACCTTGTACGTCGCGGTTCCCAAACTTGGTTGCCCAGTGACGACCAGACCCGCTAGGCGACGCTTCCATCGCAATCGGGATCCTTTTTTGCCAAAGCCGTCGCGTCCCTAATGGACTATATACTTGAGGGCGAGGCATACTAGGCCTCGGCGACCTGTTTTGGCTCTTGTTTCCGGTGCTGCCCCATTCTGAACGCCGCCCCGCTGTCTCTTATCGGGGCCCCGATCGATGTTATGGTAATAGCGAGTGCGTCTTGCACAGACGCGACGGCTCAGTACAGACCGAGCACTCGTCGGACGTAGCGTCTGGTTGAAGGGAGGGGGGAGGATATAAGTACGTCTCCGCGCGTCGCCTTATACAAGACGAGACATGAAGCCGGGCTTCCATTCGTCGTTCGAAATTGAGCACTTTCTGCGCAGAAGAACGGGAAGTCCGTGCTGGATAAGTCCTTTATATACAGACGAAGGGGTTGTTTTTCTTTTGTTTTTTTTGTATTTTCCCAAATTGCAATCTCTCAATACTGCTCCACGTTATTTCTCGGTCTGCTTCAGAATTCCTTTTTTCTTCATGTGTCCGCCGTTTCTATCTAAGAATCGATTCAATGCCTTCTTCGTTGCCATCCTGAACAACAATACCCGTTACATGTACGCAAACCGAGTCTATGCCGACCGCGGCGGCTGCGTTTTTATGGAGGAAAAACGCTGAGGCGCCCGTGTGCTGTGCGATGTCAGTGCACGTTAAAGATCCCCAGGTGGTCGAAATTATTCCGGAGCCCTCCACTACGGCACCTATTCTTCCTTTCTTCTTTCACTCCCTCCTTTATCCCTTCCCTTACGGCGCGGTTCAGGTGTCCAAAAAACCAATTATTATTATTATTATGCTTGAATCATAAAAGACTGGGGTCGCCAGTAGAATTTTTTTTTCAATATTTACGGTCTTCTAAGACGCCCAGGTCAAGCCGATATAAAATAGGACATTTTATTACTACGTGCAGTCAACGATTACTCGTTTGAAGTGACTGACAACCCTGTCCCTAGTTTATTTTCAAGTCAGTTATCGTCTAGGCTCGCGACTCATTTAATGCACTCTTGAGTTCAATGCAGAAGTTAAATATGTTTATCCAGTGCACACTAAATGCTCCCGGTCACATTGCTTGAACCTGTAGACTATTGTCCGCGCTTTTCGGGTCTCCCTGTCTCCCATCTGTTTTTTTGTTTTTTTTTTGACAGCAACACGATTTGCGCGTTGACGTAGGAAGTAGAAGCCCGAACAAGCCGTTTTTCGGGGTATCCGGCGTACTGTTGCTTCGACGCCATCGGCCGTTATCCAGATGATTCTTCTTTGTTTTCGAGAAGCAAGTCGCAGTTTACCGCATAAACAGTGCGTACTAAATACGCAAGTCTGCATACCCTGTATATGCGAGGTGAGTTGTTTTAACCTCTACAGATTTTATTCTAATAACTATGACAGATACGTCAGTGGAGTCTCTTGAACTGGATTGCACAGCAAAGCGGACATTATGCACCGTATAAGGATCATTAATGGAACGATTAATTAACTAAGTTAACTAATAAACTTTTTATTTTCAATTTTAGGAGGAAGGTTACAGTGCGACTTTGATAGCCGTCTACATCGAAGGTGAGCTGTGTTTTTAAATTTTCTTAATCGGCAATGCGGTTCGAAATATTGAACGTCAGAAATATTCTTTTAAAAGTTGGTTGAGTTGTTTTCCCGCATCACATATTTATAAAATGTAGAAGATTACTTTATTTCAGTGAAATTACGCGCGCAGTGACGGCATTTTATAGCTACGTAATGCGGAAAAGCCAGCGCAACATGCTTTCAAATGCGTGTTTTTGACGTTCGATATTTCGAACCACACTGTCGAATAAAAAAATTGAAAAACAGGGCCGACCTTCGATGTTTATGGCCATCAATTTTGAAATATGACCTTTCCCCCTGGAATCAAAAATAAAAAAGTTTATACGTTAATTTTAGTTAATTAATTGCGTAATTATTGACCCCGATAAGGTATATTAAGTCCGCCTTGTAGTATAGTCAAGCTGAACTGACTGCACCGACGTATCTCTCACAGTTTCTGAAATAAAAATCTTCTGAAGTTAAGAATGTCACCCTCTATAAACCATATAGCGCTGGAGCTACAGGTAAGACCTGTAATGGCTTGCTTTCTAAGAATACATCATGCGCAATCCCTCCGACAGTCACTGCTATCTGAGAGCTTAAAAAAGCATTAAAGTGGTGGCTCTATAGTTCTGCACAAAGGCCATGAGTAACCTGCCCTCCATGCGTCCTTATGGTTAGCTTGAAGGCTATATGTCTCTTTACCTGCCATAACGACACAGCGAGATAGACAATACCCAGTAATAGAGTGCTCTAAAGGTAACTTCGATCGCCTGGTGTTAAGTCTCAATACACTTCGCCTCCATCATAAGTATTCATCACACAACAGGCGCAGAATGTGCGTAAATAAAAGCAAGCAGAATTAAAAAGACCTTCATGTGGAAGCTTCGTACCCATGGAAAACTTCGAATAAGTACTTGCATAAGGAAAGGAAAAGCTAATCAAAGTGAGGAAGCATTAATGTAGCAAGCATTAGAGGAGAAAAGCCTTATACGTAAGCCAGCCCGGAAAAAATTTCAGAACTGAAGTTTTATCGCGTAACTATTTTTTTATTATTTTCAAGGCTATCATTAACTGCCATTCTCTTAGTCAGTTTCTTGCTGGTCAAGAATGATTGTCCAACCAGCCTTATTTTCATTATTAGGAAAAAAATATGCGCTCGATTTCGCCTTCGTCGTTTCGTAACATACCGAGGCGCACATAAGAAGCAATCTGTCTCAGTGGTCACTTTCTAATGAAACTTCGAAGTCCAGCCAGCGCAGTTCGGTGGGTGGAGAAATCACCGTCCAGATTTCGTCCCCCTATTGCTTTTAAATCTCGAGAAGTTTCGTGCGCCAAAAGAGGAATTCGCCCTTATTCTGGCGCAATTAATTGAGCAACCCGAGATCGACCGAAGAAGGATAACGTGAATATATTAAAGTTTCAAGTTCACCGCAGCCGCCTGACGACTAGCGGTCAGCACACTGCTTTTAACGCCTCGAGAAAACGATGAACAAACGATGTGACGACTTTGTAGCTGCTTTCTTCGGAGGGGACAAAAAATACAAGGCAGACACCAAAGGAAATAAGTAATTGAAATGTTAACACACTATTTGCTCGGCCATCTTCAGAACTCCAGGCTGTTAATGAAGAAATTTTTTCTTTTTCGTGCGTATGACTTTATTAATTCAACGTATCCGTGAATTTAGAAAAAAGCCGGACAGGCTCTCTGCTCCTTTCAGATTGGCCGAGAGAGCATGTCATTGTGAAATACGGCGACCGACCGCCCCAGCAGCAGTTCGAGGCAGCTGCTTTAAACTGCCCCAAATCTAAGCTGCTTCTAATATAATTTAGATAAGGAAAAAAAAAATCTCATGCTCATACAAACGTGAGATTCACCATCACCCGCGGCACCTTCCCAGTCGAGTTCACTGCTTCCAAAGGTCAGCAACGAAGCGTTCTCATGTGCAGGCGGTGCCCTCACACTGGACGCTGATTTGATGACGGCAGCTCTAACTACGGAGAAAGCCGCACGGTGTTTCTCAGGCAAATTATTGCCCAACTTTAATTTGCTAGGGATGCTCAGCATTTCTCACGCGCATATTGTGCCACTGTACAACAAACTTCCAAGTTCCGTCGAATTATGAACGGCAAGACCCCGTGGGCGAGTTGCGTTCACTAAATTATTCTCGGCATTTTATTATAACACTCGGCTCACATTCCCATGCTGTGGCAATTACTACTTCGAGAGTCCTTTTATATGCGGCAAGGGCCGGGCACGCTTGTGTAACCACTCCAAGCGCAGCTTCTTTTCATGAAGGGGGCCATATTAAGTGACGTCACTTCCTATCTGGTGACGTCATGTTTCTCCAGCCAATGGGAATGTTTCCGTCTGGTGACGTCACTCCTCTCCAGCCAATCGGAAGCTTCATCATTTAACGCAACAGCGTTAGAAGCTCCATGAGGCCAAAATGCAATGACGGTCATAAAATTCGCCCATTGGTTGGAGGAAAGTGACGTCACCAGACCGAAGTTCCCGATTGGCTGGAGAGGAGTGACGTCACCATATCGGAACTGACTTCACCTTCCTCCAGCCAATGAGAATGCTCTTGGAGAGGAGTGACGTCACCAAACGGGAGCATTCCCATTGATTGGCTTTAGGGGAGTGACGTCAAGAGATCGGAAGTCACGTCACTTTCCTACAGCCAACGGGAATGCTCTCGTCTGGTGACGTCACTCCTCTCCAGCCAATCGAAAACTTCGGTCTCGTGACGTCACTTCTTCCAACCAAGGGCGAATTTTACGACCGGCGATGCAATTTGGCTCCCAAATGCTATAGCATTAAAAGACGACGTCGTCTTTAATCGAGGTGCGTGATTCAGCGCAAACACCTCGACGCTGCACACAGCACGCGGCATAAACGGCGCGGCAAGGAGCGGCGCTGGGCCCCGAAATTCCTCCTCGTACTTGGAGGCCGGTCCTTAAACGGCGCAGTGCATTATTGATCCTCGGGGTTCCTCCGCTTTCGAGGGCCAACGCCAAGAGGCAGCGCGAGAAACTCCGCCGCCTCGGGCCCCGTCCTCGGTCAGAGTCGCTGATGCAGCGCACGACGGGGACCAATTTGCGTGCCACCGCTCATAATTCCGCCAACAAAGCCCCCCTTTCCCCACCTCTTCGGTTTCTTACCGCGATGGGCCCACTTGATTTGAAGGAGAGCGCCCGTTCGTTCCCGGCAGTAAAGTAGCGGCCTTCACGCAAGACCGCTGGCTGGCGCCAACCTTTTCCTGGTTCACGCTAGCGGTCTTGTTTATAAACACGAGAAGTTGTGTAAACGGCGCACATGAACAACGTTACAATCTAACTCATTTAAATCCAAAGTTTAAAAACACTGAATTTAACCAACGTATATATGAACTATTTTGCAGCATACACGCTGGCGGTGACATGCGAATGCAAGCAACCCCGTCTTAAGTCTTGAAGCTCTCAGGGCAGATTAGCAAGAGGCAGTGGACCTGTGATTTGAGCAATTTCCGCACTATAGAAAGAAAACAAGAAATTATTATGTGCCTGATATATTGAATCACTTAGTGAAACACTGCGCGATATAAAATCGCGATGTAAAATGATGAGAGAAGTAAAAACGTGCTGTTCAACTTGGTTCTGTAATGCATGAGTTCCCATTCTTTAGTTTGCTGAGTAGGAAACTTAGTACCTCATTCTTTTTGTGTTAGTTATTTTCTAGTTTTAAGACGTATAACGCTCCATATACCTTTAAAAGATGTTTCACGTGCTGCCTGGTTTACTAACAAACACTGTGCACTTAGAATGACCACAAGACTTTTTTGTGTACAATTTAATGGGAATAAACATTGATTTGATTGATTGGATGACTTTGTCACGAGACGAAACGCAAAAGGCACCCGTGTTCTGGGCAATGTCAGTGCATGTTAAAGAATTATTCCGGGGCCTTCCACTACGGCACCTGCTTCGTTCTTCTTCAATTCCCACCTTCCTGCCTGTTCATTTGAGGTGTCCTCCGAGAAGACAGATTGTTACTGCGCCATTTGCTTTTCTTAGAACCAATTTTGATTGACTTAACACAATTTGTTGACGCTACACCTGGCGCACACAGAATTTTCAATCGTGTTCGCGGTTAAAAGAACTCGCGACTGGCTGACACTTTTTACTGCCGCATGCACGGAAGGCGATCCCGACAAGTAAAGTCAAGGGCCACCCTGTCACACGAACCGTATTGAGGAGTGCAAAGCTTGGAGAGCTCACCGCCCCTGATATGCATGGGAAGCTGTAGCTTTCAGTTGAGTGTTAGATAACTGTGAAACAATAATCAGCTGTCCAGGACATGACAAGTGGACTCTTCGTCTGCCGAATATCCTATCTATAGCATGTCTATTGCACCAACCTATTCTGCGCGCGGTTTCCCATTGCTGCGACTAACTACTTTTCACTTAGCAATACAAAATAAAGTGGTCACACCTCGCGTAAGAGGCGAGATTGGGGGGGGGGGGCGGGGGGGGGGGGGGGGGGGGGGCGGTGCTCGGTATGCTGACCAAAAATTTCGACAAGAGGGCTTGTTTTCGCCCACACGAAGACAAGTCCTCTTGCAAGAACGTTGTCTGTAGAGGACTAAGGCCCCTCCTCCACCTTTGTTCATTCTGTTTTGCGTTGTCAAGAATCCCGTCTTCCTGCCTTCTCTCTACACGTCGCTTCTCATTTGGCAAATTGCTCCCTCTTCCTCGAACGCCACATCTTTTTCTTTCCCTCTACCGCAGCGGTGGACAAGTGGTTGAGCATCCGCTTCGCATGCGGGAGGTGCGGGTTCGATCCCCAGTGCCGCCGGGTACCCACCGGTGATACAATGGGTACCAGCTTTCCCCTGCTCTGGTGCTCGGCTTATCATGGGTGAAATTCTTGGGAAATGGGTCTTTGACCCCACCTTGAGAAAAAGAAAATACCTTGTGTCATGGCGCTCTTTGTCCATAGATGTCCTTGCGCCATAGAAACCCATCATCATCATCATCATCATCATCATCACCTTTCCCTTTAACTCCCCCGTTTCGCCACTGAACCCCTTTCTCATTGAGCACCGTAAAGTTTTATCTTCGTCACTCATACGCAAGTAGCTAATTTCTATCCCTTCGTATTCCACTTTTGTTCCAGGGATCTCTTGACTAGCGTTCCAGACGCCTTGTCGCCTTCTTAAGGAGGCCAGACGGGCTCCTCTGCCGGGCGCTGGGGATTGGCTCCCAAAGGCTCCCAGCAGGGACGCGATTCTCGCTCGCGATCGTATCCCGCACCATTACGTCGCCAGCCACCGCGTTTCGACCACTCTTCGCCCCGACTGTGTCTGCCACTTGTTCTCCCCGTCCCGCTCCTCCCTCCGTTGAAGGCAAAGTAATTGGCTTCGACCCCGAAATTCATTGTGAGCAGCGAGCCTCCTGAGAAGCGACGCGTTTGGAGGAATTAGGTCGCCTCATTTAATTTAGCAGCTGCCTTGTGATGACCGAGTTCGTGTTTGCGTTTTGTGTTTTCGCTTTTCCTCTCCCTCCTCCTCATTTCTGTTTTTCCTCCACAAAAGCAGAAAAGTGTTTTATAATCATAAATTAGTGGCGTTATCTATGTGAGATAGATCTGAGTCACACTAAACAGCGTCCAATAGGCGGCCCCGGTTCATGCATCGAAGCTGTGATCACCCGAGCGCCGCTCATGTCTTCGTGCCAGTGGAGTGGCCCGCAGAG
This sequence comes from Amblyomma americanum, assembly GCF_052857255.1. Classification (NCBI taxonomy): domain Eukaryota; kingdom Metazoa; phylum Arthropoda; class Arachnida; order Ixodida; family Ixodidae; genus Amblyomma; species Amblyomma americanum. The sequence goes on from NC_135498.1 coordinate 28,005,795, forward strand.
TTTAGCAATATTACCTAAACGGAAAGCTAACCCCGTCGTCAATGCGAGTTTCTTTAAGAGCATCTTATCCATTTCGGGAATGCCGGGAAGATGAGGTTGAGTACTTGGCTTGGATATTGTTGGGCCGAAAACGTGGAGTCTGCCTCTGAGTCGGTAGAAGCGGAGCGGTGCTCTACTCTGCGAGCAGAATTAATTATTTTAATAGCACGTTTTTAACTTCTTCAAGAATTTAACGCAAGCGTTATGCTAGTATATGCAAACTTTCGCAGCATTTCTTCGAAGTTTGCCTCGACAAAAGGACTACTGTTGCGGCCGAATCTACGTTTCATGTCACAGGACATTTGTTTCCAAGACATCAAGTGGAAAGGGGCTGGATATAATGGGGTGACTTCGAAGGTTGGGGATATAATGGGATGACTTCATAGTACGGTAGACGCCCTGGACTGCTCATCTATCTAAACCACGGCGACAGGACCCTCATATGGCCATTTTGCTTAGAGCACGGTAATCGCCTTACGGAGACATCGTGGCGTTGTCCTCACCGATGACACAGGCAGGGACAACGAACAGTGCGTGTTGCCACACCTTGTAAAGCGACAGCCGGAGCCATGGGAGCGAATTCGAAGGAGGTTGCATGGGGAAGCAAAAGTGAAAATGTCGCAAACAGCATGTACTTCGAATTTCTGTAGCATTTCTGAGTTATTTTAAGTAATACTAGCCATCGTTAGGAACGTACATATTTACGTATTTTTTTATGCTGTACGGCACGCCTAACTTTTATCTAGGAAGGATAGGAAACTCAATAACCATATAATAACATCTCGACTTCGTCGACGTTAGCACAAGGCGTGTTGGGAATTATTTAGTAAAAAGAGAAATAAGGACAGGAAGCGAGGAACATTTCTGCAGACAGACAAAGTAGGAAATGCAAAGGATAGCTTTGCTCATCATGCGCATCTATAGCCATAGTCTATGCCAGCGGGCGGCCCTCCTGATCGGCTCCGACCCGAGCACATAGCTCATGCTGGTTACGATGGCCAAGGCAACGGTGGAGGCCAACAGAATACTGGACTAAGAAAGACCGGTCACTGAAGCTCTGTATCTATCTCCCCGCGCCGCCTACGTCCCAATTCTGCCTTACTGAAATAAATCTTTTTATTACTACTACTTAGCACGGCTGGTTCAACAGTTTCGCCATAGACCCAGATGTCCTCCTTCGGACAGAGTCGCCCTGTCTAGAGAGTATTCTGCTCCAAGCTCCGCTCTCAATGTCACGTCCCAAGGGACCGACTGAATGTCAACTGCATCTTTTTGGGCAGCTAGTGACGATGTCAAGACCAAGTGCTCCCCTTTTCTATCACGCTGCTGTCCGCACAAGAAAGGAGGGCAACGACATTGACAATCGACTGTGACTCCCCTGAGGCTTGCGCCATCGTCTCCTTCGCATCTCGCGTATTTGTATGTGTGCATGAACCAGGCCCATTGTCATTCCAATTCAGTCCGAAGGAGGATATGCTCGCCCATCCTCACTCGTGACTCAAGGCACGTCTGCGTAAAAATCCTTTATGCTCGCCGCACGGCTCGAGCTGGAACCGCCATTTCTTCTGGCCGGGCATCCTTCAGGCTAGCTGGGTACGAAGAAGTAAGATCCGCGTCTATGCAAGACGTTTTCTAATTTTAAAACTTTGGTGAGTGATCTCTTATCAGTGCGATAGCAATATTCCGACGGGTAAACACCGAGCAAAAATCTTGCCACGTTTGTGTGTGTGTGTTCCAAGTGAAAAAAAGAATAAAAATAAATTAACCAAATATGCGCCACTGACATTCGAAACCGCGACGGCGCGAACAGATTAGCTTCGCTGGCCCTTGCGCGAGAGCACTTAGCTATCGCCGCTTTCTTTTTTTAAAGATCACATTTATTACAGTGAAGCAATGTTCTATGCACACGAACTACCGCAGCCGAAGAGGCCTTGTGTTAAACTGCAACATACTCTCGCGGTGCGCATTGCACATCGTCTTCTTCATCAACTAATACACTGCTATCCAACCAATATTCGTGCTTTGAGCTATGTGGTGGTAGTGACAGAGAGAGATATGCGCTGCATGCGTTGGCATGGACAAAGTTGTGGAAGAAACAAGGCACTCGAGTAATACGCGTTGGCGTCGGCAACACTGCTGCATAAACACGGCACTCGAGCATAGGCCGCCGGCGTACATTGGGTAAATTGGCATAGACGATGAAAAAATTGAAGACGCGCATAACTGGCTCCCTCAATAGCGCTTTCAGGTGCGTTTCGGTGGTGTCCTTCCACAAAAAACTGTGCTTTCGCATAATATTCCGTGCTTTTAGCAATGCTAAACAGCCAGAATTTTTAATTAACAGCAGGATATCGTCCCGAGCAAAGAACCCCGACCACAATTCAATACTCTATTCTTGCATAGAGGGGGGCGCCGAGAAAGCTTTCACCGAATCGATCGGTCGCGTACCATCATTCTGACGAAAGCACTAAGTGCAACAGTTAGTGCCGGCTTGCGCAAGTGCGTAGCTGTGCAGTGGTGTTTAATCCACCCCCCCCCCCCCCCCCCCCCCCCGGGCAGAGATTTGAGCCTCGCCCTGCGATCACAAAAGAGAAAACAATCTATCCCTATATTTGTCTTTTCCTGTATTACATGTGGGCGCTGTCTGCCCCTCCTTCAATCTGCCGACACGAATTGGGAAACTGGAGCGTCTCAAATCACAACGCCGCAGGCAAAGGCCAACTCAATCACATGACGAAATCTCGTTTACGACGTCTAGACTATCCACTCGAGACGACTGGCAGGTTGACTGGCAGTATAAGTTGACAAGGCTAAGAACCAATGCAGACGGTGGCGTTGCAATAAAAAGTTGTTATAACGAGAGCAAATGAAAATGATATTTCGCTATAAAGCTCATATAACAAAATCTTACAACGAATGCAAACGGGACCGGCAGTTTGGTTCAGTGGCTGTTCCCTGTATTATATTTATATAGCCTGAAAGTCGTAAAACCCGCCGCAGTGGCTCAGTGGTTAGGGCGCCCGGCTACTGATCCGGAGTTCCCGGGTTCGAACCCAACCGCGGCGGCTGCGTTTTTATGGAGGTAAAACGCTAGGGCGCCCGTGTGCTGTGCGATGTCAGTGCACGTTAAAGATCCCCAGGTGGTCGAAATTATTCCGGAGCCCTCAACTACGGCACCTCTTTCTTCCTTTCTTCTTTCACTCCCTCCTTTATCCCTTCCCTTGCGGCGCGGTTCAGGTGTCCTGCGATATATGAGACAGATACTGCGCCATTTCCTTTCCCCCAGTATATGTCTCCTGTATTGTTGGACACCTGAACGGCGCAGTGAGGGAAGGGATAAAGGAGGGAATGAAAGAAGAAAGGAAGAAAGAGGTGGCGTAGTGAAGGGTTCCGAAATAATTTCGACCACCTGCCCCCCCCCCCCCCCCCGAAAAACCAATTATTATTATTAAGCCGTAAAACGTTCAACAACTTGAATTTTGTTGCATTTAGAATTATTATCATTGAACTGCAGCTAGTCTTACTGTGTCCACTATAGCTCTAGCCGTTCTACGACAGGCGTCGAGCGGTGATCGAAGCTACCGTTCGATCAAAGATTAAATCAAAAGCACTAATGGTTTCTTAGCCTTTTCAGCAAGCGTTGGATGCAGCTTCTTCAATGTGGAACAAGCCGTTGAAGCAGGAGTGAGGCACATAAAACATTCAGTGTCAACTCGAACATTACTATTAGATACGCAGTATATTACTGCAGCCTTAATTCGTACACGTTTAGTTTTGCGTGCCTCTAATAAGCTGCGGAACTAACAAGTGCTGAATGCTAGGTCGTTGAAGCTACGCCTACAACTATCAAGCAATACCTTGTTCTACAACTATGAAGCAGTAGCCGTGCTCTCACTGTAAGAAATTTTCAATACTTTCTTTGTTTCCTGTTATCGCTCCGGTACTTTCATTGCAAGGAAACCGACGAAATAAATTCCCAACGGCTTCTTATGCGTCTATAATCGAAGTAAGCATAAAAGATTGGAATTATTTTAACGAGACAGCGTCTCAGAAAATTCGGCATCGTTGACAGTGAGCAAAAAATCCACGAAAAATCCCCAGAGAAGCAACATAGGAGGCAGGTGAAAAACCGTGGTCACATGGTCTTGCGGCGTCATCACAGCCTGCCCACCGGATTTTGAGCCAACTGCCCACAGTGGCATGTGGTAGTTTATGACTGGTCTCTCGAGAAAAGCAACTTGGGTCGCAGAAGGCCCATCGGTGGCAGCACCTGCCATCGCAGAGCAGTGGCGCATCGCTTAACCGCTGCACCACTGCGCCAGGAATGGTGTGAGGGCTCCCAGGGATCTATGAATGTTAAGTATAGAATCACCAATTCTGCATATATGTAAATTAACCCATTACGCTATCGCGTCATACACTTAACGCGGAGCTTAATGGTCCCAATATTTTTCCGAGCCATATTGCCCTCCCTCGAGAGAAAAGGAATAAGTTCATTGCAGTTAACAAAAACGATGGCAGCACAATGTATCGATTCTCATTGTACCAAATGCTTGCATGGGCAAGAACCATAATCTTTTATTTTTTTTAAGCCCCACCATGGTATTCGTATTCTGTACCAAGAACAAACAAGAGCCCAAGAAATAGGCTCAAAATAAAACTTAGAGCACAATTTAAGCATTTATTTATGCCAACCCACTTATTGCTAGCCATACGGCTGTGTTTGGGTGTATGCTCGCAATTACTCCCCTATTACATATTTATTCCGCCCTGAGGGATTCCCCAAAACACACCGGACTAGAGCTATGCATTCAGCCTCACAGTTATAACAAAAGAACTAAAGCGCAACCAAGACGAGCACAAGACAGGACCACACAGGACTAGCGCCAGTCCTGTGTGGTCCTTTCGTGTGTTCGTCTTGGTTGCGGGATAGTTCTTTTGCTACAACATGCACCATCTAGTCCAACGAGAAGTTCTTCTAGAGCTTCGTACTTGTCGTAGGTGCATAAATAAAGCACACTAAACCCAAAGCGTCTGCTATAGAGTAATAACCGGAGTACAACATTTTGCGAGAGTGTATGAAATTGGGAGCTTTCAGAAAATTGCTCGGTAATTAAAAAAAACTTTTATACGCACCAGCTGACTGAAGAGTAAGAGCTAAACGAGGATAAGTCTTCACACTGAACACGATGCCAAGTATTCTAATTGCTAGGGACACTACCGCATAAATAACAAAGAAAAGGCAGCCATAAAGTTGACGCAGTTAAGTATTCGATCTAAATGAATCAAACGACCCATTCAAAATATTCAGTGTTCTTCACACGAGTGATTTCTACAATAAAGGTTTAAAACAGGCACAACATCCTCACCTTCACAGCTTGTCAAGCGGTGTCACAGAGTTAACCTTCGTTTCTTATTACGTGGGTGATTGGAGAGGATTTTTTTATTTTTTGCCTTAAGCACCCGAAGTTGTCCGCCACAGGACATTGCTATACCAAAACAGCCTACAGTTTACGGCTTGTTAACACTTGTTAACCAACGTGGCACCAGTTATAAGGGCTTCGCCGCGTAAATATCCCATTATAACTTCCGAAAATGAGCTGGACGGCCGTTGGCTTATTAAAAAAGCATGCCAGTAACGAAATTAATTCCTCAATACAAGAACTCCTCTTTTATTTATTTTTTACTGTGAGCGTTGCCGCTTGCCCAATAAAGACGCAATTAGGCACCACTTGGCAACCAAGTCGCTCCCTTTAATGGGTCGACAATCACTTTAGCCTAAAGCGCGGCGAGCACTTCATTTATTTTTTAATGGCCAGAGACCGCCTGCTCTCAGTACAGTTCTCGAGCTTGTTTTTTTCTTACTCTAAAATGATGTTAAAAAGCCAGAACCCTCGTCAGGAGAAACCGATGGCTTTGAGAGTTAGCGTCATCTTAGCGATTTCGTCGCGCCAGTGTTTTTACGGTTGCTCAACACGCTGTGCACCCAAACGCGGCGCAGCAAAAGCTTGACCTCAGGCGACGTTGTGCACAAATATAATTACGCTTTAGGAGTTTACATAGCCGGTCGGTCGGTACTGGCGGTATCAGCGGAAATGTGTTTCCCCGGCTTCTTTAGCGAAGAACTGGGGACCGTCAACGATATACGTCATATCTTTTACTTTCTTCCACTGGGCATAAATTATGTACCTTGATAAGAGGGGCACTCACGAAGAAAATGGATTCCTTGAGTGGCCGGCAAACAGTTCATTTTTTGCACTTGTGACAGGTCATACGTCGATCACTTTGAGAGAAGGCAACGAAGGCGCTTCTTCATCCCAGACTTTTAAGCAGGTTGGTTATGAAAAACTGTCGCTCCTCATTGCCCTCGCATGTACCCTTGATTTCCGCATACTTTTTTTATGATATTCTTCGACTAACTTTTCTTCACGCGGCACATTTCTGCATGCACAGTCTCGGTCAAAAGTCTTCGGGACACATCGTTTGGCATTTGATCTCTATTGTAAGGCACTTATGAATGAGGCCCCGTTAAAAACCGAAATGACTTCAAAATTGAAGACGACTGTTTTCTCCACCCTACAGTGGATTAGAGCTCACGGGTGCCACAAGTGCAAAGCAGGTGCCCTAAATACTTTTGAACGAGCCTGTGAACGGTGTTAACGCCTTATTTTGCACCCTAGACCCCTGTGTCCAACTAAACAAGCAACAGAAAACCGGCTGAAGCAACGTGATTGCCACGCTTTCTTGGAAACGTGGGCGGGCCGGATTTACCACGCAAGAGGCTCGACGCGAAAGATTAGCAACTTTCTAAGCTATGTGATGTCACGTGATATCTAAATTATATAGATTTCACAAACAAATCGACATCGGCATGCCACGGACACCAGAGGAACCTCAGAGTTAAGCTGTGTGCATATTTTAATTCAGTCATAGGAAAAGGTAGAGTGGTCGTCTCACGCGTCGAGCATCTCACGCGTGCTACATCATCACTCTTTCAGAAACGCCAACCTTCCAGAGATTCTCGCATTCAGCCGCGATTGCTTGTTTCAGAATATGGAGGTATGCATTTCAAGCACCGCTCGTGACTTTACGTTGCCTTTTCAAAAATTCCCAACCAAGCTCTTCGTCACTCTCGGCATTTGTTTCGTTCTCTCTGACGTCATCGTATGGCTAAATTCCTGCACCGATGTATCACCGTGTCGTCAAACACCTCCGCCCCTCCTCACGACACGGACTGTTATCTTTGCTCTATTCGTAGGTGAGAGAGAACACGTGGTAAGTGCTTGTAACTTGTGACGTCACATGACAGTAGCTTCAAGTCATGAGCGCGCTTATTTCGCTGTTCAGAAGGAAGTCAAAAGCGGTCAACTGGCTTGAACAAAGTGCGGCCCTTCGCGACGACGCTGCGGCTACGTGCACAGCCCCTCATGCGAGGCTCGAGGCAGCGCGATAATGACTAATGGGGCCCGTACCAGGCCACGTACCAGGCCACGTAGTGCAGTGCGTCAGCGTTGCGTAACGGTGCCCGTGCAAGCGTGACGAGGCAAACTTTGCTCAATTTTACAGTGAAACCCCCAGTCTGTCCCCTCCTCATCTCGCGCCAAGTTACCCTCACTCGGTCAACAAGAATAGAAGGAGAGGACGCGTGCTGGGTGAAAGCACAGGGCAAGCAAAATGAAAGCGGAGACGAAACGACCTAATAGAGGGAACGTGAGATGAGAAAAAAATGAAGAACAAACGCTCGACTCGCCGGCGTGGCGCGACGTTCAAGGCATTGTCGCTCGCTGAATCGATCAGCAAAGGGCCGGCCTGCAGTCCGAGCGACAATGCCTGTATGGAGGGAACATAACCCTTCCTATTCCTCGCTTTCTCTTTTTTTTTTGCGTGAAGGAAGGTGCTCAGCTACCGAAATAAGAAGCATCGTTCGATCATCTTTTCTTCAACTTCTTACGAAGTTTCTTTTTGCTCTCAGCGACGGCTTCGTGTCCTGTCTTTACGCGCAGGATCGAAGCGCGAAGAAAAAAACGGCCCCGCGAGTAGCTGCTTCGCCGCTGTGCACGCCTGCATGCCAGCGAAACAACCTTGCGGGCGCTATTTGCAGCACTCGCAGGATGCGCAGTTTCTCGGGCAAAACTTGGCGTCCTTCTCCGGTGCACCGATGCCCTTCTTTCGAGCGAGAAATCGCGCGCACCGGGAGGTCAAAAACCAGAAGCGCCCCCCCCTCCTTGATTCATTCTTAGCGACTCACCGCAGCAAGCTCCTCGCTCGGAAGGCGGCCGGCTGCTGTCGATGTCGGTGCGGGGGTGAGGGATTGGCGGTGCGAAGAACTCTGCCGCCCACGCCGGTGTGGGGACGTTGAGTAAGGGGCGGGCTTTTGAAGGCGGCTTGTGATACTATAATCGTCCGCGGCGGCGGCAGCGACGTCGAATGCGGTGACGGTGGTATTACTAGAGGGCGCGCGCACCACACACACAGGAGGAGAAGAAGCAGCACACTTCGAGCACGGGGAGGAAGAAAAAGGAAAAACGAAAGGCAGAAAAAAAAGAAAGCACCACCACTTCTACTGCTAGCTCGACGCTCGGAAATCCTCCCTGTTCGCAAAACGACCAAAGCCGCTTCTTTTCTTCTTTCTTGCTCAGTTCGGTGCGAGGAAACAGTCGGTCGGTGAGCGCGGGCGGAGCACGCGAGTGCGTCGGTTTCCTTTTAGTCCTAGCGCGACCTACTTGCGGTGAAGCCGCCGCCGCAGCAGCTCCTGCTGGCCTAGCCTGCCTGCGAGTTCGGCTCCGCCGCCTCGCGGTATCGTGCGGCACCAAAGCCCGCTTTTCTCGCCAACAGGGGGCGCCGCTCGATTTCAAGAGGATGAGGAGGTGGCCGACATCCTCTCTTCTGCCTTCACCTCTCAGAAGCCCCCTTGGGGAAGAGGAGTCAGGGGGAGAAGCGGAACACGAGGAGGAGAGGCGTTAAAGCAAGATGGCGGACGCTGGCTTCTCGACGCTAGCGCCCCCTGCTCTCTTTTTTCCCCCCTTTTATCCTCGCGCGACGCCGGCAGGCGCTCGCTGGAAATCGATTACAACGACGCGGAGCAGTGCGCGTCGGGGGCTCGCGGGGTCCTGCACCCCTTCCCACTTCCCTTTCTATAACTCGAGCTGGCGGCGACGCCGCCCGCTAGCAGTCACTCGCCGCGCCACCAGCTGTCTCTCGCTCTCTCTCTTTAGTGTTGTTGACTTTTTTCTTCTTTTATTATTATTTTCGTCCATACCCCTCTCCCTTTCTTTCCTGTTGCGTATGCTCACTCGCCTCGGTCCCCCGGGGACTACGCCAGCTCATTTTGCGGCCAAAGCTCGTCCCCGGAAAGCCCGCGCTCAAAGAAAGTAAGATAGAGGAAAGAAAAACGAGCGTTCATTTGGGTGCCTGCGACCCGAGGTGCGTAAGCGAGCGAATTCCGACGCTGAAAGTGAAAGTTGTGCCACGGTGTCTGCTGAGTTGCAGTGCGGAGAACATGAACACGCGCACTTTTTGAGCTTGGGGAAAAGAAAGCAAGTTGGGGAGAGGCACTGAGTAAGAAAAAGAAAAGAATGGTCTCGCATTCCCGGGGACAAGTTTGGGTGTTTGCGAGGCATAAGCGAGCTGCTCGCTGTTCGCCGTTGCAATAACTCTCCGGCCGCAGAAGTTGGGAGAACGAGCGAGGTGTCACAAGCTCGGCACTCGCTCGACCTGTTGCTGTCTAAACGGCGCTGAATATGAGAGCTCGATTTACGAGGAGGTGATGTGGTTAAGGAGTTGTGTTAGCTTGCACATTCTTAGGAAGATGATGCTATAGTGAAGTGCACGCACTTCGTACGTACTCAAAGCGCTCCTGATATCGTATTTCTACTTAATGCGTGCTTCTGTTTGCATCAATAGCATTTAGTTTGCAAGGCGCGCTTGGCACGGACGAGCGCTGACTGGAAGGTGTTGCTCTCTAACTAGGAGACTGTAGGTGCATGGTAGAGAGAGGGAAGGCAGATGGTTTCTTGGTGCACACTAAGTCAAGAACGGAGGGAAAAGCCACAGGGTGCTTGTCAAAGTTTCGACAAGATGACTTGTCTTCGTCTGGGCGAATAGCTCATCATTGGCGGGGTTTAAATAGGGGCCTTAACTCCGAGGAGGAGTGAACGGTTCACTACCCAGGATTCCTTTCTGCTGAGCTGGTCTATTTCTTTTCACAGTGTCAGAGGTCAGCCAGTTAATCCTTTTTAGCAGCCATCATGCCTGCACAAGACTCACGTTCCACATCCTAACACCCTCTCCACTTCACACCCTCCTCCCCCTCACCTGGCATCCCTCATCGGAGTGAAGACCATATTTAAACCCCACCAATGAGACCGCTTTGCCCTGACGAAGAACATTCCTCTTGTCGAAACGTTGGCAAGCACCTTGAGGCTTCCCCCTCCCTTGTTAACTCTGTGTGTAAGAGGTCGTAAGTTCGATACCTTTCCCCTCCGCCTTCGTTCAGCAACCTCTAACCAAGTTCTCACCTTGCGGTGGAAGCCTTTACTTAGAGACGCAAAAGAGCTGAAAGAAACGAGGATGGAACATGTAATTGTGCGTAGATATCAAAGCGCGTTAACACCACTGAACGACGAACACCTAACCTGAGTACGCACGCGCCTAACGTTAACTCTACGGAGAATTGCGTTCTATACGATCGTGTGCAACAAATCGAAGAGAATGCATACCAAAATTCGGAAATGAAGAAGCTACTTACAATGTCGTTCACTGTAAACGTCATACAGTGTTTCGTAACAATTATCTTCCAACCTCAACAGAGGAGCTAGCAAGAAACTAGGGGCGGAGGGGGGGGGGGGGAGAATGAAGCACAGGCACAAATGCGCATCGGTTGTTCCGAGTCCCTTGTTCGGCAAGGAGGAAAAAGACCTTGCATCGGGAAAATAATCATCACGAAAAGAACCCCTTATTTTCTGGCCGGCACTTTCAACGTTAGTTTGTTAACTGAACGTAACGGCATGATCTTCAACATCGATTAGTATATATAAACGAGCGTTTACGCTTTTTACGAGAATGCACATCTCTCCGAGGCAGGTCAGAGCAATATCGTTCAGCACTGCAGTGATTCTGAAAACCCTGAACACAGAAATAAGCAAAAAGAAAGCGACATTCGCAGGTGGCAGCTTAATTGCGTTCATCCAATCAGTGCACTCATTCATTCAGAAATGATTATATAACAAGCCGTTAAGCACAGCTTGTCGCTTGGGACTAAATTTGGCTGACTACAACGCCGAATTACAATAACCAAAAGGGATCGACGCGTTAGCCGATTTTGGAAAGCCGGATAAAAGCTGAGCCACTCCAAGACACGATAGCGCACTTGCCTCACTGTGCCGCACTTGACAGCGTTCCTGCTGCTTCCGTGGAGGTGTCAGCACAGTGTTCAACTCGACTTGTTCAAGCAGACATCAGCAACAATAAGCCTTAAGTCTGTGAACATCCTCAACACTTCAACTTGCTTCCCTTAAGCTTTTATCGTGGCTTCTCTTCGACCCTTGTTCCATGACATTAAACTGCACTTTAGCTGATCGACTAGAGCTTTAACTCAGCTCTCTTTCCGTTAAACTAGCCTGCCCACAGCGTCACTTGAACTGCAGTTAATTTGAACCAGCTCTGCTTGATTATCGCCTGAGCTACTATTGCTTATAACTTGCCCTGGGTTTTTCCTTACTTACAAGAGTCGCCGGCTACGCTTGGTTTAGGCTTCACTTGAACCCATGTCTTAGATTAAGAGCTCAACGCTGCGGCCAAAATCAAACGTGCTCTAAGGCTTGACCTAAGCGAGCAAACTAGGAGCACGATTACATAGACCAGGCGGGGGCGTGACACCAGAAAAGAAGAAAAATGCATGTTCTGCAATCATTTCTTTCGCAACTTGTGCATGACATTAAAGTACAGATAAGAGCTTACATAGCTTTCTTTTCCTCGAAACGGTTTACACACATGTTGCCCCCCCCCCCCCCACAAAAAAAAAAGAAAAAAGAAAAAGTTACGGCTGTGCATAGCATGCCCCCCCCCCAGGCCTCGGCCACATACGAATACTAGAGAAGCTAAGGCGTCAACTAAGTAAATTAAGTTTCAGAAAATTGTCAACAAAACAAAGCCGTTCACAATATTTTCAAAGCAGATTGGAGTGAAACGAATCGTCAATTTTTATCTCGCAACAGCTTAATGGCGTATTCAATTGTAATAGTTAAATTTTACCCACAGAAGTCATCATGCGAATATCAAGTACATTGTTTTTTACCCCATATTCGCTATCTTCATTTATGAAGGGCTATGTTGGACAACAACAAATGACGGACACCTAATAATGCAAAGAAAAAATTATCCGCGTATTAGCAAACGTTTAATAGAAGGAGTAGCCACACAATCTATTTAGTCACCATAACACAACTAAGGTAAACCTCTTATACAAATGTATACCGTCGAGAAAATTTTAATATCAGGTACAAAACCGTAGCATTATTAGAAATACCGAATACAGATGAAAACGCTCAGTTTAGGTAAGTTGTTCTCCCGAATGCTGTAAAATTAATCATTACAGAAGCTTTATGGCTTATAGGATTTAACGTCTCAAAGCGACTAAGGCTATGAGAGACGCCGTAGTGGATGTATGCGGATAATTTCGACCACCTGGCGCTCTTTAACGTGCACTGACATCGCACAGCACACGGGCTCCTTAGAATTTCGCCTCCATCGAAATTTGACAACCACGGACGGGATCGAGCTCGCGTCTTTCGGGACAGCAGCCGAGCACCGTAACCAGTGAGCCACAGCGGCAGCTCCCATTAAAGAAGGAACTGTATCCTTCGCTCATTAGAGAGGAAACTGTAGCTACTAGACGCTTGTAACTCCCTTCGAGATTTCTGAATTTGTGACTCGCACGAGGTATAGGCTAAGTGCTACGAGTCTAGGGTTTTCAGTTAAAATCGGGCATTTAACTGCGATTTTCAATTTCTCACCTTGTGCATATGTTTTGATTTCGTTTGGTTTATGGGGTTTAACGTCCCAAAGCTACTCAGGCTATGAGGGACGCCGTAGTGAAGGTCTCCGGAAATTTCGACCACCTGGGGTTCTTTAGCGTGCATTGACATCGCACAGTACACGGGCCTCTAGAGTTTCGCCTCCATCGAAATTAGAATATTAAGTTTTTCAGCTAGTCAATACACGTAACATACACGTTAGGTTGGCATGAAAACTACCACAGCATTTCTTCGAGGTTTTCCTCTGGAAGAGTCATATTCTCAAGCCTGAATCCACGTTTCATCCACAACAAAAGCCAAGCCAAATATGAAACCCCATCTTTCCGAAATTCCTGCACCTCTCCATGACCGATAAAGTGAAACATTCTATGGGCTCTAGTATCAGAAAGTGCACTCTCATATTTCTCCGTTTGTTACCGCAGCGGTGGCCCAGTGGTTTGAGCATCTGCATCGCATGCGGGAGGCGCGTGCTGTAGGCAGTAGCCTAGCCACTGTATGTGGCTAGGCCGATAACGCGCCTCGCTGCGCGATCACGTGATGCACGCTGTGCATGTCACGCGAGCTCGTTCTGGGCCTGGGCCAGTGTTCGCCCGCCCGGGCAATAAACCGGTCGCTGGTCCGGCTTTCCTCAACTCAACATGGTGTCGGAAGTAACGCAATTCCCACAGTAAGCCCAACCGGGGCTGCGTCCTCTCGCTCGAATACCCATCGACGGTGGCACACATCACAGCAGCGTCTATGGCCTGGACTACGCGGCCAGTACATGGCGTCCTTCGTCATTCAACCGCCCGAGGCCTTCCGCTTCACGACTCCTGCCGACTGGCCGAAATGAAGGAAGCAGTTCGAGCGTTTCTACACGGCTTCCGGTCTCTGCGACAAATCAGGGTCACACCAACTCGACACGCTCCTTTACTTGAGGGGCCGACCAAGCCGAGGACGTCTTCGGAGCCAGTGTCCTCTATGAGGGCGAAAGGACGACGTATCTCTTAACCTCAAAAGCTCTGACACGCAAGATGTATGCGCGATATCCCGGCACCGCATTGCGCATAACATATACGTCCTCTCGCTTTCGACTAGTCGGAATACAATCGCAAAATACGATCCATCAAAGAGTGCACAATTTAACTGCGCGAATGAGTGAAAAGACCATATAAGATGACCGCACACATTTGTGGTACCAAGCTGTGTACGAGACCAAGGTAGCAAGGAACAATGCTTGTGGGTATTGGGGATGGCTAAAGGTTTACCCATGCGTCTGGCGGCACGACTTGCACAGATCACTGGACACACGGCTACCATCTCCCGTACTACCATGTATTCCACCAGAGCCTGCTTACTGGGGGATTAGCCCAATAAGCAGGCGCAAGACGTGCGTGTCGATATTCCTGAAGGCCAGACTACTTTGGAGATTCCCGGATCTGCTATGCGCCTGGAAAGACCTTGGAAGTGCAAACGTAGACTTCGACAGGATAGACTCGGGCCCGTTGATTGCGACCAATATCTCTGGACTGCAAGCAAAGAAAAATATATGCTATTCCTTACAAATGTGGGAGGCACCCATATAGCTATCCGACACAATGTGGCTATTCTGTTCTGCAGGCCCTCTCCCTGAAAAAAAAAAAAAGAAAGCTATCGTTGGCCGTAGTGCACGTAGCACGCACACGACACAGACAAAACCACGAGGAATAAAATGAGTAACAAGCATTCGGAACAGAGCCAACGACCCATGTGTGCGTGGGAACAAGAAATGGGCAAAGTGGTCCTGAATGACATTAAACGAAGGAGATAAAAAAATTTTACGCAGCCATTTCTTGACTTCCACATTTAAATTGGACACTCAGGGAAATGATTACAAGTTGTCAACTACCACAGCAATGGGCGTGAAATAAGTTGTACGTAAAATTCCCATACCACACCTTTTAGAAAACAATTTTCGAATACAAAAAAAGTCATATTGGGATCCATCAAACTGTCCTAAGCTTAAATTACTTCCCGACACCGAGGCAGAGCCGCACATTTTCTTTTTTATCTCCGGCTACCTCTGTTAAGGTAGTATTCGACAACTATCGCACAAGCATGATAACTTTGACACGACCTGGACTAACTCTGTGCTGAACGTCAACTATACGAAACCCATGCTTTTCGGATCGACGCAACCTGCCTGCATAGAAAGACGAAGAGGAGACGAGGACAAAGGAAGAAGCAGAAGAAGCACGGACGGCAACGGTCACGGTCGCATCAGTGTCACCGCTGTCATTATTTGCGGCGACATTTCGTCCCAACGCGGCCAGGCTCGCCAAGACCACCGACGGAGGGCGCGTGGAACCCAGCCACCGCCGCAGGCTACTCATAAGGAGAACCTCGCGCATCGCAAGGACCTTTACGTGATCGCTGCAGTGCTGGGTGCCTCCGTCCCGGGATGCGCGCGCGTTCTCGGTTACTCCTTCACCAACCACGGCAAGCCAAAGCGGAACGCCGAGGGCGTGCGCAACGACACCGCGTCCCGGGAACAATCCGAGGGTTGTCTGCCAGCAGGACAGCGGCCACAACGCCTAACACACGACGCGGGCCTGCCGTTGGCGTCAGCGGAAGCCAGCGGAGGAAGTACCTTGCAGATCACGAAGAGAAGCGATGTTTCCTTGCCGCGCCAGGTGGCTTCTGTTTGGATTCGACGTCCGCCGCAATGGGGAGCATGGCTGTACTCAACTCCTCTGTGTCGCCAATGTTATTCCGAACGCCACGGAACATGACTTCACCGACCCTTCACGAGCCATGCCAGTGGATTTCCGGCGACCAGGAAGAACAGCCTCCGCGATTTAAAGGATAAGCTGACTGGACGTTGTAGCTTAGGGTTCGGGGAGATCAACAAATGTATGTTGAAAGGTTCCCCACTATAAAGCCCTGCTGATATAACGAAAAAAAAAGGAACTGGTGAGAACCAATGCTTTAGCAATAAATGCCTTGTTTGTGCCAGGCAGAGTGTCGTTCCTATGTTGCCTCAGAGCAAGGCCCGCCGCGGTCGGCGTGCGCTCGGTAGCGTACGCGATCGCGGGGAGGGGTCCGGGCGGTTTTGAACAGCGTCAGCCGCGGTTAATCGGGGAGAAACTATTAACCTCCCCTATTAAACCCCCACAGAGTACACAGGGCTTGACTGAGAGGAGCTGCGGCGATCTATCAGGCTGGCCGGAGAGATGGCATGACAATAAACAGGCTGCGACTAGTGACACAGAAACATTATTTGAATAGCGCGATGTGCCGTTCTTTATGCGAATAACAATTGGTGTTCGCGGCTTTGAATGCCAACCCTCAAACTATTTTCCCTGACACGATGACAAAACCACGTTTAGCCCTAGTATCTTTAGTCCAACCCAAACAAGCTGTGCCCTCGTAATGTAACGTTAGCCAATGGGGCTTAAAAAGGAACAGATGCCTGGGGTGGGGAGGACTAATTGTTATATGATTTTTAAGAGCTTGGGGTTCGAAGGCAGCTGTAGCGCAAGGCTGCGGGTCATACTGCGAACACACAGAAAAGCTGGCGGTAGCACACTGCGAGCAAAATCATTTTTACTTCAGAACAAGAACATTAGTTGAGGGTAGCTTCTGAGCTTAGAAAGTGCTCGAAACACATCAATGAGGACGTTGCGGAGCTGCAGCGAAATCCCGAGGGGGAAAAGTTTGATATTGTTTAAGCTAATTCTTAACATTTTCTCATGCAGCGAACAGAGACGGAGACAAGCTCTTCGTCTTCTTCTTTTTCCTCTTATTTACCTCAGTAAGTATAGCCCATACCCACGCGGGGTGATTGACCAAGGTAGAGTGGAGAATGGAAACAAGTATTTGCGCCGGGGAAAATGCGTGAGGTGGCGAAGTAGAAGACTGAATCTAGAAAAAAAAATTGAATTGAAATAAATTAAAGGAGTTTGAACTACCAGACATAGAATCAAGCACACCTTTTGCTCTTCTTCTTCTTCTCCTTCTCCTCAAGTAATATGGCACATACCCACGTGGGGGGGATTGGCCAAGGTATAGAGTAGAATGCCAATGAAGCATTTGCGCGGGGAAGGAAACGTCAGAAGACTGAATTAAGGTAAAAAAAATTGGAAAAATAAAATGAAATCAAGAGGTATGAGTCATCCGAAATAGAATCAACCTAGCCTTTTTTGGACATGCGAAAGAATTTTGTATATAGCTAACCAGATAATCGATTACTTGCACTTATGTAATCGTGAAGGTAGCCGCATACACTGCTTAACGGGAATCCCTTGGCGATCGCACCGAACGATAGAACTGTAAGAGACAGAGGCAGTCCTAGTCTCGAAAGAGGAACCTCCAGATATTGCTTTCTCTGAATCGCGAACCGCCGGCAAGACCTGTCGAGCTTTCGTTCTCTTTTTGCCTGCTCTCACCGCTTGGTGGCGCTGCACACCTTTCTTCTTGGGATGGGCGTCGTACGAGAGCAGGAAAGCTAGCAGTAAGATAGAATTTGAGGAGCGATTGAGAAAAATGGGGGAAAACAGTGGGCCAGGAAAGTTTTCAGATACCTGTACATAAGGAATGTTGGCACGAAATAGAAAAAAAACGAACTAGTAAATTAACAAGCAAATATCTGAACAGCAATTGGGGAGCACATCAGCAATTATCGGTTAAGAAAACGGTTGCAGAAACAAAGAGAGCTCCTTGGAAAACCGATGCTGACGAAATCGGCACTGGGAGCATACAGGATCTTTAAGCAGGAAATTGCCAAAGAAAATATCTATGATAATTATAGGGGAAGCTCTTTGTTGTTTGAGGTCAGGACGGGAGTTTTGCGGACTATAAGGCTGTGGACAGTAGCCACATGCAGTGGCTAGGCCGTCTGCTTGGCTTGGCTGCGCTGCGTAGCTGCGCGCTCGCGCGAGGCTCGCGGCGGCTGGCACGCATCTCGGGCTCGTGCCGGTATTCGCCGGGCTCGAATAGACCTGTCCTGTTGGCGTCTCAACATGGTCTCAGAAGTAACGAAATTCCCATAGTAAGCCCAACCGGGGCTGCGTCCTCTCACTCGGATACCCATTGACGGTGGCACACGTCACAGCAGCGTCTACGGCCTGGACTACGCGGCCAGTACATGGCGTCCTTCGGCATTCCACCGCCCGAGGCCTTCTGCTTCACGACTCCTGCTGACTGGCCGAAATGAAGGAAGCGATTCGAGCGTTTCTACACGGCTTCCGGTCTCTGCGACAAATCAGGGTCACACCAAGTCTACACGCTCCTTTACTTGATGGGCGACCAGGCCGAGGACGTCTTCGGAACCAGCGTCCTCTAGGAGGGCGACAGGACGACGTAACTCTTAACGTCAAAAGCTCTGACACGCAAGATGTATGCGCAATATCCCGGCGGCACCGCATTGCGCGCAACATTTATATCCTCTCGCTTTCATATAGTCAGAATACAATCGCAAAATACGATCCATCAAAGAGTGGGGAATTTAATTGTGCGAATGAGTGACAAGGCCACATAGGATGACCGCGCACATTTGTGGTACCAGGCTGTCTACGAGACCAAGGTAGCGAGGTACAATGCTTGTGGGTATTGGGGATGGCTCAAGGTTTACCGATGCATCTGGCGGCAGAGCTTGCACAGGTCATTGGGCACATGGCAGCCACCTCTCGAAATACCATGTATTTCACTACAGCCTGCTTATTGGGAGATTATCCCAATAAGTATGCACTAGACGTGGGTGTCGATATTCTTGGAGGCCAGATTGCTTGGGAGAATCCCGGATCTGCTACGCGCCTGGAAAGACCTTGGAAGTGCAAACGTAGACTTCGACAGGATAGGCTCGGGCCCGTTGATTGCGACCAATATCTCTGGACTGCAAGCAAAGAAAAATATATACTATTCCTTACAAATGTGGGAGGCACCCATATAGCTATCCGACACATTGTGGCTATTCTGTTCTGCAGGGCCTCTCCCTGAAAAAAAAAATACAAGAAAGCTACCGTTGGCCGTAGTGCACGTAGCACGCAGACGACACAGACAAAACCACGAGGAATAAAATGAGTAACAAGCATTCGGAACAGAGCCAACGACCGATATGTGCGCGGGAACAAGAAATGGGCAAAGTGGTCCTGAATGACATTAAACGAAGGGGATAAAAAATTTTACGCAGCCATTTCTTGACTTCCACATTTAAAGGAAACTCAGGGAAATGATTACAAGTTGCCAACTACCACAGCAAAGGGCGTGAAATAACTTGGATGTAAAATTCCCCCACCGCACATTTTAGAAAACAATTTTCGAATACAAAATAAGTCATATAAAGATCCATCAAACTGTCTTATGCTTGACTTACTTCCCGACACCGAGGCAGAGCTGCACATTTTCTTTTTAATCTCTAGCTACCTCTGTTAAATTAGTATTCGACACCTATAGCACAGGCGTGAGAACTTTGACACGACTTGGACTAACTCTGTGCTGAACGCCAACTCATGCTTTTTGGATCGCCTCAACCTGCCTGCATACAAAGAAGAAGAAAGGAAGAAGCAGAAGAAGCACGGACGGCAGCGGTCACAGTCGCATCAGCGTCGCCGCTGACATTATTTGCGGCGACATTTCGTCCCAACGTGGCCAGGCTCGCCAAGACCACCGACGGAGGCAGCGTGGGACCCCAGCCACCACCGCAGGCTAGTCATAACGAGGTCCTCGCGCATCGCAAGGACCTTTACGTGATTGCTGCAGTGTTGGGCGCCTCCGTCCCGGGATGCGCGCGCGTCCTCGGTTACTCCTTCACCAACCACGACAGGCTAAAGCGGAACACCGAGGACGTGCGCAACGACATCGCGTCCCGGGAACAACCCGAGGGCTGTCGGCCAGCAAGATAGCGGCCACAACACCCAACCCAGGAACGCAGGCCTTCCCCTGGCGTCAGTGAAAGCCAGCGGAGGAAGCACATTGCAGATCACGAAGAGAAGCGACGTTTCCTTGCCGCGCCAGGTGGCTTATGTTTGGATTCGACGTCCGCCGCAATGGGGAGCAGGGCTGCACTCAACTCCTCTGTGTCGCCAGTGTTGTTCCGAAGGCCACGGAGCAAGACTTCACCGACCCTTCACGAGCCATGGCAGCGGATTTCCGGCTACCAGGAAGAACTGTCTCCACGACTTGAAGGATAAGCAGACTGGACGTTGTAGCTTAGGGTTCGGGGAAATCAACAAATGTGCGGGGAAAGGTTCCCCAGTACAAAACCCTGCTGATAAAACGAAAAATAAGAAACTGGTGAGAACCAATGCTTTAGCAATAAATGCCTTGTGTTTGTCAGCCAGAGTGTCGTTCCTGTGTTCCCTCAGAGCAAGGCCCACCGTGGTCAGCGTGCGCTCGGTAGCGTACGCGATAGTGAGGTGGGGTCCGGGCGGTTTTGAACAGTATCAGCCGCGGTTAAGCAGGGAGCAGATATTTATCTCCCCTTTTAAATCCCCACAGAGCACACATGGATCGATTGATCAGACGATCGATCAGGCTGGCTGGAGAGATGGCATTATAATAAACGGGCCGAGACTAGTGACACAGAAACATTATTTGAAAAGCGCGAAGTGCCGTACTTTATGCGAATAACAATTGGTGTCCGCGGCTTTGAATGCGAACGTTAAAACTATTTTCCCTGACACGATGACATAACCGCGTTTACCCCTAGTCTCTACAGACCCACACAAACAAGCCGTGCCGTCGTAATGCAACGTTAGCCAAGAGCCTTAAAAAGGAACAGGTGCATGGGGTGGGGAGGACTAATTGTTATATTATTTTTAAGTGCTTGGGGTTCGAAGGCAGCTGTAGCGGAAGGCTGCGGATCATACTGCGACCACACAGAAAAGCTGGCGGTAGCACACTGCGAGCAAAATTATTTTTACTTCAGAACAAGAACATTAGTTGAGGGTAGCTTCCGAGCTTTGAAAGTGCTCGAAACACTTCCATGACGACGTTGCGGAGCTGCCGCGAAATCACGAGTGCGAAAAGTTTATTTTTTAAACTAATTCTTAACATTTTCTGATGCAGCGAACAGAGACGGATACAAGCTCTTCGTCTTCTTCTTTTTCCTCTTATTTACCTCAGTAAGTATGGCCCATACCCTCGCGGGGTGATTGGCGAAGGTAGAGTGGAGAATGCAAACAAGTATTTGCGCCGGGAAAAATGTTTGAGGTGTCGAAGAAGACAATCTAGAACAAAATTGAAAAATTCCAATAAATTAAAGAAATTGGAACTACCAGGAATAGAATCAAGCACACTTTCTGGACTCTGCTGTCGTGCTTTCGTTCTCTTTTTACCTGCTCTCACCGCTACGTGGCGCTGCACACCTTTCTACGTCCTTTGAAAGCACAGAAGCTAGGAGTAAGATAGCATTTGAGGAGCGGTTGAGAAAAATGGCGGAAAAGCAGTGGGCTAGCAAAGTATTCAGGTACCTGTACATAAGGAATGTTGACACGAAATGAAAAAAGCGAACTTGTAAATTTACAAGCATATATCTGGACAGCAGTAGGACAGCAACGTACAATACTTGTGGGTATTGGGGATGGCTCAAGGTTTACCGATGCGTCTGCCGGCATAACTTGCACAGGCCATTGGACACACGGCAACCACCTCTCGTACTACCATGTATTCCACCAGAGCCTGCTTATTGGAGGATTAGCCCGATAAGCAGGCACTAGACGCGAGTGTGGATATTCTTGGAGGCCAGACTGCTTGGGAGATTCCCGGATCTGCTACGCACCTGGAAAGATCTTGGAAGAGTAAATGAATACTTAGACAAGAGAGACCCTGGCGCGTTGATTGCAACCACTGATTCCGGATTTTAATCACGGAAGACTATATGCTATTTCTTACAAATGTGGCAGGCACCGTACACCTATCCGGCACATTTTGGTTATTCTGTTTTGCAGAGCCACTTCCTGAAAAAAATAAAATAAGCTAAAGTTGGTCGTAGTGCCGTAGCACGCACACAGCGCAGACAAACCCACGAGGAATAAAACGAGTAACAAGCATGCGGAACAGAGCCAACAACGCATATGTGCATGGGAACAAGAAATGGACAAAGTGAGCCTGAATGACTTTAAACGAAGGCGATAAAAAATTTTACGGAGCCATTTCTCGACTTCCACGTTTAAAGAAGACTCAGGGAAATGATTATAAGTTGTCGATTATCACAGCAAAGAGCGTGAAATAACTTATATGCAAAATTCCCACACCACAACCCTTTAGAAAACAATTTTCGAGCACAAAATAACTCATATTAAGATTCATAAGACTGTCTTAAGCTTCACTTATTTCCCGGCACCGAGGCAGAGCTGCACGTTTTCTTTTTAATCTCCGGCTTCCTCTGTTAGAGTAGCTTTCGACACTTATCGCACAGGCATGATAACTTTGACACGACCTGGAATAACTCTGTGCTGAACGCCAACTATACGAAACCCATGCTTTTCGGATCGCCGCAACCTGCCTGCATACAAAGAAGAAGAGGAGACGAGGACAAATGAAGAAGCAGAAGAAGCACGGACGGCAGCGGTCACGGTCACATCAGTGTCGCCGCTGTCATTATTTGGGGCGACTCTTCGTCGCAACGCGGCCAGGCTCGCCAAGACCGCCGACGGAGGCAGCGTGGGACCCCAGCCACCGCCGCAGGCTAGTCATAACGAGGTCCTCGCGCATCGCAAGGACCTTTACGTGATCGTTCCAGTGCTGGGCGCCTCCGTCCCGGGATGCGCGGGCGTCCTCGGTTACTCCTTCACCAACCACGAGAGGCTAAAGTGGAACACCGAGGACGTGCGCAACGACATCGCGTCCCGGGAAGACCCCAAGGCTTGTCGACCAGCAGGACAGCGGCCACAACACCCAACCCAGGACGCAGGCCTGCCACTGGCGTCAGCGGAAGCCAGCGGAGCAAGCACATTGCAGATCACGAAGAGAAGCGACGTTTCCTTGCCGCGCCAGGTGGCTTATGTTTGGATTCGACGTCCGCCGCAATGGGGAGCAGGGCTGCACTCAACTCCTCTGTGCCGCCAGTGTTATTCCGAACGCCACGGAACATGACTTCATCGACGATTCATGAGCAAAGCCAGCGCTTTTCCGGGTACCAGGAAGAACTTTTTCCGCGACTTGAAAGGAATGATATATAGACGACGTTGCCGCTTAGTGTTCGAGAGAGCTACAAATGTGCGGAGAAAGGTTTTCCAGTGTAAATCCCTGCTGATAAAACGAAAAAAAGAAACTGGTACAAACCAATGCTTAAGCAATAAATGCCTGTTTGTGTCAGCCACAGTGTCGTTACTTTGTTCACTCAGAGCAAGGCCCTCCGTAGTCGGCGTGCTTTCGGTAGCGTACGCGATCGCGGGGAGGGGTCCGGGCGGTTTTGAACAGTGTCAGCCGCGGGTAAGCGGGGAGCGACTATTTATCTCCCCTATTAAACCCCCACAGAGTACAGATGGTTTGACAGAACGGAGTTGTGACGATCGATCAGGCTGGCTGGAGAGATGGCATGACAATAAACGGGCCGAGACTAGTGACACAGAAACATTATTTGAAAAGCGCGAAGTGCCGTACTTTATGCGAATAACAATTGCTGTTCGTGGCTTTGAATGCGAACGCTCAAACTATTTTCCCTGACACGATGACATCACCGTGTTTACACCTAGTATCTCTAGTCCAACCCAAACAAGCTGTGCCCTCGTAATGTCACGTTAGCCAAGGGGCTTAAAAAGGAACAGATGCGTGGTGTTCGAAGGCAGCTGTAGTGGAAGGCTGCGGATCATACTGCGACCACACAGCAAAGCTGGCGGTAGCAAACTGCGAGCAAAATCATTTTTACTTCAGAAAAAGAACATTACTTGAGGGTAGCTTCTGAGCTTTGAAAGTGCTCGAAACACTTCCATGACGACGTTGAGGAGCTGCCGCGAAATCACGAGTGGGAAAAGTTTGATACTTTTTAACCTAATTCTTAACACTTTCTCATACAACGAACAGACACAGAGACAAGCTCTCCTTCTTTTTCTTCTTCTTTGCCAAAGTAAATATGGCACATACCCACGCGGGGTGATTGGCCAAGGTATAGTGGAGAATGCCAAGCAAGTATTTGCGCCGGGAAAAAATGTCTGAGGCAGCGAAGTAGAAGACTGAATCTAGAAAAAATGGAAAAATTCCAATAAATTAAATAAATTGGAACTACCAGGAATAGAATCAAGCACACATTTTGGACTCTCTGCTGTCGCGGTTTCGTTCTTTTTTTAAATGCTCTCACCGCTTGGTGGCGCTGCACACCTTTCTTCTTGGTATTGGCGTTGTTCGAGAGCAGAGAAACTAGCAGTAAGATAGCATCTGAGGAGCGATTCAGAAAAATGGGGGAAAAGCAGTGGGCTAGGAAAATTTTCAGGTACCTGTACATAAGGAATGTTGACACGAAACGGAGAAAGCGAACTAGAAAATTGACAAGCAAATACCTGGACAGCAGTAGGCGGCAAATCAGCAATTATCGGTTAAGAAAAAGGTTAGAGGGACAGAGAGAGCTCTGTGGAAAACAGGGCTGCTGACGAAATCGGCATGGGAACATACAGGATCTGTAAGCAGGAAATTGCCATAGGAAATATCTATAATAATTCTAGGGGAAGCTCTTTGTTGTTTGAGGTGAGGACGGCCGTTTTTCAGAATAAGACTGTGGGCAGTAACCGCATGCAGTGGCTAGGCCGCCTGCTTGGCTTGGCTGCTGAGCGCTGCTGCGGGCTCGCACGAGGCTCGCGGCGGCTGGCACGCGTCGCGGGCTAGTGCCAGCATTCGCCGGGCTGGAATAAGCCTGTCCTGTTGGCGTCCCAACATGGTGTCAGAAGTAACGCAATTCCCACAGTAAGCCCAACCGGGGCTGCTTCATCTCACTCGGATACGCATCGACGGTGGCACACGTCACAGCACCGTCTACGGCCTGGACTACGCGGCCAGTACATGGCATCCTTCTTCATTAAACCGCCCGAAGCCTTCTGCTTCACGACTCCTGCCGACTTGCCGAAATGGAAGAAGCGGTTCGAGCGTTTCTACACGGCTTCCGGTAGAAGAGAGCATCCTAGAGGTTCTGCCGTCTGTGGCCATTTTGTGTTGTAGGCAGTAGCCATATGCAGTGGCTATGCCATCTGCATGGCTTGGCTTGGCTGCGCTGCTGCGCGGTCGCGGCAGCTGGCACACGTCTCGTGCTAGTGCCGGTATTCGCCGGGCTGGAATAAACCTGTCCTGTTGGCGTCTGAACATTTTGCACAAGTTGGCCTGGTACTCAATGCGCTGGGAAAGAGAAAAGTACATACAGGGTAACGGTACATTTAGCGCAGCCACTTGTTCGCACCTGTGAAAGGCATCGAACCGAGAAAGTTGATTTTCTCTGCGCAGTGGGCGCTAAGCCTGAGGAGAGGAATTCATCGATGAAACGACCCAAACCTTTAGCTTGCTTCCAAACAATGTGGCAGACAACGCGGCCGAGATAACACTTCGCCGAGATTGTCGAGAAACCGTAACGTAGTTGTTGAAGGAAAGGGAGGTGTAGACGCCAGCTTAACTACATATGGAATCAACAATGCAAAGGCTGGAAGGAAAAGAAGCAAGGAGGCGCAGGCGGCGACTGCAGCTCGTGCACCAGCTGTCGATCGGTGCGCCGCCATTCCATCGCTGTGCTCCCGTGCACCAGTCTTCATTATCTGGACAGGCGGCATGGAGTCGTCGGAATTGGACGCGGAGATCAGCGTCTCGGTGGTGCTCGTCAGCCGCGACAGCCTGTACGTCATCGTCGCCGTACTGAGCGCGTCCCTCCTGGGATGCGTGGTTGTCCTCGCTTATTCGTTCACCAACTACAACAACCTCAGGCAGAACGCCGAAGAAGTGCGCAACTACATCGCGTCCCGGGCCAAGGCAGCGGAGCTAAAGCAGAGCGGCTACCGTTGTGCAGGGCAGCGCGCTGCCGGCGGCCTCTCGGCCGCCATGAATGCCCCGGTGCCAGCGGCCTCGGTAGTTCGAAGTCAGAATGTGGGAATGCCAAGGGGAGGCGGCGTGCTGTTCAACGAGGCCGCCAAGGACAAGCTCGCTGAAGTCGCGCGGCAGGAGGTGTCCAGTGCGGAGAAACCGGTGCAAGACGCGCAGCACCAGGACACAGATCTGCGTGCCGGAGCCGTGGGTCTCGCTGCAGCTGTCCCCGCTGCTGCCAGAGTTGAAGAGACAGTGCGCTCCGCCGCTGCCACCAACGCCAGCTCGAGCGCTACGTTGAACGGAACCGCCGAGGCTGCTTGAACCAGGGCGGCACTCCTTATCTCGATAGAGTGAAGCGCGCGACCTTTTGCGAACTACTGCTTCCGATAAACAATGACTCTTCGAGAAGACGTGTGGTGAAAAACTGTGCCAAATGTGTGCAGCGAAGACGAGATATAAGTGACGCTTCACCGCTTTCTTCTTTGACGTTAGCAAAATAATTGGAGTACCCCGTTTCTATTGGAGTCTTGCATTCTTACAGGCAGATCTACAGCCTGGCACAACAACCAGCGACTGCGCTACATGTGTTACCACCGGTCGGCAGAATCGGTGTCTTCTATGAGGGCCACAGGACGACGTATCTCTTAACCTCAAAAGCTCTGACACGCAAGATGTATGCGTGATATCCCGTCACCACATTGCACGCAACATATATATCCTCTCGCTTTCGACTAGTCGGAATACAATCGCAAAATACGATCCATCAAAGAGTGCGCAATTTAACTATGCGAATGAGTGACAAGGCCATATAGGATGACCGCACACATTTATGGTACCAAGCTGTGTACGAGACCAAGGCAGCAAGGTACAATGCTTGTGGGTATTGTGGATGGCTAAAGGTTTACGCATGCGTCTGGCGGCACAGGTCATTAGACACACGGCAACCACCTATCGTACTACCATGTGTTCTAACAGAGCCTGCTTATTGGCGCATTAGCCCAGTAAGCAGGCACTAGACGCGAGTGTCGATATTCTTGGAGGCCAGGCTGCTTGAGATATTCCCTGATCAGCTACGTGCCTGGACAGGTACTGGAACAGTAAATGCAGACTTCGACAGGTTAGGTCCGGGCCCGTTGATTGCAAACCATAATTCCGGACTGTAATCACGGAAGACTCTATGCTATTCCTTACAAATGTGGGAGGCACCAATACAGCTATCCGACACATTGTGGCTATTCTATTTCGCAGGGCCTCTTCCTGAAAAAAAAAAAAGGAAGCTACAGTTGGCCGTAGTGCACGTAGCACGCACACGACAGCGACAAAACCACGAGGAATAAAATGAGTAACAAGGATGCGGAACATAGCCAATGACCTATGTGCGCGTGGGAACAAGAAATGAACAAAGTGAGCCTGAATGACGTTAAAAGAAGGTGCTAAAAAAATTTAACGGAGCCATTTCTCGACTTCCACATTTAAAGGAAACTCAGGGAAATGATTACGCGTTATCAACTACCGCAGTAAAGGGCGTAAAATAACTTGTATGTAAAATTCCCACACCACACATTTTAGAAAACAATTTGCGAATAAAAAACAAGTCATATTGGGTTCCATCAAACTGTGTTAAGCTTGACTTACTTCCTGACACCGAGGCAGAGCTGAACGTATTGTTTTTATTCTCAGGCTTCCTCTGTTAATTTAGTCTTCGACGCTTATCGCACACGCATGAGAACTTCGACACGACTTGGACTAACTCAGTGCTGAACGCCAAATATACGAAACCCATGCTCTTCGGATCGCCGCAACCTGCCTGAATACAAAGACGAAGAGGAGACGAGAACAAAGGAAGGCATTCTACTCAATACCTTGGCCAATCCCCCCCACGTGGGTATGTGCCATATTACTTGAGGAGAAGAAGAAGAAGAAGAAGAAGAAGAAGAAGAAGAAGAAGAAGAAGAAGAAGAAGAAGAAGAAGAAGAAGAAGAAGAAGAAGAAGAAGAAGAAGAAGAAGAAGAAGAAGAAGAAGAAGAAGAAGAAGACGAAGAAAGGAAGAAGCAGAAGAAGAAGCGATCTGACAGGCGGGCGTGGTCTCACTGGGCGGTGTCTGGTCGTATCAATAGCTTCTGATTGCTTGATTGTCTTTCGCTTTTGCAGGGCGCTTGCAGGTCGCTAGGGGCGCATGTCGACGTCCTCTCCTGGCCAGGGGAACTCCCCCTGGTCGGCCAGCCTCCCCCCTAACCAACTTCCCCTGGACGCCTTCTTTCGGGGTGGCGTCGGCACTATTCCCGTGGCCTTGGTTCCATCGGATGGTGGCGCCATTCGACTGAATAACCCGGATGCAGTTCAGACTGCGCTACAGGCGATTACGCCTCACTTCTTAAAAATCAGTGATGTCCGACAGTACGGCAGAGGAGGCGTGGTGTGCAGGTCGGCCGACCAGGCCTGCATCATGGATTTGTTAACGTCCACAGCTTTTGGAAGCCAGTCGGTAAGCGCATTTATACCGCCGCACTTGGCGTGCTCTAAAGGGCTGGTGCGAGGGGTTGACCCACGCCTTAGCCCTAAGGAAACGCTAGAGAAACTCTCCTCTGCAGGGGTGATTTCTGTACATCGGTGCACTCGGGTCGTTGAGGAAACAAAACTTCCAACTGAAACGGTAATTGCCACCTTTGCGGGTCTCTCCTGTCCATCTGAGTTGAAGGTGTGGCCCCTAATTTTCAGGGTCGATCCGTATTCTTCAAGGCCACTTCAATGCCGCAACTGCTGGAGATTTGGCCACAGCGCGAACGCCTGCAAGTCGAGCTCAAGGTGCAGTGTGTGTGGTGGTAATCATGACCGTGTAGGAAGGTGTTCAAAAGATGAGATGTGTTGCTTGTGCAGCGGTAGTCACTCCGCCACATATTCTAATTGTCCGGCAAGGGCTGAGGAGGTTAAGGTGCTGGAAGTATTAGAAAAGCGCCGGTGCTCACGGCGCGAGGCTATGGCTATTGTTAAAGAAAGGACGTACGGGTACTCAAGTGTGGCAGCACGGCAGACGACTGCGGTCGTGGATTCAAGTCTGACAGATGCGATTGCTGCAGCAGTTGAAAAGGCAATGGCCAAGGTCATGGATCGGCTAGTGAATTCAATAACAGAGTGCATATCGCAAGTCATGGTGGCGCAAATGACCTCTTCAATAATGACCTCCAATGCTGCGTTCAAGTCATCCGTGGATCCTGCAGTACCTACTAAACTCAGTGCGGAGACACCTTCCCTTGTTTCAATGCAGCCGCAAAAAGAGCGCACGCCTCCAACTCATGTACCTGAAGTCACGACCGGAGCAATTGATGGGTGTGTTGAACTGATGGAGCTCGATGCTCGAGCTCAGAAACGTAGCCGGTCTCCTTTAGCCGTTGCTGGTCCGTCTAGCTCCCCTCAATCCAAAACAAAAAAGAGTAATTCAGGAAAAACTGGTCACCACAGCATTTTGGAAAAGGCAGTTGCTGCTGCAGATCTCTCCCCAGAATAGGGTCTCTGAGAGTGCTGCAGTGGAACTGCCGTTCAATTCAATCAGCTTTCACTGATTTAGTAACTCTTTCAAATCGATTTTCTCCTCATGTCATTGCGCTTCAAGAAACCTGGTTGTCGAAAGAGTTTTCATTTCAAATGGAACATTATCGAATTTTTAGAATGGACCGCCCATCAAGGGGGGGCGGTTTGCTTCTGCTGGTTTCATCCAGATTTTGTCACAAGGCACGATTGGTGTTTCAGCGGGTGGACGCTCATTGCGAAATCCAGGCAGTGGATCTTTCAGTTCCTGGTTTCCATCCCATTACTGTCGCAAATGTATATTTTCCATCTGGGGTTCATGACTCACGGCCATTAGATTCCTTACTCTCTGTCAGCAGATCACATGTGTTGCTTGTTGGGGATTTCAATTCGCATCACTTGACTTGGGGTTATCGAACAGACCAGTGCGGTTTGCGTTTATGGGATTGGGCTTGTGTGAATAACCTAAACTGTCATAACTCGGGTTTTCCGACCTTTCTCCGTGGGCACTCCCGATCAGCATTGGATTTAACGTTTTCAACCCCAGGGGTAGCAGTTTCCTCTTGGACTCCGGTTGACTGTGCCACAAACAGTGACCATTTCCCACTCACTTTTGACATTGTGTGTCCGATGACTTCTATCGGCGGATTCAGTTGCACCCCAGTCGATTACAACAAGTTCAAAAGTTCACTCAGTTCAGAACTACACTCTTTGCCGAATTGGTCTCAGGAGAGCAGGGTGTTAGGCTTATGCTCTATTTTAGATCGGGTACGGAGGCAATCAGAGTTTACAGTGTGCGATAGCATAGGCACTTCTCAGAGCCCTTGGTGGAATGCAGAATGTTCAAAAGATTATAGGCGGCGCAAGGCAGCCTGGAAGAAACTTATCCATAATCAATGTCCCCGGAATTGGATCGATTATAAGTTTCTTGCAGCTACCTTCAAGCGCACAGTCGCTAGGGCAAAAGAAAAATATGATGAAGAGAATTATGCCCATCTATCAAAATCTAATAACAGACAAGCCTTGTTTCGCTTTCTGAGGTCAAGGAACAGGCTGCCACCGCCTCACAACATCCCCTCTAATGTGCTGACTCCAGTAGAGCTTGCCAGGTCATTAGAAGAAATTGGCAAAGGCTTGGAACACCGTTTTTCGGCTGCGCTCTCTCGCCCACAACTGCTTGGGAATCACTATGATGATTTCCTTAATGTCTCGGTTTCTGAGCTCTCCCAGGTGATAAATCGGTTACCTTCTGCAGCTCCTGGTCCTGACCGTGTCACCTCTGCGATGATTAAAATACTGTTCGACGAATCCCCCAATGCTATATTGGAGCTGGTAAATTACTCTATTAGAACCCCATGGATCCCGGATGTATGGCGTGTTTCTAAAATTATCCCGGTGCTTAAAAAGCCAGGCGAAGGGTTGGTCTTAGACAACATTCGACCAATTTCATTGACATCGAACCTGGTGAAATTGGTTGAACGCGTGCTGTATGGACGAATCATGCCCATTATTACTGAAAAGGGACTACTTAACCCCTGTCAGATTGGTTTCAAGCCTGGGTGCTCTATATGGTGTGCGCATACTGACCTCGAAAGCCGTGTCCGACTGGCGCGCCGGCGTCGACAGTATGCTGCGCTGGTAACTCTTGACATCTCGAAAGCATATGACAGTGTCGAACATGGGCCTCTGATGTACAGACTACGTGCTCTGGGATTGCCAAGTTATTTTGTGGAATGGGTGTCAGCTTTCCTGGCTGACAGAGAATTTTATTGTTGTCAACGCGGAGTTTCTACAAGGAAATTTCATCAATCTAGAGGTGTGCCTCAAGGTGCAGTTCTCTCCCCTGTTCTATTCAACCTCTTACTCAGTTCGATTCCGACTTCCCCTGACGTGACTACGTACGTGTATGCAGACGATATAGCTTTCTTTGCTGCTGCGAGTGATTTACATTCTGTGTATATGGTTTTACAGTCATATTTAAATTCCCTTGACCGATGGTTATCTGAATTACACTTAAGTCTTAATGTAAACAAGTGCGCTTTATTACCTTTTCCGGTTACTCAACAGGTACACATTTCATTGTCTTATCGTCATCATGTCATTCCTCAGGTATGTTCCCTAAAGTATCTCGGGGTAACTTATGATTCCTCTCTCTCTTGGCGGCCACATATAGATCAGGTTGCTGCGAAAGGGATTCGGGCGGTAGGCCTTCTGCGAAGGATGAGTAGCCCTCGCTGCGGTTTGCGCAGACATGCTCTGCTGCTGATTTACAAAATGTATATCCGGCCAATCTTGGAATTCGGTTGCGTTTTGTTTTCTGGAGCAGCTGCATACAAAATGCGCCCACTTCTGCTCTTAGAGCGAGAAGCTCTGCGCCTGTGTTTGGGCCTCCCTAAATACGTGGCAAACAATGTTTTGTATCTGGAAGCGCGGGTGCCGTCTCTTACTGCAAGGTTTCGCCTTTTGACAGTACAAACGTTTTTAAAGTTTTGCGACTCGGACCAGCATGCATCCGCGTTGATCTTCCTAAGGCAGCGAGCGGAGTTCTTGGGTGTCGGATGGTCTCGCCTTCAAACTCCCCAAATCTGTTTCGTTGAATCTTAGCTGGGCCCACTGAATGTGCGAATACCTGAAATTGTTCCGGTGCGGTCCATCCCTGCAAATGTGTCTATCATCTACGATGATATTTATCCACGTAATGCAAAATTACTGCCTTTCTCATGGTTAACTGGTATGTTGCAGGATTATTTGTCGACCTTCAGCTCACATGTTGTAATTGCGACTGATGGCTCGGTGTGTGCAGAAAAGGCAGGTGTAGGTATTTACTCCCAGTCCCTTGACTGGTCTTTTTCTCTCCGTCTCCAAGATTTCACTCCTATCTATCTGGCTGAGTTTCTAGCAGTGGTTCTCGCTTTGCGCAAGGTACCAATTTCTTTATCAGCAGTAATAATAATTACAGACTCGTTATCTTTATGCACTTCCCTCTCGGCGTCCACTGAATCGCAGCTCTTTCGCATTCTAAAATTCCTGATCCCTCCACACATCACATTAATTCGATTTCTTTGGGTTCCTGGGCACAGGGGTCTTCTATTAAATGAATCAGCTGATGCTTTAGCGAAGGCAGCCCTGAGTGGACCGATTGTTGACCCGCTTCCAAAAACTGCTTACATCACGGCGGCACGCTTCCGACGGTACACCGTAATGAACGAACTGGGTGCATCAGCGCTTACTTCCTTGGACGACTTCCAGCACCTACTGTTCCCATGGAGAAGCTCAGTCTGGCGATCGCGCAATCTTGAAGTTTCCTTCACGAGGCTTCGCTGCCGAGTACCGCAACTAAATTTTTACCTATACAGGCCTGGTCTGGCAATCTCCCCATTGTGTCCGTATTGTGCGGAGCCGGAAACAATAGAGCACTTTCTTCTTTTTTGCCGTCGTTACTCATCGATTAGGAGGCGACTATTAGAAGTTCCAATACAGAATCTCAGTTTGCGCCTGTCTTCTGTGGTTGTTCTGTCTCTTGGCGCTTCTATGCTTGGCCATACCAATGGGAATGTTTGCTCTGCCGTTCAAAATTATCTACTGGAATCAAAACGTCTACCTTCATGATCTTTCGTCCTGCCCCTCCCATTATCAGCTTCTGTATTTCGGTTTTTACAACCACTTATAGTAATCCCTACCCCTTCTTTGCCTAAATTTTAGTTTGTATGCCCCCCTAACCTCCTGCAACCTCCTCGGCTACGAAAACTGTGCGATCCAAATTTTGGTAGGTCATCCCATGCTTGCCACATGCAACTGGTCATTTAAATAGCCACCGCCTGGTTATGGCCAATCCCCCTTGTGGGTATGTGCCATTGTGTGAGGTCAACAACAACAACAACAACGGTCGCATCAGTGTCGCCGCTGTCATTATTTGCGGCGACATTTCGTCGCAACGCGGCCAGGCTCGCCAAGACCGCCGACGGAGGCAGCGTGGGACCCCAGCCACCGCCGCAGGCTAGTCATAACGAGGTCCTCGCGCATCGCAAGGACCTTTACGTGATCGTTCCAGTGCTGGGCGCCTCCGTCCCGGGATGGGCGCGCGTCCTCGGTTACTCCTTCATCAACCACGAGAGGCTAAAGTGGAACACCGAGGACGTGCGCAACGACATCGCCTCCAGGGAAGAACCGAGAGGTTGGCGATTTTCGCAAACCGCAAGGACCTCTACGGGATGGTTGCAGTGCAGGGCTCCTCCGTCCCGGGATGCGCGCGTCCTCGGTTACTCCTTCACCAACCACGAGAGGCTAAAGTGGAACACCGAGGACGTGCGCAACGACATCGCCTCCAGGGAAGAACCGAGAGGTTGGCGATTTTCGCAAACCGCAAGGACCTCTACGGGATGGTTGCAGTGCAGGGCTCCTCCGTCCCGGGATGCGCGCGTCCTCGGTTACTCCTTCATCAACCACGAGAGGCTAAAGTGGAACACCGAGGACGTGCGCAACGACATCGCCTCCAGGGAAGAACCGAGAGGTTGGCGATTTTCGCAAACCGCAAGGACCTCTACGGGATGGTTGCAGTGCAGGGCTCCTCCGTCCCGGGATGCGCGCGTCCTCGGTTACTCCTTCATCAACCACGAGAGGCTAAAGTGGAACACCGAGGACGTGCGCAACGACATCGCCTCCAGGGAAGAACCGAGAGGTTGGCGATTTTCGCGAACCGCAAGGACCTCTACGGGATGGTTGCAGTGCAGGGCTCCTCCGTCCCGGGATGCGCGCGTCCTCGGTTACTCCTTCATCAACCACGAGAGGCTAAAGTGGAACACCGAGGACGTGCGCAACGACATCGCCTCCAGGGAAGAACCGAGAGGTTGGCGATTTTCGCAAACCGCAAGGACCTCTACGGGATGGTTGCAGTGCAGGGCTCCTCCGTCCCGGGATGCGCGCGTCCTCGGTTACTCCTTCACCAACCACGAGAGGCTAAAGTGGAACACCGAGGACGTGCGCAACGACATCGCCTCCAGGGAAGAACCGAGAGGTTGGCGATTTTCGCAAACCGCAAGGACCTCTACGGGATGGTTGCAGTGCAGGGCTCCTCCGTCCCGGGATGCGGGCGTCCTCGGTTACTCCTTCACCAACCACGAGAGGCTAAAGTGGAACACCGAGGACGTGCGCAACGACATCGCCTCCAGGGAAGAACCGAGAGGTTGGCGATCTTCGCAAACCGCAAGGACCTCTACGGGATGGTTGCAGTGCAGGGCTCCTCCGTCCCGGGATGCGCGCGTCCTCGGTTACTCCTTCACCAACCACGAGAGGCTAAAGTGGAACACCGAGGACGTGCGCAACGACATCGCCTCCAGGGAAGAACCGAGAGGTTGGCGATCTTCGCAAACCGCAAGGACCTCTACGGGATGGTTGCAGTGCAGGGCTCCTCCGTCCCGGGATGCGCGCGTCCTCGGTTACTCCTTCACCAACCACGAGAGGCTAAAGTGGAACACCGAGGACGTGCGCAACGACATCGCCTCCAGGGAAGAACCGAGAGGTTGGCGATTTTCGCAAACCGCAAGGACCTCTACGGGATGGTTGCAGTGCAGGGCTCCTCCGTCCCGGGATGCGCGCGTCCTCGGTTACTCCTTCACCAACCACGAGAGGCTAAAGTGGAACACCGAGGACGTGCGCAACGACATCGCCTCCAGGGAAGAACCGAGAGGTTGGCGATTTTCGCAAACCGCAAGGACCTCTACGGGATGGTTGCAGTGCAGGGCTCCTCCGTCCCGGGATGCGCGCGTCCTCGGTTACTCCTTCACCAACCACGAGAGGCTAAAGTGGAACACCGAGGACGTGCGCAACGACATCGCCTCCAGGGAAGAACCGAGAGGTTGGCGATTTTCGCAAACCGCAAGGACCTCTACGGGATGGTTGCAGTGCAGGGCTCCTCCGTCCCGGGATGCGCGCGTCCTCGGTTACTCCTTCACCAACCACGAGAGGCTAAAGTGGAACACCGAGGACGTGCGCAACGACATCGCCTCCAGGGAAGAACCGAGAGGTTGGCGATTTTCGCAAACCGCAAGGACCTCTACGGGATGGTTGCAGTGCAGGGCTCCTCCGTCCCGGGATGCGCGCGTCCTCGGTTACTCCTTCACCAACCACGAGAGGCTAAAGTGGAACACCGAGGACGTGCGCAACGACATCGCCTCCAGGGAAGAACCGAGAGGTTGGCGATTTTCGCAAACCGCAAGGACCTCTACGGGATGGTTGCAGTGCAGGGCTCCTCCGTCCCGGGATGCGCGCGTCCTCGGTTACTCCTTCACCAACCACGAGAGGCTAAAGTGGAACACCGAGGACGTGCGCAACGACATCGCCTCCAGGGAAGAACCGAGAGGTTGGCGATTTTCGCAAACCGCAAGGACCTCTACGGGATGGTTGCAGTGCAGGGCTCCTCCGTCCCGGGATGCGCGCGTCCTCGGTTACTCCTTCACCAACCACGAGAGGCTAAAGTGGAACACCGAGGACGTGCGCAACGACATCGCCTCCAGGGAAGAACCGAGAGGTTGGCGATCTTCGCAAACCGCAAGGACCTCTACGGGATGGTTGCAGTGCAGGGCTCCTCCGTCCCGGGATGCGCGCGTCCTCGGTTACTCCTTCACCAACCACGAGAGGCTAAAGTGGAACACCGAGGACGTGCGCAACGACATCGCCTCCAGGGAAGAACCGAGAGGTTGGCGATCTTCGCAAACCGCAAGGACCTCTACGGGATGGTTGCAGTGCAGGGCTCCTCCGTCCCGGGATGCGCGCGTCCTCGGTTACTCCTTCACCAACCACGAGAGGCTAAAGTGGAACACCGAGGACGTGCGCAACGACATCGCCGGAAGAACCGAGAGGTTGGCGATTTTCGCAAACCGCAAGGACCTCTACGGGATGGTTGCAGTGCAGGGCTCCTCCGTCCCGGGATGCGCGCGTCCTCGGTTACTCCTTCACCAACCACGAGAGGCTAAAGTGGAACACCGAGGACGTGCGCAACGACATCGCCTCCAGGGAAGAACCGAGAGGTTGGCGATCTTCGCAAACCGCAAGGACCTCTACGGGATGGTTGCAGTGCAGGGCTCCTCCGTCCCGGGATGCGCGCGTCCTCGGTTACTCCTTCACCAACCACGAGAGGCTAAAGTGGAACACCGAGGACGTGCGCAACGACATCGCCTCCAGGGAAGAACCGAGAGGTTGGCGATTTTCGCAAACCGCAAGGACCTCTACGGGATGGTTGCAGTGCAGGGCTCCTCCGTCCCGGGATGCGCGCGTCCTCGGTTACTCCTTCACCAACCACGAGAGGCTAAAGTGGAACACCGAGGACGTGCGCAACGACATCGCCTCCAGGGAAGAACCGAGAGGTTGGCGATTTTCGCAAACCGCAAGGACCTCTACGGGATGGTTGCAGTGCAGGGCTCCTCCGTCCCGGGATGCGCGCGTCCTCGGTTACTCCTTCACCAACCACGAGAGGCTAAAGTGGAACACCGAGGACGTGCGCAACGACATCGCCTCCAGGGAAGAACCGAGAGGTTGGCGATTTTCGCAAACCGCAAGGACCTCTACGGGATGGTTGCAGTGCAGGGCTCCTCCGTCCCGGGATGCGCGCGTCCTCGGTTACTCCTTCACCAACCACGAGAGGCTAAAGTGGAACACCGAGGACGTGCGCAACGACATCGCCTCCAGGGAAGAACCGAGAGGTTGGCGATTTTCGCAAACCGCAAGGACCTCTACGGGATGGTTGCAGTGCAGGGCTCCTCCGTCCCGGGATGCGCGCGTCCTCGGTTACTCCTTCACCAACCACGAGAGGCTAAAGTGGAACACCGAGGACGTGCGCAACGACATCGCCTCCAGGGAAGAACCGAGAGGTTGGCGATTTTCGCCAACCGCAAGGACCTCTACGGGATGGTTGCAGTGCAGGGCTCCTCCGTCCCGGGATGCGCGCGTCCTCGGTTACTCCTTCACCAACCACGAGAGGCTAAAGTGGAACACCGAGGACGTGCGCAACGACATCGCCTCCAGGGAAGAACCGAGAGGTTGGCGATTTTCGCAAACCGCAAGGACCTCTACGGGATGGTTGCAGTGCAGGGCTCCTCCGTCCCGGGATGCGCGCGTCCTCGGTTACTCCTTCACCAACCACGAGAGGCTAAAGTGGAACACCGAGGACGTGCGCAACGACATCGCCTCCAGGGAAGAACCGAGAGGTTGGCGATTTTCGCAAACCGCAAGGACCTCTACGGGATGGTTGCAGTGCAGGGCTCCTCCGTCCCGGGATGCGCGCGTCCTCGGTTACTCCTTCACCAACCACGAGAGGCTAAAGTGGAACACCGAGGACGTGCGCAACGACATCGCCTCCAGGGAAGAACCGAGAGGTTGGCGATTTTCGCAAACCGCAAGGACCTCTACGGGATGGTTGCAGTGCAGGGCTCCTCCGTCCCGGGATGCGCGCGTCCTCGGTTACTCCTTCACCAACCACGAGAGGCTAAAGTGGAACACCGAGGACGTGCGCAACGACATCGCCTCCAGGGAAGAACCGAGAGGTTGGCGATTTTCGCAAACCGCAAGGACCTCTACGGGATGGTTGCAGTGCAGGGCTCCTCCGTCCCGGGATGCGCGCGTCCTCAGTTACTCCTTCACCAACCACGAGAGGCTAAAGTGGAACACCGAGGACGTGCGCAACGACATCGCCTCCAGGGAAGAACCGAGAGGTTGGCGATTTTCGCAAACCGCAAGGACCTCTACGGGATGGTTGCAGTGCAGGGCTCCTCCGTCCCGGGATGCGCGCGTCCTCGGTTACTCCTTCACCAACCACGAGAGGCTAAAGTGGAACACCGAGGACGTGAGCAACGACATCGCCTCCAGGGAAGAACCGAGAGGTTGGCGATTTTCGCAAACCGCAAGGACCTCTACGGGATGGTTGCAGTGCAGGGCTCCTCCGTCCCGGGATGCGCGCGTCCTCGGTTACTCCTTCACCAACCACGAGAGGCTAAAGTGGAACACCGAGGACGTGCGCAACGACATCGCCTCCAGGGAAGAACCGAGAGGTTGGCGATTTTCGCAAACCGCAAGGACCTCTACGGGATGGTTGCAGT
Source organism: Amblyomma americanum (assembly GCF_052857255.1). Taxonomy (NCBI): domain Eukaryota; kingdom Metazoa; phylum Arthropoda; class Arachnida; order Ixodida; family Ixodidae; genus Amblyomma; species Amblyomma americanum. The sequence continues at coordinate 28,044,439 of NC_135498.1, forward strand.
GCAGGGCTCCTCCGTCCCGGGATGCGCGCGTCCTCGGTTACTCCTTCACCAACCACGAGAGGCTAAAGTGGAACACCGAGGACGTGCGCAACGACATCGCCTCCAGGGAAGAACCGAGAGGTTGGCGATTTTCGCAAACCGCAAGGACCTCTACGGGATGGTTGCAGTGCAGGGCTCCTCCGTCCCGGGATGCGCGCGTCCTCGGTTACTCCTTCACCAACCACGAGAGGCTAAAGTGGAACACCGAGGACGTGCGCAACGACATCGCCTCCAGGGAAGAACCGAGAGGTTGGCGATTTTCGCAAACCGCAAGGACCTCTACGGGATGGTTGCAGTGCAGGGCTCCTCCGTCCCGGGATGCGCGCGTCCTCGGTTACTCCTTCACCAACCACGAGAGGCTAAAGTGGAACACCGAGGACGTGCGCAACGACATCGCCTCCAGGGAAGAACCGAGAGGTTGGCGATTTTCGCAAACCGCAAGGACCTCTACGGGATGGTTGCAGTGCAGGGCTCCTCCGTCCCGGGATGCGCGCGTCCTCGGTTACTCCTTCATCAACCACGAGAGGCTAAAGTGGAACACCGAGGACGTGCGCAACGACATCGCCTCCAGGGAAGAACCGAGAGGTTGGCGATTTTCGCAAACCGCAAGGACCTCTACGGGATGGTTGCAGTGCAGGGCTCCTCCGTCCCGTGATGCGCGCGTCCTCGGTTACTCCTTCACCAACCACGAGAGGCTAAAGTGGAACACCGAGGACGTGCGCAACGACATCGCCTCCAGGGAAGAACCGAGAGGTTGGCGATTTTCGCAAACCGCAAGGACCTCTACGGGATGGTTGCAGTGCAGGGCTCCTCCGTCCCGGGATGCGCGCGTCCTCGGTTACTCCTTCACCAACCACGAGAGGCTAAAGTGGAACACCGAGGACGTGCGCAACGACATCGCCTCCAGGGAAGAACCGAGAGGTTGGCGATTTTCGCAAACCGCAAGGACCTCTACGGGATGGTTGCAGTGCAGGGCTCCTCCGTCCCGGGATGCGCGCGTCCTCGGTTACTCCTTCATCAACCACGAGAGGCTAAAGTGGAACACCGAGGACGTGCGCAACGACATCGCCTCCAGGGAAGAACCGAGAGGTTGGCGATTTTCGCAAACCGCAAGGACCTCTACGGGATGGTTGCAGTGCAGGGCTCCTCCGTCCCGGGATGCGCGCGTCCTCGGTTACTCCTTCACCAACCACGAGAGGCTAAAGTGGAACACCGAGGACGTGCGCAACGACATCGCCTCCAGGGAAGAACCGAGAGGTTGGCGATTTTCGCAAACCGCAAGGACCTCTACGGGATGGTTGCAGTGCAGGGCTCCTCCGTCCCGGGATGCGCGCGTCCTCGGTTACTCCTTCACCAACCACGAGAGGCTAAAGTGGAACACCGAGGACGTGCGCAACGACATCGCCTCCAGGGAAGAACCGAGAGGTTGGCGATTTTCGCAAACCGCAAGGACCTCTACGGGATGGTTGCAGTGCAGGGCTCCTCCGTCCCGGGATGCGCGCGTCCTCGGTTACTCCTTCACCAACCACGAGAGGCTAAAGTGGAACACCGAGGACGTGCGCAACGACATCGCCTTCAGGGAAGAACCCGATGGTTGTCGGCCAGCAGGACAGCGGCCACAACGCCTAACACACGACGCAGGCCCGCCGCTGGCGTCAGCGGAAGCCAGAGCAGGAAGCACCTTGCAGATCACGAAGAGCAGCGATGTTTCCTTGCCGCGCCAGGTGGCTTCTGTTTGGACGCGTCGTCCGCCGCAACGGGGAGCATGGCTGCACTCAACTCCTCTGTGTCGCCAGTGTTATTCCGAAGACCACGGAGCACGACTTCACAGACCCTTCACGAGCCATGCCAGCGCTTTTGCGGGTACCAGGAAGGACTGTTGCCGCGACTTGAATGATAAACAGACTGGACGTTGTAGCTTAGGGCTCGGGAAGATCAACAAATGTGTGGAGAAAGGTTCCCAGTGTAAAGCACTGCTGATAAAACGAAAAAAAACGCATAGAACCAATGCTTTAGCAATAAATGCCCTGTTTGTGTCAGGCAGAGTGTCGTTCCTATGTTCCCTCAGAGCAAGGCCCGCCGTGGTCGGCGTGAGCTCGGTAGCGTACGCAATAGTGGGGTGGGGTACGACGGGCGGTTTTGAACAGTATCAGCCGCGGTTAAGCAGGGAAAAGCTATTTATCTCCACTTTTAAATCCCCACAGAGCACACATCGATCGATTGATCAGACGATCGATCAGGCTGGCTGGAGAGGTGGAATGATAATAAACGGGCTGAGACTAGTGACACAGAAACATTATTTGAAAAGCTCGAAGTGCCGTACTTTATGCGAATAACAATTGGTGTCCGCGGCTTTGAATGCGAACGTTAAAACTATTTTCCCTGACACGATGACATAACCGCGTTTACCCCTAGTCTCTACAGACCCACACAAACAAGCCGTGCCGTCGTAATGCAACGTTAGCCAAGAGCCTTAAAAAGGAACAGATGCATGGGGTGGGGAGGACTTATTGCTATATGATTTTTAAGAGCTTGGGGTTCGAATGCAGCTGTATTGGAAGGCTGCGGATCATACTGAGACCACACAGCAAAGCTGGCGGTAGCACACTGCGAGCAAAATTATTTTTACTTCAGAACAAGAACATTAGTTGAGGGTAGCTTCTGAGCTTTGAAAGTGCTCGAAACACTTCCATGACGACGTTGCGGATCTGCCGCGAAACCACGAGTGGGAAAAGTTTATTATTTAAGCTACTTCTTAACATTTTCTCATGCAGCGAACACAGACGGAGACACGCTCTTCGTCTTCTTCTTTTTCCTCTTATTTACCTCAGTAAGTATAGCCCATACCCACGCGGGGTGATTGACCAAGGTAGAGTGGAGAATGGAAACAAGTATTTGCGCCGGGAAAAATGCCTGAGGTGGCGAAGAAGACTGAAAATAGAACAAAATTGAAAAATTCAAAAAAATTAAAGAAATTGGAACTACCAGGAATAGAATCAAGCACAATTTCTGGACTCTGCTGTCGCGCTTTCGTTTTCTTTTTACCTGCTCTCACCGCTTCGTGGCGCTGCACATCTTTCTAGAGATGGACGTCCTTTGAAAGCAGAGAAGCTAGGAGTAAGATTGCATTTGAGGAGCGGTTGAGAAAAATGGGTGAAAAACAGTGGGCTAGGAAAGTTTTCAGATATCTGTACATAAGGAATGTTGACACGAAATGGAAAAAGCGAACTAGTAAATTGACAAGCATATATCTGGACAGCAGCAGGACAGCAAGGTACAATACTTGTGGGTATTGGGGATGACTCAAGGTTTACCGATGCGTCTGTCGGCACAATTTGCACAGGCCATTGAACACACGGCAACCACCTCTCGTACTACCATGTATTCCAGCAGAGCCTGCTTATTGGGGGATTAGCCCGATAAGCATGCACTATACGCGAGTGTGGATATTCTTGGAGGCCAGAGTGCTTGGGAGATTCCCGGATCTGCTACGCACCTGGAAGGATCTTGGAAGAGTAAATGAAGACTTAGACACGAGAGACCCGGGCACGTTGATTGCAACCCATAATTACAGACTGTAATCACGGAAGACTATATGATATTCCTTACAAATGTGGGAGGCACCCATACAGCTATCCAGCACATTGTGTCTATTCTGTTTTGCAGAGCCTCTTCCTGAAAAAAAAAGCTACCGTTGGCCGTAGTGCACGTAGCACGCACACGGCGCAGACAAAACCACGAGGAATAAAACGAGTACCAGGCATGCGGAAAGAGCGAACGACGCATATGTGCGTGGGAACAAGAAATGGGCAAAGTGAGCCTGAATGACTTTAAACGAAGGCGATAAAAAAATTTACGCAGCCATTTCTCGACTTCCGCATTTAAAGGAGACTCAAGGAAATGATTATAAGTTGTCCACTACGACAGCAACGGGCGTGAAATAACTTATATGCACAATTCCCACACCGCAACCGTTTAGAAATCAATTTTCGAATGCAAAATAAGACATATTTGGATCCATCAAATTGTCTAAAGCTTGACTTACTTCCCGACATCGAGGCAGAGCTGCACATTTTCTTTTTAATCTCCGGCTTCCTCTGTTAAAGTAGTCTTCGACACCTGTCGCACAGGCATGAAAACTTTGACACGACCTGGACTAACTCTGTGCTGAACGCCAACTAAACGAAACCCATGCTTTTCGGATGGCCGCAACCAGCCTGCATAGAAAGAAGAAGAGGAAGAAGAAGAACAAAGGAAGAAGCAGAAGAAGCACGGACGGCAGCGGTCACGGTCGCATCAGTGTCGCCGCTGTCATTATTTGCGGCTACATTTCGTCTCAAAGCGGCCAGGCTCCCCAAGACCGCCGACGGAGGCAGCGTGGGACCCCAGCCGCCGCCGCAGGCTAGTCATAACGAGGTCCTCGCGCATCGCAAGGACCTTTACGTGATTGCTGCAGTGATGGGCGCCTCCGTCCCGGGATGCGCGCGCGTCCTCGGTTACTCCTTCACCAACCACGAGAGGCTAAAGTGGAACACCGAGGACGTGCGCAACGACATCGCGTCCCGGGAACAACCCGAGGGTTGTCGGCCAGCAAGACAGCGGCCACAACGCCCAACACACGACGCGGGCCTGCCGTTGGCGTCAATGGAAGCCAGAGCAGGAAGCACCTTGCAGATCACGAAGAGAAGCGACGTTTCCTTGCCGCGCCAGGTGGCTTCTGTTTGGATTCGACGTCCACCGCAATGGGAAGCAGGGCTGCACTCAACTCCTCTGTGTCGCCAGTGTTATTCCGAAGGCCACGGAGCACGGCTTCACCGACGCTTCCTGAGTCAAGCCAGCGCATTTCAGGGTACGAGGAAGAACTGTTTCCGCGACTTGAATGATAATAAGACTGGACGTTGTAGCTTAGGGTTCGGGGAGATCAACAAATGTGTGGAGAAAGGTTCCCCAGTATAAAGCCCTGCTGATAAAACGAAAAAAAAAGAAACTGGTGAGAACCAATGCTTTAGCAATAAATGCATTGTTTGTGCCAGGCAGAGTGTCGTTCCTATGTTCCCTCAGGGCAAGGCCCGCCGTGGTCGGCGTGCGCTCGGTAGCGTACGCAGTAGTGGGGTGGGGTCCGGGTGGTTTTGAACAGTATCAGCCGCGGTTAAGCAGGGAGCAGCTATTTATCTCCCCTTTTAAATCCCCACAGAGCACACATCGATCGATTGATCAGACATAGCAAAGCTGGTGGTAGCACTGAGATCAAAATCATTTTTACTTCATAACAGGAACATTAGTTGAGGGTAGCTTCTGAGCTTTGAAACTGCTCGAAACACTTCCATGAGGACGTTGCGGAGCTGCAGCGAAACCACGAGTGGGAAAAGTTTGATATTTTTTAAGCTAATTCTTAACATTTTCTCATGCAGCGAGCAGAGACGGAGACAAGGTCATCGTCTTCTTCTTCTTTCTTTACCTCAGTAAATATGGTGCATACCCACGCGGGGTGATTGGCCAAGCAAGTATTTGCGACGGGAAAAATGGCGTGAGGCGGCGAAGAAAAAGGCTTAATCTAGAAAAAATTGAAAAATTCAAAAATGGAATTACCAGGAATAGAATCTGGCACACATACTGGACCCCCTGCAGTCGCGCTTTCGTTCTCTTTTTACCTGCTCTCACCGCTTGGCGGCGCTGCTCACCTTCCTTCTTGGGATGGGCGTCCTTCGAGAGCGGAGAACTTAGCAGTAAGATGGCATTTGAGGAGCGATTGAGAAAAGTGGGGGGAAACAGCGCGGTAGGAAACTTTTCAGATACCTATACATAAGGAATGTTGACACGAACTGGAAAAAGCGAACTGGTAAATAGACAAGCATATATCTGGACAGTAGTAGGACAGCAAGGTACAACAATTGTGGGTATTGGGGTGGCTCAAGGTTTACCGATGCGTCTGTCGGCACAACTTGCACAGGCCATTGAACACACGGCAACCACCTCTCGTACTACCATGTATTCCACCAGAGCCTGCTTATTGGGGGATTAGCCCAATCAGCAGGCACTAGACGCGAGTGTCTATATTCTTAGAGGCCAGACTGCTTGGGAGATTCCCAGATCAGCTACGTGCCTGGAAAAATCTTGGAAGAGTAAATGTAGACTTCGACGGGTTAGGTCCGGGCGCGTTGATTGCAACCCCTGATTCCGGACTGTAATCACCTAAGACTATATGCTATTCCTTACAAATGTGGGAGGCACCCATACAGCTATCCGGCACATTGTGGCTATTCTGTTTTGCGGAGCCTCTTCCTGAAAAAAAAATAAGCTACCGTTGGCCGTAGTGCACGTAGCACGCACACGGCGCAGACAAAACCACGAGGAATAAAACGAGTAAAAAGCATTCGGAGCAGAGCCAACGACCCATGTGTGCGTGGGAACAAGAAATGGACAAAGTGCCCAAGCAGCACAAGTAATTGGCCCAACATTGGAACTGTATTGGCAAAGCTGGCCATGCAAAGGACCAGGATGGGACCATCCTGTTGCAATATTGGGCCGATGACCTGTGCTGCTTGTGTGAGCCTGAATGACTTTAAACGAAGGCGATAAAAAAATTTACGGAGCCATTTCTCGACTTCCACATTTAAAGGAGACTCAAAGAAATGATTATAAGTCGTCCACTACGACAGCAACGGGCGTGAAATAACTTATATTCAAAATTCCCACACCGCAACCGTTTAGAAAACAATTTTCGAGTACAAAATAAGTCATATTGGGATTCATAAGACTGTCTTATGCTTGACTTATTTCCCGACACCGAGGCAGAGCTGCACGTTTTCTTTTTATTCTCCGGCTTACTCTGTTAAAGTAGTTTTCGACTTCCTTTCGCACAGGCATGAAAACTTTGACACGACTTGGACTAACTCTGTGCTGAACGCCAACTATACGAAACCCATGCTTTTCGGATGGCCGCAACCTGCCCGCACACAAAGGCGAAGAGGAGACAAAGGAAGAAGCAGAAGAAGCACGGACGGCAGCGGTCACGGTAGCATCAGCGTCGCCGCTGTCATTATTTGCGGCGACACTTCGTCACAACGCGGCCAGGCTCGCCAAGACCGCCGACGGAGGCAGCGTGGGACCCCAGCCACCGCCGCAGGCTAGTCATAACGAGGACCTCGCGCATCCCAAGGACCTTTACGTGATTGCTGCAGTGTTGGGCGCCTCCGTCCCGGGATGCGCGCGCGTCCTCGGTTACTCCTTCACCAACCACGAGAGGCTTAAGTGGAACACCGAGGACGTGCGCAACGACATCGCCTCCAGGGAAGAACCGAGAGGTTGTCGATTCTCGCCAACCGCAAGGATCTCTACGGAATGGTTCCAGCGCTGGGCTCCTCCGTCCCGGGAAGCGCGCGTCCTCGGTTACTCCTTCACCAACCACGAGAGGCTAAAGTGGAACACCGAGGACGTGCGCAACGACATCGCCTCCCGGGAAGAGCCGAGAGGTTGTCGATTCTCGCCAACCGTAAGTATCTCTACGGAATGATTCCAGTGCTGGGCTCCTCCGTCCCGGGAAGCGCGCGTCCTCGGTTACTCCTTCACCAACCACGAGAGGCTAAAGTGGAACACCGAGGACGTGCGCAACGACATCGCCTCCAGGGAAGAACCGAGAGGTTGTCGATTCTCGCCAACCGCAAGGATCTCTACGGAATGGTTCCAGCGCTGGGCTCCTCCGTCCCGGGATGCGCGCGGCCTCGGTTACTCCTTCACCAACCACGAGAGGGTAAAGTGGAACACCGAGGACGTGCGCAACGACATCGCCTCCCGGGAAGAGCCGAGAGGTTGTCGATTCTCGCCAACCGTAAGTATCTCTACGGAATGATTCCAGTGCTGGGCTCCTCCGTCCCGGTATGCGCGCGTCCTCGGTTACTCCTTCACCAACCACGAGAGGCTAAAGTGGAACACCGAGGACGTGCGCAACGACATCACCTCCAGGGAAGAACCGAGAGGTTGTCGATTCTCGCCAACCGCAAGGATCTCTACGGAATGGTTCCAGCGCTGGGCTCCTCCGTCCCGGGATGCGCGCGTCCTCGGTTACTCCTTCACCAACCACGAGAGGCTAAAGTGGAACACCGAGGACGTGCGCAACGACATCGCCTCCCGGGAAGAGCCGAGAGGTTGTCGATTCTCGCCAACCGTAAGTATCTCTACGGAATGGTTCCAGCGCTCTGCTCCTCCGTCCCGGTATGCGCGCGTCCTCGGTTCCTCCTTCACCAACCACGAGAGGCTAAAGTGGAACACCGAGGACGTGCGCAACGACATCGCCTCCAGGGAAGAACCGAGAGGTTGTCGATTCTCGCCGTCCCGGGATGCGCGCGTTCTCGGTTACTCCTTCACCAACCACGAGAGGCTAAAGTGGTACACCGAGGACGTGCGCAACGACATCGCGTCCCGGGAAGAGCCGAGAGGTTGTCGATTCTCGCCAACCGTAAGTATCTCTACGGAATGGTTCCAGCGCTGGGCTCCTCCGTCCCGGTATGCGCGCGTCCTCGGTTCCTCCTTCACCATCCACGAGAGGCTAAAGTGGAACACCGAGGACGTGCGCAACGACATCGCCTCCCGGGAAGAGCCGAGAGGTTGTCGATTCTCGCCAACCGTAAGTATCTCTACGGAATGGTTCCAGCGCTGGGCTCCTCCGTCCCGGTATGCGCGCGTCCTCGGTTCCTCCTTCACCATCCACGAGAGGCTAAAGTGGAACACCGAGGACGTGCGCAACGACATCGCCTCCAGGGAAGAACCGAGAGGTTGTCGATTCTCGCCGTCCCGGGATGCGCGCGTTCTCGGTTACTCCTTCACCAACCACGAGAGGCTAAAGTGGAACACCGAGGACGTGCGCAACGACATCGCCTCCCGGGAAGAGCCGAGAGGTTGTCGATTCTCGCCAACCGTAAGTATCTCTACGGAATGGTTCCAGCGCTGGGCTCCTCCGTCCCGGTATGCGCGCGTCCTCGGTTCCTCCTTCACCATCCACGAGAGGCTAAAGTGGAACACCGAGGACGTGCGCAACGACATCGCCTCCAGGGAAGAACCGAGAGGTTGTCGATTCTCGCCGTCCCGGGATGCGCGCGTTCTCGGTTACTCCTTCACCAACCACGAGAGGCTAAAGTGGAACACCGAGGACGTGCGCAACGACATCGCCTCCCGGGAAGAGCCGAGAGGTTGTCGATTCTCGCCAACCGTAAGTATCTCTACGGAATGGTTCCAGCGCTGGGCTCCTCCGTCCCGGTATGCGCGCGTCCTCGGTTCCTCCTTCACCATCCACGAGAGGCTAAAGTGGAACACCGAGGACGTGCGCAACGACATCGCCTCCAGGGAAGAACCGAGAGGTTGTCGATTCTCGCCGTCCCGGGATGCGCGCGTTCTCGGTTACTCCTTCACCAACCACGAGAGGCTAAAGTGGTACACCGAGGACGTGCGCAACGACATCGCGTCCCGGGAACATCCCAAGGGCTGTCGACCAGCAGGACAGCGGCCACAACACCCAACCCAGGACGCAGGCCTGCCGCTGGCGTCAGCGGAAGCCAGCGGAGGAAGCACGTTGCAGATCACGAAGAGAAGCAACGTTTCCTTGCCGCGCCAGGTGGCTTCTGTTTGGATTCGACGTCCGCCGCATTGGGTAGCAGGGCTGCACTCAACTCCTCTGTGTCGCCAGTGTTATTCCGAACGTCACGGAACACGACTTCACCGACAATTCATGAGCCAAGCCAGTGCTTTTCCGGGTACAAGGAAAAATTTTGTCCGCGACTTGAATGATATATAGACTGGACGTTGCCGCTTAGTGTTCGGGGAGAGCAACAAATGTGCGGGGAAAGGTTTTGCAGTGTATATCCCTGCTGATAAAACGAAAAAAAAAGAAACTGGTAAAAACCAAGGCTTTAAAAATAAATGCCTGTTTGTGTCAGCCAGAGTGTCGTTTTTTGTTCACTCAGAGCAAGGCCCGCCGTGGTTGGCGTGCTTTCGGTAGCATACGCGATCGCGGGGTGGGGTCCGGGCGGTTTTGAATATTGTCAGCCGCGGTTAAGCGGGGAGCAACTATTTACCTCCCCTATTAAACCCCCACAGAGTACAAATGGTTTGACAGAACGGAGTTGTGACGATCGATCAGGCTGGCTGGAGAGATGGCATGACAATAAACGGGCCGAGACTAGTGACACAGAAACATTATTTGAAAAGCGCGAAGTGCCGTACTTTATGCGTATAACAATTGCTGTTCGTGGCTTTGAATGCGAACGTTCAAACTATTTTCCCTGACACGATGACATCGCCGTGTTTACCCCTAGTATCTCTAGTCCAACCCAAACAAGCTGTGCCCTCGTAATGTCACGTTAGCCGAGGGGCTTAAAAAGGAACATGCATGGGGTGGTGAGGACTAATTGTTATATGATTTTTAAGAGCTTGGTGTTCGAAGGCAGCTGTAGTGGAAGGCTGCGGATCATACTGCGACCACACAGCAAAGCTGGCGGTAGCAAACTGCGAGCAAAATTATTTTTATTTCATAACAAGAACTTTAGTTAAGGGTGGCTTCTGAACTTTGAAAGTGCTCGAGACACTTCAATGAGGACGTTGCGGAGCTGCAGCGAAACCACGAGTGGGAAAAGTTTGATACTTTTTAACCTAATTCTTAACATTTTCTCATACAACGAACAGACAGAGAGACAAGCTCTCCGTCTTCTTTTTCTTCTTCTTTGCCTAAGTAAATATGGCACATACCCACGCGGGGTGACTGGCCAAGGTATAGTGGAGAATGCCAAGCAAGTATTTGCGCCGGGAAAAAATGTCTGAGGCAGCGAAGTAGAAGACTGAATCTAGAAAAAATGGAAAAATTCCAATAAATTAAATAAATTGGAACTACCAGGAATAGAATCAAGCACACATTTTGGACTCTCTGCTGTCGCGCTTTCGTTCTCTTTTTAAATGCTCTCACCGCTTGGTGGAGCTGCACACCTTTCTTCTTAAGATGGGCGTCATTCGAGAGCAGAGAAGCTAGAAGTAAGATAGCATTTGAGAAGCCATTGAGGAAAATGGAGGGAAAGCAGTGGGCTAGCAAAGTTTTCAGGTACCTGTACATAAGGAATGTTGACACGAAACGGAGAAAGCGAACTAGAAAATTGACAAGCAAATACCTGGACAGCAGTAGGCGGCAAATCAGCAATTATCGGTTAAGAAAAAGGTTAGAGAGACAGAGAGAGCTCTGTGGAAAACAGGGCTGCTGACGAAATCGGCATTGGGAACATACAGGATCTGTAAGCAGGAAATTGCCATAGGAAATATCTATAATAATTCTAGGGGAAGCTCTTTGTTGTTTGAGGTGAGGACGGCCGTTTTTCGGAATAAGACTGTGGGCAGTAACCGCATGCAGTGGCTAGGCCGCCTGCTTGGCTTGGCTGCTGTGCGCTGCTTCGCGCTCGCACGAGGCTCGCGGCGGCTGGCACGCGTCGCGGGCTAGTGCCAGCATTCGCCGGGCTGGAATAAGCCTGTCCTGTTGGCGTCCCAACATGGTGTCAGAAGTAACGCAAATCCCACAGTAAGCCCAACCGGGGCTGCTTCATCTCACTCGGATACGCATCGACGGTGGCACACATCACAGTACCGTCTACGGCCTGGACTACGCGGCCAGTACATGGCATCCTTCTTCATTAAACCGCCCGAAGCCTTCTGCTTCACGACTCCTGCCGACTTGCCGAACTGGAGGAAGCGGTTCGAGCGTTTCTACACGGCTTCCGGTAGAAGAGAGCATCCTAGAGGTTCTGCCGTCTGTGGCCATTTTGTGTTGTAGGCAGTAGCCATATGCAGTGGCTATGCCATCTGCATGGCTTGGCTTGGCTGCGCTGCTGCGCGGTCGCGGCAGCTGGCACACGTCTCGTGCTAGTGCCGGTATTCGCCGGGCTGGAATAAACCTGTCCTGTTGGCGTCTGAACATTTTGCACAAGTTGGCCAGGTACTCAATGCGCTGGGAAAGAGAAAAGTACATACAGGGTAACGGTACATATAGCGCAGCCACTTGTTCGCACCTGTGAAAGGCATCGAACCGAGAAAGTTGATTTTCTCTGCGCAGTGGGCGCTAAGCCTGAGGAGAGGAATTCATCGATGAAACGACCCAAACCTTTAGCTTGCTTCAAAACAATGTGGCAGACAACGCGGCCGAGATAACACTTCGCCGAGATTGTCGAGAAACCGTAACGTAGTTGTTGAAGGAAAGGGAGGTGTAGACGCCAGCTTAACTACATATGGAATCAACAATGCAAAGGCTGGAAGGAAAAGAAGCAAGGAGGCGCAGGCGCCGGCTGCAGCTCGTGCACCAGCTGTCGATCGGTGCGCCGCCATTCCATCGCTGTGCTCCCGCGGACCAGTCTTCATTATCTGGACAGGCGGCATGGAGTCGTCGGAATTGGACGCGGAGATCAGCGTCCCGGTGGTGCTCGTCAGCCGCGACAGCCTGTACGTCATCGTCGCCGTACTGAGCGCGTCCGTCCTGGGATGCGTGGCTGTCCTCGCTTACTCGTTCACCAACTACAACAACCTCAGGCAGAACGCCGAAGAAGTGCGCAACTACATCGCGTCCCGGGCCAAGGCAGCGGAGCTAAAGCAGAGCGGCTACGGTGGTGCAGGGCAGCGCGCTGCCGGCGGCCTCTCGGCCGCCATGAATGCCCCGGTGCCAGCGGCCTCGGTAGTTCGAAGTCAGAATGTGGGAATGCCAAGAGGAGGCGGCGTGCTGTTCATCGAAGCCGCCAAGCACAAGCTCGCTGAAGTCGCGCGGCAGGAGGTGTCCAGTGGGGAGAAACCGGTGCCCGACGGGCAGCACCGGGACACAGATCTGCGTGCCGGAGCCGCGGGTCTAGCTGCAGCTGTCCCCGCTGCTGCCAGAGTTGAAGAGACAGTGCGCTCCGCCGCTGCCACCAACGCCAGCTCGAGCGCTACGTTGAACGGAACCGCCGAGGCTGCTTGAACCAGGGCGGCACTCCTTATCTCGATAGAGTGAAGCGCGCGACATTTTGCGAACTTCTGCTGCCGATAAACAATGGCTCTTTGAGAAGACGTGTGGTGAAAAACTGTGCCAAATGTGTGCAGCGAAGACGAGATATAAGTGACGCTTCACCGCTTTCTTCTTTGACGTTAGCAAAATAATTGGAGTACCCCGTTTCTATTGGAGTCTTGCATTGTTACAGGCAGATCTACAGCCTGGCACAACAACCAGCGACTGCGCTACATGTGTTACCACCGGTCGGCAGAATCGGTGTCTTCTATGAGGGCGACAGGACGACGTATCTCTTAACCTCAAAAGCTCTGACACGCAAGATGTATGCGTGATATCCCGGCACCGCATTGCACGCAACATATATATCCTCTCGCTTTCGACTAGTCGGAATACAATCGCAAAATACGATCCATCAAAGAGTGCGCAATTTAACTATGCGAATGAGTGACAAGGCCATATAGGATGACCGCACACATTTATGGTACCAAGCTCTGTACGAGACCAAGGCAGCAAGGTACAATGCTTGTGGGTATTGTGGATGGCTAAAGGTTTACGCATGCGTCTGGCGGCACAGGTCATTAGACACACGGCAACCACCTCTCGTACTACCATGTGTTCCAACAGAGCCTGCTTATTGCTGCATTAGCCCAGTAAGCAGGCACTAGACGCGAGTGTCGATATTCTTGGAGGCCAGACTGAGATATTCCCGGATCAGCTACGTGCCTGGACAGATCTTGGAACAGTAAATGCAGACTTCGACAGGATAGGTCCGGACCCGTTGATTGCAAACCGTAATTCCGGACTGTAATCACGGAAGACTCTATGCTATTCCTTACAAATGTGGGAGGCACCAATACAGCTATCCGACACATTGTGGCTATCCTATTTCGCAGGGCCTCTTCCTGAAAAAAAAAAGAAAAGGAAGCAACAGTTGGCCGTAGTGCACGTAGCACGCACACGACAGCGACAAAACCACTAGGAATAAAATGAGTAACAAGCATGCGGAACATAGCCAATGACCTATGTGCGCGTGGGAGCAAGAAATGAACAAAGTGAGCCTGAATGACGTTAAAAGAAGGTGCTAAAAAAATTTTACGGAGCCATTTCTCGACTTCCACATTTAAAGGAAACTCAGGGAAATGATTACGCGTTATCAACTACCGCAGCAAAGGGCGTGAAATAACTTGTATGTAAAATTCCCACACCACACATTTTAGAAAACAATTTGCGAATACAAAACAAGTCATATTGGGTTCCATCAAACTGTCTTAAGCTTGACTTACTTCCTGACACCGAGGCAGAGCTGAACGTTTTGTTTTTATTCTCAGGCTTCCTCTGTTAATTTAGTCTTCGACGCTTATCGCACACGCATGAGAACTTCGACACGACTTGGACTAACTCAGTGCTGAACGCCAAATATACGAAACCCATGCTCTTCGGATCGCCGCAACCTGCCTGCATACAAAGACGAAGAGGAGACGAGAACAAAGGAAGGCATTCTACTCAATACCTTGGCCAATCCCCCCCACGTGGGTATGTGCCATATTACTTGAGGAGAAGAAGAAGAAGAAGAAGAAGAAAGGAAGAAGCAGGAGAAGCACGGACGGCAGCGGTCACGGTCGCATCAGTGTCGCCGCTGTCATTATTTGCGGCGACATTTCGTCGCAACGCGGCCAGGCTCGCCAAGACCGCCGACGGAGGCAGCGTGGGACCCCATCCACCGCCGCAGGCTGGTCATAACGAGGTCCTCGCGCATCGCAAGGACCTTTACGTGATTGTTCCAGTGCAGGGCTCCTCCATCCCGGGATGCGCGCGTCCTCGGTTACTCCTTCACCAACCACGAGAGGCTAAAGTGGAACACCGAGGACGTCCGCAACGACATCGCCTCCAGGGAAGAACCGAGAGGTTGTCGATTCTCGCCAACCGCAAGGATCTCTACGGGATGGTTGCAGTGCTGGGCTCCTCCGTCCCGGGATGCGCGCGTCCTCGGTTACTCCTTCACCAACCACGAGAGGCTAAAGTGGAACACCGAGGATGTGCGCAACGACATCGCCTCCAAGGAAGAACCGAGAGGTTGTCGATTCTCGCCAACCGCAAGGATCTCTACGGGATGGTTGCAGTGCTGGGCTCCTCCGTCCCGGGATGCGCGCGTCCTCGGTTACTCCTTCACCAACCACGAGAGGCTAAAGTGGAACACCGAGGACGTCCGCAACGACATCGCCTCCAGGGAAGAACCGAGAGGTTGTCGATTCTCGCCAACCGCAAGGATCTCTACGGGATGGTTGCAGTGCTGGGCTCCTCCGTCCCGGGATGCGCGCGTCCTCGGTTACTCCTTCACCAACCACGAGAGGCTAAAGTGGAACACCGAGGATGTGCGCAACGACATCGCCTCCAAGGAAGAACCGAGAGGTTGTCGATTCTCGCCAACCGCAAGGATCTCTACGGGATGGTTGCAGTGCTGGGCTCCTCCGTCCCGGGATGCGCGCGTCCTCGGTTACTCCTTCACCAACCACGAGAGGCTAAAGTGGAACACCGAGGACGTCCGCAACGACATCGCCTCCAGGGAAGAACCGAGAGGTTGTCGATTCTCGCCAACCGCAAGGATCTCTACGGGATGGTTGCAGTGCTGGGCTCCTCCGTCCCGGGATGCGCGCGTCCTCGGTTACTCCTTCACCAACCACGAGAGGCTAAAGTGGAACACCGAGGATGTGCGCAACGACATCGCCTCCAAGGAAGAACCGAGAGGTTGTCGATTCTCGCCAACCGCAAGGATCTCTACGGGATGGTTGCAGTGCTGGGCTCCTCCGTCCCGGGATGCGCGCGTCCTCGGTTACTCCTTCACCAACCACGAGAGGCTAAAATGGAACACCGAGGACGTCCGCAACGACATCGCCTCCAGGGAAGAACCGAGAGGTTGTCGATTCTCGCCAACCGCAAGGATCTCTACGGGATGGTTGCAGTGCTGGGCTCCTCCGTCCCGGGATGCGCGCGTCCTCGGTTACTCCTTCACCAACCACGAGAGGTTAAAGTGGAACACCGAGGATGTGCGCAACGACATCGCCTCCAAGGAAGAACCGAGAGGTTGTCGATTCTCGCCAACCGCAAGGATCTCTACGGGATGGTTGCAGTGCTGGGCTCCTCCGTCCCGGGATGCGCGCGTCCTCGGTTACTCCTTCACCAACCACGAGAGGCTAAAGTGGAACACCGAGGACGTCCGCAACGACATCGCCTCCAGGGAAGAACCGAGAGGTTGTCGATTCTCGCCAACCGCAAGGATCTCTACGGGATGGTTGCAGTGCTGGGCTCCTCCGTCCCGGGATGCGCGCGTCCTCGGTTACTCCTTCACCAACCACGAGAGGCTAAAGTGGAACACCGAGGATGTGCGC
This sequence comes from Amblyomma americanum, assembly GCF_052857255.1. Taxonomy (NCBI): domain Eukaryota; kingdom Metazoa; phylum Arthropoda; class Arachnida; order Ixodida; family Ixodidae; genus Amblyomma; species Amblyomma americanum. Next base: position 28,060,867 of record NC_135498.1, read on the forward strand.
AACGACATCGCCTCCAAGGAAGAACCGAGAGGTTGTCGATTCTCGCCAACCGCAAGGATCTCTACGGGATGGTTGCAGTGCTGGGCTCCTCCGTCCCGGGATGCGCGCGTCCTCGGTTACTCCTTCACCAACCACGAGAGGCTAAAGTGGAACACCGAGGACGTCCGCAACGACATCGCCTCCAGGGAAGAACCGAGAGGTTGTCGATTCTCGCCAACCGCAAGGATCTCTACGGGATGGTTGCAGTGCTGGGCTCCTCCGTCCCGGGATGCGCGCGTCCTCGGTTACTCCTTCACCAACCACGAGAGGCTAAAGTGGAACACCGAGGATGTGCGCAACGACATCGCCTCCAAGGAAGAACCGAGAGGTTGTCGATTCTCGCCAACCGCAAGGATCTCTACGGGATGGTTGCAGTGCTGGGCTCCTCCGTCCCGGGATGCGCGCGTCCTCGGTTACTCCTTCACCAACCATGGCAAGCCGAAGCGGAACGCCGAGGACGTGCGCAACGACATCGCGTCCCGGGAACAACCCCATGGTTGTCGGCCAGCAGGACAGCGGCCACAACGCCTAACACACGACGCGGCCCTGCCGTTGGCGTCAGCGGAAGCCAACGGAGGAAGCACATTGCAGATCACGAAGAGGAGCGACGTTTCCTTGCCGCGCCAGGTGGCTTCTGTTTGTATACGGCGTCCGCCGCAACGGGGAGCATTGCTGCACTCAACTCTTCTGTGTCGCCAGTGTTGTTCCGAAGACCACGGATTACGACTTCACAGACCCTTCACGAGCTATGCCAGCGCTTTTTCGGGTACCAGGAAGAACTGTCTCCGCGACTTGAAGGATAAACAGACTGGACGTTGTAGCTTAGGGCTCGGGAAGATCAACAAATGTGTGGAGAAAGGTTCCCAGTGTAAAGCACTGCTGATAAAACGAAAAAAAAACGCATAGAACCATTGCTTTAGCAATAAATGCCTTGTTTGTGCCAGGCAGAGTGTCGTTCCTATGTTCCCTCAGAGCAAGGCCCGCCGTGGTCGGCGTGCGCTCGGTAGCGTACGCAATAGTGGGGTGGGGTACGACGGGCGGTTTTGAACAGTATCAGCCGCGGTTAAGCAGGGAGCAGCTATTTATCTCCCCTTTTAAATCCCCACAGAGCACACATCGATCGATTGATCAGACGATCGATCAGGCTGGCTGGAGAGGTGGAATGATAATAAACGGGCTGAGACTAGTGACACAGAAACATTACTTGAAAAGCGCGAATTGCCGTACTTTATGCGAATAACAACTGGTGTCCGCGGCTTTGAATGCGAACGTTAAAACTATTTTCCCTGACACGATTACATAACCACGTTTACCCCTAGTCTCTACAGTCCCACACAAACAAGCCGTGCCGTCGTAATGCAACGTTAGCCAAGAGCCTTAAAAAGGAACAGATGCATGGGGTGGGGAGGACTAATTGTTATATGATTTTTAAGAGCTTGGGGTTCGAATGCAGCTGTAGTGGAAGGCTGCGGATCATACTGAGACCACACAGCAAAGCTGGCGGTAGCACACTGCGAGCAAAATCATTTTTACTTCAGAACAAGAACATTAGTTGAGGGTAGCTTCTGAGCTTTGAAAGTGCTCGAAACACTTTCATGACGACGTTGCGCAGCTGCCGCGAAACCACGAGTGGGAAAAGTTTATTATTTAAGCTAATTCTTAACATTTTCTCATGCAGCGAACACAGACGGAGACAAGCTCTTCGTCTTCTTCTTTTTCCTCTTATTTACCTCAGTAAGTATGGCACATACCCACGCGGGGTGATTGGCCAAGGTAGAGTGGAGAATGCAAACAAGTATTTGCGCCGGGAAAAATGCGTGAGGTGGCGAAGAAGACTGAAAATAGAACAAAATTGAAAAATGCCAAAAAATTAAAGAAATTGGAACTACCAGGAATAGAATCAAGCAAACTTTCTGCACTCTGCTGTCGCGCTTTCGTTTTCTTTTTACCTGCTCTCACCGCTTCGTGGCGCTGCACACCTTTCTAGAGATGGGCGTCCTTTGAAAGCAGAGAAGCTAGGAGTAAGATAGCATTTGAGGAGCGGTTGAGAAAAATGGGTGAAAAACAGTGGGCTAGGAAAGTTTTCAGATATCTGTACATAAGGAATGTTGACACGAAATGGAAAAAGCGAACTAGTAAATTTACAAGAATTTGGACAGCAGTAGGACAGCAAGGTACAATACTTGTGGGTATTGGGGATGGCTCAAGGTTTACCGATGCGTCTGTCGGCACAATTTGCAGAGGCCATTGGACACACGACAACCACCTCTCGTACTACCATGTATTCCACCAGAGCCTGCTTATTGGGGAATTAGCCCGATAAGCAGGCACTAGACGCGAGTGTGGATATTCTTGCAGGCCAGAGTGCTTGGGAGATTCCCGGATCTGCTACACACCTGGAAAGATCTTAAAAGAGTAAATGAAGACTTAGACACGAGAGACCCGGGCACGTTGATTGCAACCCATAATTCCGGACTGTAATCACGGAAGACTATATGATATTCCTTACAAATGTGGGAGGCACCCATACAGCTATCCAGCACATTGTGGCTATTCTGTTTTGCAGAGCCTCTTCCTGAAAAAAAAAAATAAGCTACCGTTGGCCGTACTGCACGTAGCACGCACACGGCGCAGAAAAAACCACGAGGAATGTGGAAAGAGCGAACGACGCATATGTGCGTGGGAACAAGAAATGGGCAAAGTGAGCCTAAATGACTTGAAACGAAGGCGATAAAAAAATTTACGCAGCCATTTCTCGACTTCCGCATTTAAAGGAGACTCAAGGAAATGTTTATAAGTTGTCCACTACGACAGCAACGGGCATGAAATAACTTATATGCACAATTCCCACACCGCAACCGTTTAGAAATCAATTTTCGAATACAAAATAAGTCATATTTGGATCCATCAAATTGTCTTAAGCTTGACTTACTTCCCGACATCGAGGCAGAGCTGCAAATTTTCTTTTTAATCTCCGGCTTCCTCTGTTAAAGTAGTCTTCGACACCTATCGCACAGGCATGAAAACTTTGACACGACCTGGACTAACTCTGTGCTGAACGCCAACTAAACGAAACCCATTTTCGGATCGCCGCAACCTGCCTGCATAGAAAGAAGAAGAGGAAGAAGAAGAACAAAGGAAGAAGCAGAAGAAGCACGGACGGCAGCGGTCACGGTCGCATCAGTGTCGCCGCTGTCATTATTTGCGGCTACATTTCGTCGCAAAGCGGCCAGGCTCCCCAAGACCGCCGACGGAGGCAGCGTGGGACCCCAGCCACCGCCGCAGGCTAGTCATAACGAGGTCCTCGCGCATCGCAAGGACCTTTACGTGATTGCTGCAGTGTTGGGGGCCTCCGTCCCGGGATGCGCGCGCGTCCTCGGTTACTCCTTCACCAACCAGGAGAGGCTAAAGTGGAACACCGAGGACGTGCGCAACGACATCGCGACCCCGGAACAACCAGAGCGTTGTCGGCCAGCAAGACAGCGGCCACAACGCCCAACACACGACGCGGGCCTGCCGTTGGCGTCAATGGAAGCCAGAGCAGGAAGCACCTTGCAGATCACGAAGAGCAGCGACGTTTCCTTGCCGCGCCAGGTGGCTTCTGTTTGGATTCGACGACCGCCGCAACGGGGAGCAGGGCTGCACTCAACTCCTCTGTGTCACCAGTGTTGTTCCGAACGCCACGGAGCAGGACTTCACCAACGCTTAATGAGCCAAGCCAGCGCATTTCAGGGTACGAGGAAGAACTGTTTCCGCAAGTTGAAGGATAATAAGACTGGACGTTGTAGCTTAGGGTTCGGAGAGATCAACAAATGTGTGGGGAAAGGTTCCCCAGTATAAAGCCCTGCTGATAAAACGAAAAAAAAAAGAAACTGGTGAGAACCAATGCTTTAGCAATAAATGCCTTGTTTGTGCCAGGCAGAGTGTCGTTCCTATGTTCCCTCTGAGCGAGGCCCGCCGTGGTCGGCGTGCGCTCGGTAGCGTACGCAGTAGTGGGGTGGGGTCCGGGTGGTTTTGAACAGTATCAGCCGCGGTTAAGCAGGGAGCAGCTATTTATCTCCCCTGTTAAATCCCCACAGAGCACACATCGATCGATTGATCAGACATAGCAAAGCTGGCGGTAGCGCAGTGAGATCAAAATCATTTTTACTTCATAACAGGAACATTAGTTGAGGGTAGCCTCTGAGCTTTGAAAGTGCTCGAAACACTTCAATGAGGACGTTGCGGAGCTGCAGCGAAACCACGTGTGGGAAAAGTTTGATATTTTTTAAGATAATTTTTAACATTTTCTTATGCAGCGAGCAGAGACGAAGACAAGGTCATCGTCTTCTTCTTCTTTCTTTACCTCAGTAAATATGGTGCATACCCACGCGGGGTGATTGGCCAAGCAAGTATTTGCGCCGGGAAAAATGCCGTGAGGCGGCGAAGAAAAAGGCTTAATCTAGGAAAAATTGAAAAAATCAGAAATGGAACTACCAGGAATAGAATCTGGCACACATTTTGGACCCCCTGCAGTCGCGTTTTCGTTCTCTTTTTACCTGTTCTCACCGCTTGGCGGCGCTTCTCACCTTCCTTCTTGGGATAGGCGTCCTTCGAGAGCGGAGAAGTTAGCAGTAAGAGAGCATTTGAGGAGCGATTGAGAAAAGTGGGGGGAAACAGCGCGGTAGGAAAGTTTTCAGATCTCTATACATAAGGAATGTTGACACGAAATGGAAAAAGCGAACTAGTAAATTGACAAGCATATATCTGGACAGTAGTAGGACAGCAAGGTACAATAATTGCGGGTATTGGGGATGGCTCAAGGTTTACCGATGCGTCTGTCGGCACAACTTGCACAGGCCATTGAATACACGGCAACCACCTCTCGTACTACCATGTATTCCACCAGAGCCTGCTTATTGGGGGATTAGCCCAATCAGCACGCACTAGACGCGAGTGTCTATATTCTTAGAGGCCAGACTGCTTGGGAGATTCCCAGATCAGCTACGTGCCTGGAAAGATTTTGGAAGAGTAAATGTAGACTTCGACAGGTTAGGTCCGGGCCCGCTGATTGCAACCCATAATTCCGGACTGTAATCACGGAAGACTATGTGCTATTCCTTACAAATGTGGGAGGCACCCATACACCTATCCGGCACATTGTGGCTATTCTGTTTTTCAGAGCCTCTTCCTGAAAAAAAAAATAAGCTACCGTTGGCCGTAGTGCACGTAGCACGCACACGGCGCAGAAAAAACCACGAGGAATAAAACGAGTAAATAGCATTCGGAACAGAGCCAACGACCTATGTGTGCGTGGGAACGAGAAATGGACAAAGTGCCCAAGCAGCACAAGTAATTGGCCCAGCATTGGAACTGGTCATGCAAAGGACCAGGATGGGACCATCCTGTTGCAAAATTGGGCCGATGACCTTTGCTGCTTGGGTGAGCCTGAATGACTTTAAACGAAGGCGATAAAAAATTTTACGCAGCCATTTCTTGACTTCCACATTTAAAGGAGACTCAAGGAAATGATTATAAGTTGTCCACTACGACAGCAACGGGCGTGAAATAACTTATATGCAAAATTCCCACACCGCAACCGTTTAGAAATCAATTTTCGAGTACAAAATAAGTCATATTGGGATTCATAAGACTGTCTTAAGCTTGACTTATTTCCCGACACCGAGGCGGAGCTGCACGTTTTCTTTTTAATCTCCGGCTTCCTCTGTTAAGAGTAGTCTCCGACACCTATCGCACAGGCATGAGAACTTTGACACGACCTGGACTAACTCTGTGCTGAACGCCAACTATACGAAACCCATGCTTTTCGGATGGCCGCAACCTGCCCGCATACAGAGACGAACAGGAGACTATATTACTTGAGGAGAAGAAGAAGAGGAAGAAGAAGCAGAAGAAGCACGGACGGCAGCGGTCACGGTCGCATCAGCGTCGCCGCTGTCATTATTTGCGGCTACATTTCGTCGCAACGCGGCCAGGCTCGCCAAGACCGCCGACGGAGGCAGCGTGGGACCCCAGCCACCGCCGCAGGCCAGTCATAACGAGGTCCTTGCGCATCGCAAGGACCTTTACGTGATTGCTGCAGTGTTGGGCGCCTCCGTCCCGGGATGCGCGCGTCCTCGGTTACTCCTTCACCAACCACGAGAGGCTAAAGTGGAACACCGAGGACGTGTGCAACGACAACGCCTCCAGGGAAGAACCGAGAGGTTGTCGATTCTCGCCAACCGCAAGGATCTCTACGGAATGGTTCCAGTGCTGGCTTCCTCCGTCCCGGGATGCGCGCGTCCTCGGTTACTCCTTCACCAACCACGAGAGGCTAAAGTGGAACACCGAGGATGTGCGCAACGACATCGCCTCCAAGGAAGAACCGAGAGGTTGTCGATTCTCGCCAACCGCAAGGATCTCTACGGAATGGTTCCAGTGCTGGCTTCCTCCGTCCCGGGATGCGCGCGTCCTCGGTTACTCCTTCACCAACCACGAGAGGCTAAAGTGGAACACCGAGGATGTGCGCAACGACATCGCCTCCAAGGAAGAACCGAGAGGTTGTCGATTCTCGCCAACCGCAAGGATCTCAACGGAATGGTTCCACTGCTGGGCTCCTCCGTCCCGGGATGCGCGCGTCCTCGGTTACTCCTTGATCAACCACGAGAGGCTAAAGTGGAACACCGAGGATGTGCGCAACGACATCGCCTCCAAGGAAGAACCGAGAGGTTGTCGATTCTCGCCAACCGCAAGGATCTCTACGGAATGGTTCCAGTGCTGGCTTCCTCCGTCCCGGGATGCGCGCGTCCTCGGTTACTCCTTCACCAACCACGAGAGGCTAAAGTGGAACACCGAGGATGTGCGCAACGACATCGCCTCCAAGGAAGAACCGAGAGGTTGTCGATTCTCGCCAACCGCAAGGATCTCTACGGAATGGTTCCAGTGCTGGCTTCCTCCGTCCCGGGATGCGCGCGTCCTCGGTTACTCCTTCACCAACCACGAGAGGCTAAAGTGGAACACCAAGGATGTGCGCAACGACATCGCCTCCAAGGAAGAACCGAGAGGTTGTCGATTCTCGCCAACCGCAAGGATCTCAACGGAATGGTTCCACTGCTGGGCTCCTCCGTCCCGGGATGCGCGCGTCCTCGGTTACTCCTTGATCAACCACGAGAGGCTAAAGTGGAACACCGAGGATGTGCGCAACGACATCGCCTCCAAGGAAGAACCGAGAGGTTGTCGATTCTCGCCAACCGCAAGGATCTCAACGGAATGGTTCCACTGCTGGGCTCCTCCGTCCCGGGATGCGCGCGTCCTCGGTTACTCCTTCACCAACCACGAGAGGTTAAAGTGGAACACCGAGGACGTGCGCAACGACATCGCCTCCAGGGAACATTCCAAAGGTTGTCGACCAGCAGGACAGCGGCCACAACGCCCAACACACGACGCGGGCCTGCCGTTGGCGTCAGTGGAAGCCAGCGGAGGAAGCACATTGCAGATCACGAAGAGAAGCGACGTTTCCTTGCCGCGCCAGGTGGCTTCTGTTTGGATGCGGCGCCCAGCGCAACGGGAAACAGGGCTGAACTCAACTCCTCTGTGTCGCCAGTGTTATTCCGAACGCCACGGAACATGACTTCACCGACAATTCATGAGCCAAGCCAGTGCTTTTCCGGGTACAAGGAAGAATTTTTTCCGCGACTTGAAAGGAATGATATATAGACTGGACGTTGCCGCTTAGTGTTCGGGGAGAGCAACAAATGTGCGGAGAAAGGTTTTCCAGTGTAAATCCCTGCTGATAAAAGGAAAAAAAGAAACTGGTAAAAACTAATGCTTTAGCAATAAATGCCTCGTTTGTGACAGCCATAGTGTCGTTCTTATGTTCCCTCAGAGCAAGGCCCACCGTGGTCGGCGTGCTTTCGGTAGCGTACGCGATCGCGGGGAGTGGTCCGGACGGTTTTGAACAGTGTCAGCCGCGGGTAAGCGGGGAGCAACTATTTATCTCCCCTATTAAACCCCCACAGAGTACACATGGTTTGACGGGGTGGAGCTGTGACGATCGAACAGGCTAGCTGGAGAAATGGCATGACAATAAACGGGCTGCGACTAGTGACACTGAAACAATATTTGAATAGCGCGAAGTGCCGTACTTTATGCGAATAACAATTGGTGTTCGCGGCTTTCAATGTGAACGTTCAAACCATTTTCCGCGACACGATGACATAACCACGTTTACCCCTAGTCTCTACAGTCCTACACAAACAAATTGTGCCCTTGTAATGTAACGTTAACTAAGGGGCTTAAAAGGGAACAGATGCAAGGGATGGGGAGGACTAATTGCTATATGATTCTTAAGTGCTTGGGGCTCGAAGGCAGGTTTAGTGGAAGGCTGCGGATCATACTGCAACCACACAACAAAGCTGCCGGTAGCACAGTGAGATCAAAATCATTTTTACTTCATAACAAGAACATTAGTTGAGGGTAGCCTCTGAGCTTTGAAAGTGCTCGAAACACTTTAATGAGGACGTTGCGGAGCTGCAGCAAAACCACGAGTGGGAAAAGTTTGATATTTTTTAAGCTAATTCTTAACATTTTCTCATGCAGCGAGCAGAGACGGAGACAAGCTCATCATCTTCTTCTTCTTTCTTTACCTCAGTAAATATGGTGCATACCCACGCAGGGTGAATGGCCAAGCAAGTATTTGCGCCGGGAAAAATTGCGTGCGGCGGCGAAGAAGAAGGCTTAATCTAGAAAAAATTGAAAAATTCAAAAAAATTAAAGAAATTGGAACTACCAGGAATAGAATCTGGCACACATTTTGGACCCTCTGCTGTCACGCTTTCGTTCTCTTTTTACCTGCTCTCACCGCTTGGTGGCGCTGCTCACCTTCCTTCTTGGGATGGGCGTCGTTCGAGAGCAGATAAACTAGCAGTAAGATAGCATTTCGGGAGCGATTGAGAAAAATGGGGGAAAAGCAGCGGGCTAGGAAAGTTTTCAGATACCTATACATAAGGAATGTTGACACGAAATGGAGAAAGCGAACTAGAAAATTAACAAGCAAATATCTGGACAGCAGTTGGGGAGCACATCAGCAATTATCGGTTAAGAAAACGGTTGCAGAAACAAAGAGAGCTCCTTGGAAAACAGGGATGCTGACGAAATCGGCACTGGGAGCATACAGGATCTTTAAGCATGAAATTGCCAAAGAAAATATCTATGATAATTCTAGGGGAAGCTCTTTGTTGTTTGAGGTAAGGACGGGAGTTTTGCGGACTATAAGACTCTGGACAGTAGCCACATGCAGTGGCTAGGCCGTCTGCTTGGCTTGGCTGCGCTGCGCTGCGCTGCGCTGCTGCGAGCTCGCGCGAGGCTCGCGGCGGCTGGCACGCGACTCGGACTCGTGCCGGTATTCGCCGGGCTGGAATAAACCTGTCCTGTTGGCGTCTCAATATGGTGTCAGAAGTAACGCAGTTCCCACAGAAAGCCCAACCAGGGCTTCGTCCTCTCACTCGGACACCCACTGACGGTGGCACACGTTACAGCAGCGTCTACGGCCTGGACTACGCGGCCAGCACATGGCGTCCTTCGTCATTGAACCGCCCGAAGCCCTCTCCTTCACGACTCCTGGCGACGGGCCGAAATCGGGGAAGCGGTTCGAGCGTTTCCACACGGCTTCCGGTCACTGCGACAAATCAGGGTCACACCAAGTCGACACGCTACTTTACTTGATGGGCGACCAGGCCGTGGACGTCTTCGGAACCTTCAAACTCTCCGGTGAGAACGCTCAGAACATAGAAGTCATTCTGAAGCAGTTCGACGGCTACATCATACTTCGGCCCAACGTCATTTTTGAACCGGCACTTTTTAAGACGAGGATCTAAAACGACGGCGAATCAGTGGAAGACTTCGTAACTGCGCTTCAAACGCTTTCTAACCATTGCGAGTACGGCGCCCACCGAGAGGAACTGGTTCGAGACAGACAGGTCGCCAGCATTCAAGACCAAAAATTGTCATCGAGACTGCAACTTAACGCGGATCTTACTCTTGAGAAGCCGCTTGAGAGTATCAGGCAGGTCGAAAGCGTTCGTCAGCAGCAAGCGGAGCTTCACCCCGAAACGTTGACCGTCAACAAAGTTGCATCAGGCGCACAGCAAGTCAGGCCGCTTCTACTTCCTTCTTCCTTCATTCTGTGCCATTTTATGAGGCCGTCAATAATATATTCCTCACACAGACACCGAAGCGGTTGCGGTCCTGAAAGTTTTCGTTTTTTTTTTAATAGTGGTGCCGTTATAAGGAAATTTAAGGGTGAAACAGTGTCGTAGCGGATGTCGTCACATAAACCTGGCGCGCCCACCTGCCGAGCCACAAGGAACATATGGACAGAGAAGAGGGCATCCTAGGGGATCTGCCGACTGTGGCCATTTTGTTTTGTAGGCAGCAGCCACATACAGTGGCTAGGCCGTCTGCATGGCTTGGCTTGGCCGCGCTACGCTGCGCTGCGCTGCTGCGCGCTAGCGCGAGGCTCGCGGCGGCTGGTACGCGTCTGGGCAAGTGCTGGTATTGGCCGGGCTGGAATAAACCTGTCCTGTTGACGTCTGAACATTTTGCGCAAGTTGGCCTGGTACTGAATGCACTGGAAAGGAGAAATGTACACACATGGTTACGGTACATTTAGTGCAGCGGCTTGTTCGCACCTGTGAAAGGCATCGAGTCGAGAAAGTTGTTTTTCCTCGCGCAGTGGGCACAGCCTGAGCAGAGGAATTCATTGATGAAGCAACCCAAACGATTAGCTTGCTTCCGAGCAATATGGAAGACAGCGCGGCCGGGATAACACTTCGCCGAGGACTATCGAGCAACCGTAACGTAGTTGTTGAAGGAAAGGGAGCTGTAGGCGCCAGCTTCACTACATATGGCATCAACAATGCAAATGGTAGAAGGAAAAGAAGCAAGGAGGCGCAGGAGGCTGCTGCCGCTCGTGCACCAGCTGTTGATCAGTGTGCCGCCATTCCATCGCTGCGACCCCGTGGACCAGTCCCCATTACCTGGACAAGCGGCATGGAGTCGTCAGAACTGGACGCGGAGATCAGCGTTCCGGTGGTGCTCGTCAGCCGCGACAGCCTGTACATCATCGTCGCCATACAGAACGCGTCCCTCCTGGGATGCGTGGCTGTCCTCGCTTACTCGTTCACCAACTACAACAACCTCAGGCAGAACGCCGAAGAAGTGCGCAACTACATCGCGTCCCGGGCCAAGGCAGCGGAGCTAAAGAAGAGCAACTACGGTGGTGCAGGCCATGAATGCCGCCATGAATGCCCCGGTGCCAGCGGCCTCGGCAGCTGGAATCCAGAATGTGGGAATGCCAAGGGGAGGCGGCGTGCTGTTCATGGAGGCCGCTAAGGACAAGCTCGCTGAAGTCGGGCGGCAGGAGGTATCCAGTGCGGAGAACCTGGTGCCCGACGCGCAGAACCAGGACACAGATCTGCGTGCCGGAACCGTGGGTCCAGCTGCAGCTGTCGCCGCTCCTGCAACTGTTACAGAGATAGTGCGCTCCGCCGCTGCCACCCAAAGCCAGCTCGAGCGCTACGTTGAACCGAGCCGCCGAGGCTGCCTGCTTATTTGGGGATTATCCCAATAAGCAGGCACTAGACGCGAGTGTCGATATTCTTGGAGGCCAGACTGCTTGCGTGATTCCCGGATCTGCTACGCGCCTGGAAATATCTTGGAAGAGTAAATGTAGACGTCGACAGGATAGGCCCGGGCCCGTTGATTGCAACCCATAATTCCGGACTGCAATCACGGAAGACTATATGCTATTCCTTACAAACGTGGGCGGCACCCATACAGCTATCCGACACATTGTGGCTATTCTGTTTTTCAGAGCCTCTTCCTAAGGAAAAAGAAAAAAAGCTACCGTTGGCCGTAGTGCACGTAGCAAGCACATGACGCAGACGCAGAGAAAACCACGAGGAATAAAACGAGTCACAAGCATGCGGAACAGAGCCAACGACCCATGTGTGCGTGGGAACAAGAAATGCACAAAGTGGGCCTAAATGACATTAAACGAAGGTGATAGAAAAATTTTACGCAGCCATTTCTCGACTTCCACAATTAAAGAAAACTCCGAGAAATGATTACAAGTAGCCAACTACCACAGCAAAGGGTGCGAAATAACTTATATGTAAAATTCCCACACCGCACCGTTTAGAAAACAATTTTCCAGTACAAAAATAAGTCATATCGGGATTCATGAAACTGTCTTAAGCTTGACTTACTTCCCGACACCGAGGCACAGCTGCACATTTTCTTTTTAATCTCCAGCTTCCTCTGTAAAAGTAGTCTTCGTCACCTATGGCACAAGAGTGTGAACTTTGACCCGACTTGGACTAACTGTGCGCTGAACGCCAACTGCATATAAGGAACCCATGCTTTTTGGATCGCCTCAACCTGCCTGCATACAAAGACGAAGAGGAGACGATAACAAAGGAAGAAGAAGAAGAAGAAGAAGAAGAAGAAGAAGAAGAAAGAAGAAGAAGAAGAAGAAGAAGAAGAAGAAGAAGAAGAAGAAGAAGAAGAAGAAGAAGAAGAAGAAGAAGAAGAAGAAGAAGAAGAAGAAGAAGAAGAAGAAGAAGAAGAAGAAGAAGAAGAAGAAGAAGAAGAAGTCGGGGCTTGCGCCGTCCTGTTGATCGCTGCCCCGACGGCTCTGCTCTGCTGGGAACGATCGGCTAAGTTTCGGGTGGCTGATTGTGGCATTTTCTCTCTGCGTCTTTGCGCGGTAAGGCAGTAAGCCCGGACTATGTCCACCCAGTCTCCCGGCCAGGGGAGTTCCCTCTGGTCGGCTTCTCTGTCAACTGATCTCCTACCGTTGGAAGCTTTTTTGCGCAGTGGTGTCGGCAGTATCCCTGTCGCGCTGGTGCCTAAGGATGGTGGTGCTATCAGGATGAACAACCCTGCACGCGGTTATGCAGGTTGACGGTCCCATTTTATCAACTTTCTTATCCCTACTTCCTCCGCATTTGAGCCTTGTTCATTTAGTATGGGTTCCCGGCCACAGCAGTGTGACAGTAAATGAGATTGCTGATAATCTCGCAAAGGCTTCCCTCAGCGGCCCCGTGTTGCCAATCATCCCGGCTACAGCCTACATTACAGCATCTAGATTTCGGCGACGTGCGTTTTTAAGCACGCAGAACACATCACTTTTAACATCGGCGGATTATGAGCACCTTAAATATTATTGGAACAGGAAAATTTGTTGCTCTCGGCAGCTTGAAGTATCACTGACGAGGCTACGCTGCCGCATCCCCCCTCTAAATTTCTATTTACACAAGTCGGGTTTGGCGCTCTCTCCCCTTTGTGCATTTTGCCGTGAGCCAGAATCCATTGAACATTTTTGGCTGTATTGTCGCCGATTCAACTCACTGAGAAAAAGGTTGCTGGAGGAGCCCTTGCAGCATCTTGGCCTTAGTTTGAGCAGCCCGCTCTTGCTGTCATTTGGCGCCACCACATTTGGGTTCAGCCACAGATCTGTTTGCACCGCTGTTCAAAATTTCCTGATAGAATCTAACCGACTGCCTTGCTAAGTGTTTCAACCTTTTCTTTTCTATCAATTATTACATTTTGACTAAATCATTATTATTTATTCACTCTCTTTATTATTATTCTTAAAATTTTAAAATCAAAACACTCATCCCTTTTCTGTTCTTGACGAAAAATTCACCGGTGTTATGCTCCCACGTGCTTTTCCTTTTTGTTAACTGAGTTCAGTTGAATAGCCACCCGATTCTTGGCCGATCCCCCAGTGTGGGTATGTGCCATTTTTTGATAGGCTAACAACAACAACAACAAGAAGTCGGGTTTGGCGCTCTCTCCCCTTTGTGCATTTTGCCGTGAGCCAGAATCCATTGAACATTTTTGGCTGTATTGTCGCCGATTCAACTCACTGAGAAAAAGGTTGCTGGAGGAGCCCTTGCAGCATCTTGGCCTTAGTTTGAGCAGCCCATTCTTGCTATCATTTGGCGCCACCAAATTTGGGTTCAGCCACAGATCTGTTTGCACCGCTGTTCAAAATTTCCTGATAGAATCTCACCGACAGCCTTGCTAAGTGTTCCAACCTTTTCTATCAATTATTACATTTTGACTAAATCATTAATATTGAATCCCTCTCTTTATTATTATTCTTAAAATTTTAAAATCAAAACTCTCATCCCTTTTCTGTTCATGACGAAAAATTCACCGGTGTTGCGCTCCCACGTACTTTTCCTTTTTGTTAACTGCGTTCAGGTGAATAGTCACCCGATTCTTGGCCGATCTCCCAGTGTGGGTATGTGCCATCCTTTGATAGGCTAACAACAACAGGAGGAAGAGGAGAAGAAGAAGAAGAAGAAGAAGAAGAAGAAGAAGAAGAAGAAGAAGAAGAAGAAGAAGAAGAAGAAGAAGAAGAAGAAGAAGAAGAAGAAGAAGAAGAAGAAGAGGAAGAAGGAACAAGCAGAAGAAGCACAGACAGCAGCGGTCGCGGTCGCATCAGTGCCGCCGCTGTCATTAATTTGCGGCGACATATCGTCCCAACGTGCCCGGGGCTCGCCGACACCACCGACGGAGGCAGCGTGGAACACCAGCAACCGCCGCCGACCACTCATAACGGGATCCTCGCGCATTGCAAGGACCTTTACGTGATCGCTGCAGTGCTGGGTGCTTCCGTCCCGGGATACGTGCGCGTCCTCGGTTACTCCTTCACCAACCACGGCAAGGCAAAGCGGAACACCGAGGACATGCGCAACGTCATCGCGTCCCGGGAACAACCGAGAGGTTGTCAATTCTCGCACACCGCAAGGACCTTTACGTGATCGTTGCAGTGCGCCGTCCCGGGATGCGGGCGCGTCCTCGGTTACTCCTTCACCAACCACGACAAGCCAAAGCGGAACGCCGAGGACGTGTGCAACGTCATCGCGTCCCGGGAACAACCCAAGGGTTGCCGACCAGCAGGACCGCGGCCACAACGCCCAACACAAGACGCGGCCCTGCCGTTGGCGTCAGTGGAAGCCAGCGGAGAACGCACCTTGCAGATCACGAAGAGAACGGACGTTTCCTTGCCGCTCCTGGCGGCTTCTGTTTGGATGCGGCTTCCGCCGCAACGGGGAGCATGGCTGCACTCAACTCCTCTGTGTCGCCAGTGTTATTCCGAACGCCACGGAACACGACTTCACCGACGCTTCATGAGCCAAGTCAGCGCTTTTCCGGGTACCAGGAAGAACTGTTTCCGCGACTTGAAGGATAAACAGACTGGACGTTGTAGCTTAGGGTTTACGGAGATCAACAAATGTGTGGGGAAAGGTTCCCCACTGTAAAGTCCTGCTGATAAAACGAAAAAAAAAAGAATCTGGTGAGAAACAAAGCTTTAACAATAAATGCCTTGTGTGTGTCAGCCAGAGTGTCGTTCCTATGGTCTCTCAGAGCAAGGCCCGCCGTGGCCGGCGTGCGCTCGGAAGCGTACGCGATCGCGGGGAGGGGTCCGGGCGGTTTTGAACAGTGTCAGCCGCTGTTAAGCAGGGAGCAGCTATTTATGTCCCCTTTTAAACCCCCACAGAGCACACATACATCGATTCATCAGACGATCGATCAGGATGGCTGGAGAGATGGCATTATAATAAACGGGCTGAGACTAGTGACACGGAAACATTATGAGAATAGCGCGATGTGCCATTCCTTATGCGAATAACAAATGGTGGTGGCGACTTTGAATGCGAACCTCCAAACCATTTTCCCTGACACGATTACATCACCACGTTTACCCCTAGTATCTCTATTCCAACCCAAACAAGCTGTGCCCTCGTAATGTCACGTTAGCCAAGGGGCTTAAAAAGGAACAGATGCATGGGCTGGTGAGGACTAATTGTTATATGATTTTTAAGAGCTTGGTGTTCGAAGGCAGCTGTAGTGGAAGGCTGCGGATCATACTGCGACCACACAGCAAAGCTGGCGGTAGCAAACTGCGAGCAAAATCATTTTTATTTCACAACAAGAACATTAGTTGAGGGTAGCTTCTGAGGATTGAAAGTGCTCGAAACACATCAATGAGGGCGTTGCGGAGCTGCAGCGAAACCACAATTGGGAAAAGTTTGATACTTTTAAAGCAAATTCTAAACATTTTCTCATGCAGCGAAGAGAGACGGAGACAAGCTCTTCGTCTTCTTCTTTTTCCTCTTCTTTACCTCAGTATGTATGGCACATACCCACGTGGCGTGATTGGCCAAGGTAGAGTGGAGAATGCAAGCAAGTATTTGCGCCGGAAAAAAAGGTCTGAGGCAGCGAGGTAGAAGACTGAATCTAGAAAAAAAATTGAAAAATTCAAATAAATTAAAGAAGTTTGAACTACCAGGCATAGAATCAAGCAAACCTTTTTCTCTTTCTGCTGTCGAGCTTTCGTTCTCTTTTTGCCTGCTTTCATCACTTGGTGGCGCTGCACACCTTTCTTCTTAAGATGGGCGTTGTTCGAGAGCAGAGAAGCTAGCAGTAAGATAGCATTTGAGGAGCGATTGAGAAAAATGGGGAAAAGCAGTGGGCTAGGAAAGTTTTCAGATACCTGTACATAAGGAATGTTGACACGAAATGGAAAAAAACGAACTAGTAAATTGACAAGCAAATATCTGGACAGCAGTAGGGGTGCAAATCAGCAATCATTGGTTAAGAAAAAGGTTGAAGAAACAGAGAGAGCTCTATGGAAAACAGGGATGCTGACGAAATCGGCACTGGGAACATACACGATCATTAAGCAGGAAATTGCCAAAGAAAATATCTATGATAATTCTAGGGGAAGCTATTTGTTGTTTGACCTCAAGACGGGAGCTTTACGGAGTAAGACTGTGAGCAGTAACCACATGCAGTGGCTAGGCCGTCTGCTTGGCTTGGCTGCGCTGCGCTGCTGCGCGCTCGCGCGAGGCTCGCGGTGGCTGGGACGCGTCTCGGGCTCTTGCCGATATTCGCCGGGCTGGAAAAAAACCTTTCCTGTTGGCACCTCAACATGGTGTCAGAAATAACGCAATTCCCACAGTAAGCCCAAACGGGGCTGCGTCCTCTCACTCGGGTACCCACTGACAGTGGCACACGTTACAGCAGCGTCTACGGCCTGGACTATGCGGGCAGCACATGGCGTCCTTTGTCATTCAACCGCCCGAGGCCTTCTGCTTCATGACTCCTGCCGACTGGCCGAAATCGGGGAAGCGGTTCGAGCGTTTCTACACGGCTTCCGGTCTCTGCGACAAATCAGGGTCACACCAAGTCGACACGCTACTTTACTTGATGGGCGACCAGGCCGTGGACGTCTTCGGAACCTTCAAACTCTCCGGTGAGAACGCTCAGAACTTAGAAGTCGTTCTGAAGCAGTTCGACGGCTACTCAATACCGCGGCGCAACGTCATTTTTGAACGGGCACTTTTTAAGACGAGGGTCCAAAACGACGGCGAATCCGTGGTCGACTGCCTAACTGCGCATCAAACGCTTTCGAACCATTGCGAGTACGGCACCCTCAGATGGGAACTGGTTCGAGACAGACTGGTCGTCGGCATTCAAGACCAGAAATTGTCAGCGAGACTGCAACTAGACGCTGATCTTACTCTTCAGAAGGCGCTTGAGAGTATCAGGCAGGTCGAAAGCGCTTGTCAGCAGCAAGCGGAGCTTCACCCCAAAACGCTGACCGTCAACAAAGTTGCATCAGGCACTCAGCAAGTCAGGCACCCCCCGAACGCTACTCACGTTAGCGACAGTCGAGAGCACTTTGAATCAAGGCCATATCCGTGTCCAGCTGACAGCGTCCCGACATTTTGTCGTTGGTGTGGGAAAGAACGACATCCGCGTTCATTGTGCCCAGCGCGGACGCAGGTATGCAGGGGCTGCCACAAAAAGGGCCACTACGCGTCTGCCTGCATGTCACGCCGGGTTGACATCGTTGACGCGTCAGGACCCGACAGCGAAGGTGGATTTCTCGGGATGGAGGTGGTGTAAACTTTATTACATACAGGGAAGTTTATGACGCACCGGTCCTTGGACCCCGCACGGCCCCACTGCACTCAAACGTTCATGTCCCGGAGGCTCATGACGCTGGCAGCCCGGCCTGTGGCGATGGCTTGCTTGGCCGGGTCACCGTCTCGTCCTTCGAAATGTCTACATGGGAGACAAGCATCCTCGTGCAAGGCCAACCTGTCAAATTCTAGATCGACACAGGCGCCGACGAATCTGTCCTCCCACCTAGGACTTTCAGCATGCTCCGACATCAGCCTCCGTTGTCGTGTGCTCTTCGGCAGCCCTACGGTCCTGATGGGAGACCTCTCGCAGCCAAGGGCGTAGCGCGTCTGCAACTCGCTTACCGTGGACGTGAAACGCTCCAAGACGTCTACGTGCTGGAAGATGTCCACACTCCCTTACTCGGCAAGCCCGCCATCAAAGACCTGCAGGTGCTAACCTTCGTCAGTGCCGTCGCAAAGAAGGTGAGGACAACCGTTCCCATCAAGCAACACTGCCTAGAGTGGTTAAAAGAATATATAATTGGTTCTTGTGGGAAAGGAAATGGCGCAGTATCTGTCTCACATATCGTTGAACACCTGAACCGCGCCGTAAGAGAAGGGAAAAAGGAGGGAGCGAAAGAAGAAAGGAGGAAAGTAGGTGCCGTAGTGGAGGGCTCTGGAATAATTTCGACCACCTGGGGATCTTTAACGTGCACTGACATCGCACAGCACACGGGCGCCTTAGCGTTTTTCCTCCATAAAAACGCAGCCGCTGCGTTCGGGTTCGAACCCGGGAACTCCGGATCAGTAGTCGAGCGCCCTAACCACTGAGCCACCACGGTGGGTTTAAAAGAAGCCCAGAAATCAGATTCGGTGTGCTCATGTCTCCGAAGGCTCTGGAAGAAAAACTGGCAAAACTGGCCTTCCAGACGGGATTTGCCCCTTGAGGTCAGGCCTTTCTACGAGCATCGTGGCCAACTCACCACAGAATACGATCAGCTATTTTATGCAGCCCATGTGGTTGTTCCACTATGCTGCAGGAACGAAATTTGGCGTCTTCTGCTTCGACATTACAAAGACGCAAGCTCGCGCCAAGGACGCTTTTTAGTGGCCAACGGTAGCCAAAGACATCACGACTACCGTAAAAAACTGCGGAGACTGTATAAAGACAACCAGCAACCACAAAATGCCTATGCAGAGCACTGAGGTTCCGCCTCGACAATGGCAGCGCGTTGCAACGGACTTGTTCTTTTTCAATAGCCATTGGTGGCTAATCGTGACTGACTACTACTCCCGATATCCTGAACTTATTCGCCTGGAAAAGTTAACTTCAGGTATAGTAATCGCACACTGCAAATCAATTTTCGCCCGCCATGGTATCCCAGAGGTGGTGGTCTCCGACAATGGTCCGCAGTTTTCGTCGTCCGAATTTACCAGGTTTGCTCGTGAGTACGGCTTCACGCATGTTACCTCAAGCCCAAATTACCACCAGAGCAACGGACTCGCCGAAGCTGCAGTGAAAATCATCAAGTCTTCATTGAAAAAGACTCAGTACCCGTACCTGACCCTCCTATCCTACAGGCCAACACCACTCAAAAACAGCTACAGCCCCTATGAACTACTGACAGGGAGGCGGTTGAGGACAAAGCTTCCCGTCACCTCCGGAATGCTGGTTCCCCGCTTGGCAGGCGCCACCAAACTCCGGAATTTTGAAGAATACCGTGCGCAGCAGCGTCGAGACTACAACAAGCGAGATGGCGTGCGTCAGCTTCCAATTCCTCTCGAGGGGGATGAAGTCTGGGTCACGGACCTGAAGAGGACAGGGAACGTGCAGAGGCCCGCAGACGAGCCTCGGTCCTACATCGTGGACACTGGAGACGGCACCGTGCGGCGCAATCGGACCCACCTGGTTCCTTTTCCCAAGTCAGGGAGAGGAGGTGGAGACAACGAGGCATCAGGAAGTGAAGACAGCGAGGCACCTGTGTATACACATGCAGAGACAGACGTAGACGAGGCGTCTCTGGACGGAAGTTCTCTGGGAGAATCACACGCGACCTGTGTGGACGCCTCTTCGCATCATCACCCCAGGAGTGGACGCTGTGAAATTCCGCCCAGGAGACTCTCCTATGTTTCAGGGGAGATGTTGTAGGCAGTAGCCTACAGCCACTGCAAGCGGCTAGGCCGAGAACGCGCCTGGCTGCGGGATCACGTGATACACGCTGTTCATGTCACGCGAGATGGTTGTGGGCCTGGGCCAGTGTTCGCCTGCCCGTGCAATAAACCGGTCGCTGGTCTGGCTTTTCTCAACTCAACAGCGCGGGGTTCGACCTCCAGTGCCACCGGGTACCCACCGATGATACAATGAATACAAGCTTTCCCCTGATCTAGTGCTCGGCTTCAACAGGGTGAAATGCTTGGGGAATGGGTCGTTGATCCCACCTTGAGTGGAAGAAAATAACTTGTGCCATGGCGCTCTTTGGCCACAGATGCCCTTGCGCCATAAACATCCACCACCATCATCATCGTCATCGTCATCATCATGTAGCGATGACACTGCCGCTGTACGCATGAGGCAGTCTAATCGCAATGGTTACTCTCGGACGTTCCAGAGTCAATTCAACGCAAACCCGTTCGGCTCTACTCTTTCGGCTAGCGACGGGCTCTCGAAGATGCTGCGAATTTCAGCCGTGGCTGCAAGCTTAGAGGTTTATTTCTTGAGTAACGTCATAAAGAACGGATGCTGAGCGACCGACTAGATTCGCAGTATCTTTGATGGTCATGTGGCAGTTATACGGCACATTCTTTTCATGTAACTCCTATTGTAGCACATCCTGCTTGCACGGAGCAGAACACTGTTACAAGCTCTCCGAGACCTCCAAGCTGAGACAGCCTGTGTTCGATGTGTTGTGTGTTCGACAGGAAGGCTGCGGCATGAGGAATACAAGCATAGAGCACTTACTTGGTGCAGGTGTGCCACCTGACGTTCGAGCTGCAGCCTCTCCTTGGCCGACTGCTTGATCATATGCTGCAGTTCCCCAACGTTCTGGTACAGCAGGCAGTTCTGCGGTAACAAGGAATTAATCAAATTAAATGATCAGCTTGTTATGTAAACATCTTGGCCCTCATGCATACTTGACTTTAGTGTGTTATGTACACTGCCTTGGCTTTTAAAGAGAAATAAAAAAAATTTGCATGTCACTGTGTGTGAAGTGACAGTGTTCACTAAATGTTTTGAAACACGATATTCGTTGCTATCCACTTGTCACCCAAGATACGAATCTGTTTGTGACGCCATTTTTCTATTCTAATTATAGTGTGTCTAATTGCGTTATTAAAGTCACCTACCACTGCAATATCCATATTTGTAAATGCTCCGACTGGCTACGGCGCCAAACAGAGTCTGCGTATTTCGGCGTGCGCGTTACTATCAAGCATAATTAAGAGGTAATCCAATCATTCAGAGTACCATTTGGTAACAAAAGGCGAAAGCTAAGGCATGAAATAACGCACGAAACCTTTGGTTGTTCAGTCATGATCTAACCACCTACACATGACGTGACTTGCGTAAAAATACTTGTTTTTTTCATCTCGGGCTTCAACAGCGTCCAATGGCTGAGGTGTGACATTTAGCCACAGAACATGGTGCAAATTTCTCGGCCCGTGGTCCGCTTACTCATCTTGCATGGAGTCCGTTTACACAGCAGCCCACGCCCGCCGTCCACATGCAGCCGGGGTAAGAAGACAATGGAAGAACAAACATCGCAGCCGTTTGCGCTATAGACCCAAGTCGTCGGGATGCTTGGCCAAGCAATTTCCCAGAAACACACAAAGTTATGCTATGACGTAGGTTTCTTTTTTTTTGGCGATTTATCCGCTGCAGCTATCCGGGAGTAGGCATTTAATCTCCGCAACCCACGCGGTCGGGAATCGCCAAGCGAAACCAGCCTTTTCCGCGGCTCCGAATCCATTCGTGCGGCTTCGTTTGTTTTGTCTCTTTTCTACTTGTTTTTTTTTCTTCTCCTGGTTGCTTTGTTCTTTCGCTCATTCCCGAGACGCGATCTTCGCTGCGCGCGTAGCGAAGCTAGCATCTGAGGCTGGAATGGTGTCTCGAAGAAAATTGGAATCCAAAACCGATCATGCTTGTCTTCCAACCGCCGCTTTTCCGCACAACCGCTTCGCATTTAGCCGCGCTGAAGGCAATAAAAAGCTGCCCCGATTCCCATCGTAATCGCGCAACCTGCTTGTAACTCGTTGCCTACGACGCGAAACCGGCGCGCAGTGCCCGAACCCCGGTTGCGTTTATATATGGGAACGGCCTACGAAAGCATCAATTTTCCGGACTTTAATGCCCTATGCGAAGCTGCAGCGGTTCGTTTTGCGAGGGACGCTCTGTAAGCTCTGTTGCCTGGGCTTCAATTTTTTTTCTTCATATCATGCAACCAAATTGAACTATGCTACATGAAAATGGGAGTTTGGAATGCCCTCTTTCCAAGGAGCATGCCACTGACAAGCACCGTCCCAACAAGCGCAATGTACCCAGCGTCGATCAAAAGTGTTCGGGACACTTTTTTTACATAATGCCGTCATTCGTATCAGCACCCAGCTACCGGATTAGGCTTATCATCAGCACAAATCCCCTCCGAATGATCCCTGAGTGTTAGTTTCGCCAGGAAAAACCACAGACACATGCTTCGCGGATTTCCTGATGTAGTCTCTCCGTCACATCTTCCACCGCTCCAGACATGCCGTTTCCTTCTCATGGTGCCCACATCTTTGCTTCTTTTAAGGAGACCACGTAAGACTAGGGTGGCGCATCACGTGACTAGTCCGTGTCCGCTTCTGGAACGTAATTTATGCTAAAATACAATGCGCTCCTGTTTGTTATTATTTATGGCGCTCTCGATCGTTCCACCTCGTATATCGTTAATACTTTCTACACTTTGTACAGACGCTCGTTTTCCTCTCCTAAAAACTGGAGGGGCACTTAAGCTCCGCCTTAGGGTATGACGCGATAGAGTAATGGGTTAGTTCCTTAATTCCCATACATGAAGGAGGTCACTCTCTACTTCACATTCATAGATCACTGGGAGTCCTCGTACCCCTCGTGGCGCAATGGTGCAGCGGTTAAGCGATGCGCCACTGCCCAGCGATGGCAGGTGCTCCCAGCGGTGGGGCTTGTGCGGCCAAGACTGCTCTTCCCGAGCGACCAATCACTAATTTAACTCTCACCTGCCACGGTGGGTAGTTTGGTCACTATCCGGTGAGCAGGTTGTGATGCCGTCGCGATTCAGTGTCAGAACACCCCCCGAAATTTTCTGAGAGGTGCATCTCCCCCCTCTTTTCGGCCTTTTTTTCAGCCATGCTATTATCGTATCGATATATTAAAATGTAAAAACCAAAATAAGGATAGTGTCGGTTAGTTGACAAAAATGGTTCCTGAGCTGCACCGGCGACCCCGACAGAGGTGGCACAAGCGTCTCCAACAAGGTTAGCGGAACCTTCAGGTCAAGTAAAATATTGTTTGAACGCGAACTGTCTTTTTATTTTTTACCGGCAGCGTAAAACACCCCCCCCCCCCCCCCCCCCAATATTTCTGGCTACGCCACTCGCTCTCAGCGCCTTTTTCCTGCGACAAAATGTCAGCATGTCTGCACGTCTACATGCGTAGGCGAGCATTATTAACTTTCCAAGCTTTTGAAAGGCTATAGTGCGAATGCGCAATAAGATTTCGCAACGATCAAGATCAAAGCAGCCCACGCAACAGGCTATGCATTATAGATGCTATAGTTCGCTCGCGCAATACGATTTGGCAACAGTAAACATCAAAGCGGCCCAGACGACAGGACATGAGCGGTAGGAAAAGCTGACGCCGCTAGAGGGCTGTGAAGAAATTCGAGCGATGGCGCGGTTATTGAAAATTCCAGACAGCAGAGTTCAACGAGGCTGGCTGCAATCAACCTAACAACACCAAGCCGGAACTCCCGCCTTCCTTTCCGCCTGCCTTTCTGGTAAAGGTTGTAGGTAGCGGGGTCTCAGGTTGCACCTGATGCGATGCGAGAGAACCACTCCTGACAAATGTGGTTTGGGCTCAGGTGCACTGCAGTGTCAAACGTACACGTGCGCTGTTGGTCAGTAACCCCCTCTATTCGTTTGAAATGTACTTATTCCCCGTTTTCAGCGACCACCCAGTCGTGCTGCCTCGCAGTTCCATTCGAACCCTCGAAACGAAGGTGCGGGACCCGTATTGCGAAATGCGAATGCAACCCTTGCCTAACTTCGTTCCCTTTATCAGCACTCCCGCCGACACTCCGTACAATACACAAAAGAACCTCCTGCGGCATGCGAGTTGGCAATCGCAAGCACTGTGCCGCCCTCTAGCGGCACAAGGTAACCAACCTGCACATTCAGTTTGCGCTTGTTCCTTTTTGTATTCTCTTTAAAGAACCGACGAAAATGTCGTACAGAAAAAAAGATATATAAACGAGGCTCCAGAAGCAAAGTACAAAGCTTTCATTATATAACAAAGCTCTAGCCTGTTTTTGCCCACCTCTTTTGAGACGCTCCTTAGAGGGCCTGGCGCCGGCAGTCTTGGACTGCATTTATTTCTACTGTGTGTGCCGCCGTCTCGAATGCGGGGCTGGTTTCTAGGGGACCTTCCCCCACATCTGCGCCTCTCGGGCGCCGCGTTGCAGAGCTTGCCCAATACGAAGGCATCTGCAGTACGCTGAAGAGACGACACTGCAACCAGCCAGACGAGGCGCACGCAAAATAGCAGAGCAAAAGCAAGAAGAAACTGTTATTACGAAGCTGGAACGACCAGGCAAGCGTTTTATGCGTGACTCATTCCTTGACTGGTTACGCAGGCGCGTTAGTATGCACACGTCCACATGCAAGAGGGCACATTAATAGCATGCAGTAAACGTTTACAGTATAACTAAGAGCGCACGTTAAAAATCCCCGGGCGGTCGAAGTTATTCCGGAGCCCTCCACTACGGCACCTCTTTCTTCCGTTCTTCTATCGCTCCCTCCTTTATCCCTTCCCTTACGGCGCGGTTCAGGTGTCCGCCGATATATGAGGCAGATACTGCGCCATTTCCTTTCGCCAAAAACCAATTATTATTATTATTATTATTATTATTATTATTATTATTATTATTATTATTATTATTATTATTATTATTATTATTATTATTATTATTATTATTATAACTTTCAGTTAGTAGCCTATTTTTCGCTCTAGTGACGCAGTTTTCGTTCACACCTACGATCTCTTGAATGCGTTTTAAAGCTTTACGCATAAGTGAGAATACATTCAGTTATTGCAAACTAACCAGGCGTTTGCTTATATATTCATCACAACTGCAACATTGTGCACAGTTCGTGGTTATTTAAATGTGATGTTCTCTTTTTTGTGATAAGCAGTTTTGCGAAGATCTTTCATTTTGGTTGTGGCATGGCGCTTATGGCTGCCAGAAGCTTCATAAACATCTATAACTTGAATTTTATGCATCATAATGTAAAACCGCGCCGAAGCGGTGGTTCTGGTTATGGCCCTCGGCTGTTGGCCCGAAAGACACGGGTTCGACCCCTGCCATGGCGGTAGAATTTCGATGGAGGCGAAATTCTACAGGCCCGTGTACTGTGCGATGTGTGAGTGCACGTTAAAGAACCCCAGGTGGTGGAAATTATTCAGAGCCCTTCACTGCAGTGCCCCTCATAGCCTGAGTCGCTTTGGAACGTTAAACCACCCATAAACCGAATCAGTTACTGCATACGAAATGAACATGCTGTCAAGTTTTCGAATACTTTTTAAATAATTGTGGTCCATTTCGAATAAGGCACACCGGAGTTTTCTTGGAAGACTGTTTCGGAAACCCTGAACTCGCACAGCATGCCACCCGATTGCTGTGCGTGGGACGGAGCGTTCAGCGCCGAGACGCAGTGCATTCGAGTCGCGGTGTTTATAATGCTCATACGTGGCCTCTGGCAGATATGGCGCCAGGTCCCTGGCAAATTGAACGAACTCTGGGTAATTTTTTAAGCGTTTAACATGAAGGTCGAAGAGTTTATTAACAGACGCATGTCTTAGTAGAGATCAGCGTCGCGTCTTTTGACACCTAGAACTACAACTCCATAGCACACTACAGCAGCAGCACCACTAGCGCTTCGCTGTTTCGCGTGATTATTGATTCGCACGAATATTCGCACTAATAGCGAATATATAAAAACTCTATTGGTATTCCATTCGGTTTTCAGCGCTACTATTGGTATTGCATTCGGTAACAAAGTTAAAGGGGCTGTGAAGGGGGCTCTAATAAAGTTGCGGCATGCCTGGGATATTGAAGCACGCCTCTTCACGAATGGCGTCCAGCAAGGATTTTTTAAATGCGCTTTGTAGAAGCTGAGTTAGCTGTCGTTAAAATTTGAATGTCAGCGTCTTCGCACCTTTCCATCTCCTTTCGTCAGTTTTTGCACGCTGGAAGGTAGGCGCTCCTTCGCCGACCCCCCTCTGGGAGCGGAGCTTCTCGACCCGCCGGAGCTAAGCGGCTTATTGGCCGCGGCCACAGTAGCTGCCTGACGCCTGCAAGAATCTAACCAATGGCCACCTCTCACCTTGCCTACACAGATGCGGGGGACAGAGGAGGGTGCGAGCATGAAAATGTCGCCGGGAATGGCTCGCCAACTTTGACGCGCGACTATGGGTCGCCTGCTGCGTGTAGAAGAGTATTATTTGGCTCCGGTTTTCATGGGAGCACATTGCAGTGATAAAGCGAGTTAATGTGCTCTCCTCGGAAGGCGTTTCAGAGCCCATTTAAGTTATCGGCATTCATTTTGGTTGCGAGAAACTACTGTTCGCAGGCCCTTATTAAACGTTCAATGCGACAGCGCCCAGGGAGCAACCCGCAAAAAGAAAAAATAAACACAGGTTACCAAAATACTGCTATATGTGGATGTCGGAGAGGTGAAAAACGTTTCAAATGACATAGGCGCTGTCTGAATATTTAGTTCTAACGAATATTTCCGCCTTGTTATTCTTCTTTCAAGTGACAGTTCTCCACGGCGAGAATGTCAGTGCAGGGAGCTGCTCAGGCAGGTACTCAAGGTAGCACCGAAGTAAATGGGATGAAAAGAAATGCGAATAGCGCAGCGCCTATGCTGTTCGCGTTTCTTTTATCACCCCTGTACAGGTGAGGAGACAAGTAAACACAGCACGCCATTTTGTTCCAAGTGCAATCGCGCCTTCTCTATTCGGAACCAAGGAACATTTTTTGTCCACTAGAAAGCACCCCTACGTCCGCTACCAGCATGCACGTACTATTGACGGAGAGTACAATTAGGAATGCGTGACAAAATATTCGAAAACAATTGCATGCTCCGTGTACTTTTGTCCGCGCCTTACATGCTCTATTAGCTGGCAAGAATACCACGCGGGTGGATATGAAGGAACAGCTGCAATAAATATTCTTACGAAAACGCAGTTCCTGTATTGCTGCCAAATAGCAAATCAGGCTGTCCGCACACCAAGTAATAAATGCACACTTTAAGTGCCCAAATGGTCGAAATTACTCCGTAGCCCTCCACTACGGCACCTCTTTCTTCCTTTCTTCTTTCACTCCATCCTTTGTCCCTTCCCTTACGGCGCGGTTCAGGTGTCCAACGATATATGAGACAGATACTGCGCCACTTCCTTCCCCCAAAACAACAATTATTATTATTAAGTTGTGGGGGAAAAGTTCTCTGCGTCCTCCACAAACAATGGGTGCTGGTGGTCTATATAGGAACCGCAGTTGATTCATGTCCGAGAGTAAAAGCCGGCACATTCTTAGGGAAAAAAAAAAGGAAAAAAGGCTATTCAGTATGTTAAGGAACATTTTAAAAGGACCGTCCGTGTGCGCTTAGTACTCTCCGCTACGCACGTGATCCCTTGTCAACGTCCATTTTTCACGCAAGCAGCTGACAAGATGACGGTGGCTTACCGTGACGATGCGCTCCCGGGCAGTCCTGGACGGCCTCCTCTGCGGTATCAGACTCTGGCCTCTCTGCACATAGCCGAGGGACGGTGCCTGCGCGAGATTGGGAGAAAGGTAAGACATTTATCAACCCCTGAGACAGGAGAACAAAAAAAAAAAGAAACAGGCAATATGACTGCATACGGGAGCGCCTCTACAGCCCCAATACTCTGAACGCGGAACAGTGATCAGAGATTTATATATATATATATATATATATATATATATATATATATATATATATATATATATATATATATATATATATATATATATGTGTGTGTGTGTGTGTGTGTGTGTGTGTGTGTGTGTGTGTGTACCCTAAGGGCCCGGCTGGGCATTACATAGGGGGGGGGGGGGGGGGACAGAAAATAACAAAAATACTCAAAGGTTCACTTCATACATAATACAAAGAAAAAAATAATGAAACAACAAAGTGTTAATTATGAAATTGGGTCGGTTTTATACATCGTGGGCATGGTGCTGTGTGCAATAAACAAAAATAATCTGTACACGTACAAGGCAAAACAAAGGCACAAGGCGGCAAGTTCGAACAGACGACAAAATGCTGCGCCTGATTCAAGAAATGTTTGTAACGATGAACGGAAAGACGATGATTTGTTAATAGCCACCATGATAGCCGCCCCCCCCCCCCCCCCCCCAGGTAAAGCATTCCACTCCCTTATAGCCAAGACTAACGGGAAATGATCGTCATTCTGAAGACGTTATACCCTCAACATTATGGTTATCATCAGTCAGATTAAGCAAGCTGCGGCCTTCTACTATAGTTGCACCCGACTGATAACCTAACAAAACTTCGTAGATTAGCTGGTAGTCGAGAGTATAGCGTAATCATGAAATATATATCTGGAAAAGGTGTAGTGGATTAAGACATGTAATACATGTTGCTAGCCGCTCTCGGGTGTCCACCAGGCTTACAGGCTGCTGAATGTGCCCCGCCTTCGCCCAGTTCTGTTCCTCGAACTAGGCAGCGCGCATAGTCA
This sequence comes from Amblyomma americanum, assembly GCF_052857255.1. Classification (NCBI taxonomy): domain Eukaryota; kingdom Metazoa; phylum Arthropoda; class Arachnida; order Ixodida; family Ixodidae; genus Amblyomma; species Amblyomma americanum. The sequence continues at coordinate 28,089,886 of NC_135498.1, forward strand.
CCTTGGCTGGTTTAGCGGCTTGAGGAGGCAACGCGACCAGCCGCTTTACTTAAGCTGAACAGCGCGCTTGATTTCCTTCGCCGCTTTTAGTGTTTTACGAGCCGCCGCATTCAGTCGCTTCTGTCCTACGTGTTTTGCTCGGTCATTCCGCGTCCCTCGCTGCTTTCGCTGCTTGAAGCGCCGTAGAAGTCATACGCTCTTCTTCGGCTTTAGCGACGCGTTCGGCTGGCCGCCATCTCACCTTCGTGTGCAGCTACATAAACCAGCCGTTGGCGACATACTTGAACTTTTCTCTATCTTGACTCAAACGGCTCAATTGCAAGGCCACGGCGGCAGCCTGGAAATGAGTATTTCGAAGCTTATGGAAGCATTTTGCAACGCGCAGCTAGAGATGCTACTGATTATTAAGATATCAAGAATTTTTTTTAAAATCTGCAGAGATGCCCAGGTGGTCTATAACAACGGAATACAAAACTGCTTGGTTTGAGCCGACGCTTGTTCGAATCGCGTTCGGAGCTGTAAGTATGGTTTGTTTCTTTCTGTTGCCCCCCATTTGGACAGAAAAGTTTGGAATGCTTCGGATAAGTTAGCCACCATGTTCTTCTTGACGTTGGGGACATATTAAGACGATGTTCGCGGGAGTTTGCCGACAATGGGAGACAGAACCTTTTGGGCTGGAAATTACAGGGCGATGACTATTACGCAGAGAAAGATGCTGCTGTAATGAAATGAAACTGCCGTCAAACGATTCTGTTGACCTAAAGTGCGGTGAGGCGAAAGCTTTTAGCGCGGTGTTGCTGCTTGTGTCGCTGGCGTTCGTTAGCGCGCGCACACTGGGTTACTCGAGACACAGGAGAGCGTTTAGGCAGAATCGTTCCTGATCGGCGTTCAGGAGGCGTCTAGCAAGATTGCCTGGGGAGCGCTCCTCTCGAACGATGGTGGCGCCACTCAATGACGTCGCACGCATGCGCAGTAGGCTGAAGCCCAGGTGCATTGTCTGCTGGCGCCTTGCGCATGCACAGGGCATCATCGTATACTGGGTTCCTAGTTACGATATATTACACCAACTACTAGTATTACTAATTGACTAATTACCAATTCATTAATTAACAAATCACAAAAGAAAACAAATCATCGAGTAAGTAATTCCTATTAACTAAGCAGTCAAAAAAATAATTGCCATTTAAATAATTACTATCTAATTACTAATTATCCAATCATAGTGCACTATATATATATAGCTAAAACATACTACGCCACTGACGACGTCATCAGTTTGACAGCTATAGTGTGACACTTTTCTGCAATATCCTGGCTGGCGAGTTATGAGCCTATAAAGGCTTTCGCATTAAAAAACAACGTATACGGTGACAATGCGACACATATGACGACTTGCGGCGGTGCCAGCCGAGCGAATTAGAGCGCATTTGAATAAAGCGTGCTTCGCTCGTGGCCGGCGGAGAGAGTGCCCCCATCTATAGTGCGCTCCGCGACGTCCGGGCGTGTCTCGGCTGCTGCCAGCGTCGCCTTTTGTCGTGGAACAGTCCACTAATCGATGGGAGGGAGGACGTCCCAGCTGACGCACACAGTCGCCCCTCCATTCCACGCCTGTGTTTCACTACGCGGGCGAAACGTGGGCCTCGGAGGAGGGACAAGGGGCAGCGAGACAGCTGTATACGAGAGGGGCTTAATTAACCTGATTTGCACCACGGCTCTTCCAGAGAACTCGGGAGGACAACACGTCATTGCGTGGTGGCAAGAAAAAGCCAAAGCGAATTAGATACTCCAACACCGACAGGGAGAGACAGTATTTAGGGTTGGTAATGGTAACTCTAAGCCAGAACGATAGAATACGTACTCTGTGTATGCCTTGCATTTAGTGCCGAGATAAAATCGCTGCGCTGTGCATCTGGCGGCCTTTGAACCTCGCTCGCCGACGAAGATGAACGCTCTCGGATGTTGGCCGCAGTAAATGTCGGCTCTGAATGACTACAAGGCATTGTTCCGTTCCTTCAGGGTATTGTGCCTGAACCAAAGGATACTAATATGCCACGTTTCCTTACTTAACAGTCTTTGTTTCTAACTCAGCTGTCTTTATTTCCTTTCCCTGTATATCTCCTATCCCTTTCTACAGTGCAAGGTAGCTATAACCAGCACCTTTTATTGGAGATTGGAGTAAAAATACTAAAGGGCTTAGTCCTTTGAGCATTAACTCCATTGTTACAAGTATTAATCCCCTAATGAGCAACCAATACCATTGTAAGGCTTACCTACAAAGGGACGTACATCAGTCACGCTTAGTCTCTGCGCGCTGACAAACCGTTTTTTGCGTGCAAGATGTGATGAACTTAGCCTTAAGCCTGATTTACCCATTTTAGAGCGTAGCTCTTAATGGATCGTCACAGGCTTTCGTAGCGGTTTCGGAACTACGTCGTAACTGGAGGGTGGCTGCCACGGGGTGGTTCTCGTGGCGGAGGGTGTTCGAAGGGTGGAGACCAGATAAGCGCGACGCAAAAGCGCGGCACAGTAAACACGGCCCGCTTTTCTACCGTGATGAGTGAGGCAGTCACAGCTGACAAGTGCGCCGCAAGAGCGGACCCTCGGCGACGCCCACGCGCGAAACCGAGGCGGTGCTCTCCCGAGAACCATTCACCTCCGGGATTAGCTCTCATGGACAAACGGAGCACGAGTCGAGGCCAGTCCAGTTCGGGCATTCCGTTAACCTGACAGTAACGAGCGGGAATATTGGATTGGAGCAAACTTTATTTGTGCCTGCAGTTGGGCGCTAGCGCGCCCCGGCGAGAGCCTACGTCGTCTAGGAGGTTGCCGTTACTCGGCGCGGGTCTCCGCTCGCCGTTGCCGGCTCGCTGGGTCCGTGCCTTTCGAGCGCCCCGAGGACTTGCTGGACGGCCCATAGCTGTTGGTTTTGGTAGTTTCTCTTCGCGGCTGCCTCCAGCCGCGGCGGGATTGTTCTTGATCTTGCTTCCTTTGGATTTTTGATGCAGTCCCACAAGATGTGCGTGTGATCTGCCGTCTCCCTCCGGCAGACTCTACACGTATCGGTCGGTTAGGTCTCGGGCTACATGCGATGCATCAGTCCCGGGCTCGGTAGCGATCCGATCTGGAGCTGTCTCAGTAGTACCGCCTCCGCTCGGCTCAGCCTCGGGTGCGGGGGTGGGAGAGTCCTGCGAGCCAGGCGGTAGGCCTTCGTGATTTCGCTGTAGTCCGTCATGCGGTCCTTGGCTCCGAACCACGTCGGACGGTGTGTTGCCGGTGCGCGGTTGGTTAGCGCTCGCGCCGCTGCGTGTGCCGTCTCATTGTGGTTCTCACTGCGTTCCGACGCGTCGCCCGCGTGCGCCGGAAACCACTTGATTCATACTCTTCTGTCTTGCAGTTTGGTCGCTCGTAGTACGCGCTCGGCTTCCCTGCAGACTTGGCCTTTGGCGAAGTTTCGCACCGCCTGTCTCGAGTCACTCAGCACCGTGTAGCAGTCTGCGTCGGCGATGGCCACCTCCTCCGCTTGTTCCGCTCCGGCGCTTCTCACGCTCGCTGCCGTCCTCGTGGCGCCGGTCGACGCCTCTATGACGACCGCTGCGAAGGCGTTCCGTTGGTATTCGGCCGCGTCCACGTACCGCGCGTGCTCGTCGTTGGCGTGCACGTCGATGAGAGCCTTGGCCCTCGCCACTCTTCTTCCCTTGTTAAACTCGGGGTTCATGTTCTTCTTGGGTATGGGGTCGATTCTGGTCTGGCGTCGGACCTCTTCGGGGACGCGGAGCTTCATCTCCGCCTCGTTCGAGTGTCCTATTCCCAGGTCGTCCGGTATCTTCCTCCCGGCTTTGGTCGTGGACAGCCGCTCCAGTTGAGAGGTCCGTTGCGATTCGGCTATTTCTTCGAGCGTGTTGTGCATCCCGAGTTGTAGGAGGCGGGTCGTGCTCGTGGACTCGAACAGGCCCAGCGCCGTCTTGTACGCTCTTCTGATGATTACATTGATTTTGTTGCGTTCGTGTTGCGGCCATCTGTGGTAGGCTGCAACGTACGCGACGTGGCTGAAGCGGGAATAAAAAAATTGCGATGGTTTAGCTTTGGGTAAACCTGGAGTAACACAATAGCTACAGCTGGCGGAGTGGAACTTGGTCACGTGACCCAACCGCGTGACGAACCCCGTGATCAGCCACGGCGCCGGCAGCTGCTCCGCACCACAACCACGTGACAGCGTGGCGGCTCGGCCACAGGGTTGCGGCGCCGCCTCCCACAAGGCCCCGCCACGCTGAAGGCTCTAAATGCTACCGTTATGTAGCTATCGCTACAAAATCTCGTGTTTTAACCATGACGACGATAAGCGTGTCCCTTTCTAGTGCGGTCCACAGCGAATCTCATTACCTTCGGTGGGCTCACTAGTGCACTTTGGAAAATACGGATCGGCGCCTCCTGATGGCATCCTGTCAGCGTGTGAGGTATGGGTATGAGGGTATGAGGTATGGGTATGAGGTTGAGGGCTTCGGTAACTTCTTTGTGGCGTCCGTTTGGAATGAGGTAGTTTCAGAAACCAGAACTGGTACTCCACATTCACAAGGTTCTTCAAATACTCGAAGAAAGAGGCACAGATTCATGCACGCAACCTCGGTCCCTTGCAAGATGGCTCGCACATGCTCCCATTTTTCAGCTGAAGGAAAAGAATGTGCACGTGACAATAAATACGAGGCACCATGCTGAAAACGTGTTGTGCGATATAAAAAAAAGCAGCATCTTCAATTTGATGGCAGGTCACTGAAACAGTGCGTTCACGAGAGGGAAATGAAGAACTCACGTACCGTCTACAACGAAACTCCCCAGGCCAAGTTGCACGTGGCAGTAGTGAGAGCTACCACTTGCTGTTTATGCTACTAAAGTTGTCCAGAAGAAATTAAGCTTTTGTTCAAAAACTTTCGCGCAATAATTACTGAGATATTTGAGCAACTATAGCGTGCGCCCACGCTCAGGCGACGAGCCTGGATACTTTTGCAAACTGTAGTAAGTTCGACAGCGTTTGACAGAGTCATGATAGGCAGCTTTTTTATTCCAAACGAGGAAAGCACCGGTGCTGTTTTCACTATTACAGTGACAGCTGTTAGGCGCCTGTCCCTAGCTTTCTCGTCCCCGTCACCGTCAGCGTAACCGATGGGTGTAACGATGGGTGTAACCAATGAGTGTAACCACCGGTTGCTCCGGTCAACCTGGGTCGCATAAGCCTGCAAGCGGCTCCGTTTGGTACAGCCGCCTGCCAGTGCAGGGGTGCATCACGTGACCACTACACCAGTCGTCACACGACTAAACGCCTAAACAGCTACCGCTGAATCTCGCGTAACATACGGTCGTAACCGTCCTGTGAGCTCTTTTTTTTTTTAATCACTCGTGTCAGTTGAAATGCCCGCTGCAAATGGAAACGAAGATCAAAAATCCGGTGGCGAACTCAGACCCAACTACAGACACTTCGAAAACTAAAGAATCCTATGCGCGCGTAAGTGGAAAAAACGTGGGGCTCCATTGTTTGGTTCACCTATACTTGAAGTTCCATAGCTATGGACACTGCGGAGATAAGTACAATTCAATCTATGCAGCTATGCAAAGCCGGGGGCTCTACGGCACACAAACCAAATTGTTCGGCTTCCAATTCACTCTTGCGTGCAAAGGGTTACGTACGCACTCTTGATAGAGGCTGCATCATGACATGAAATAACATTTATTTTTTAAGATATAGTTCTTTTTCGGGCTTGAAGCCATGGATATATAAGTGTATTCCTTTTCCTGTGCGAGTGACCTCAGTGAACTGCGCTGCAAAACCTCTGCGAAGTAGAAACGACCCCACTCACGCAGACCGCGACGACAGGCGGCTAGTGTTCTTCGATCGTACAGCTAGACACCTGTCCGTTCCCAGCGTGCGCCCTCTGCGAAAAAGCGCTTACCCCCCCACCCCCTTCCCGAATGGGCCGTTGCCGCGTCTCCAGCTGGAGTTCCACATCTGGGCGGCAAGTATGTGCGTGACGTCCGCACGCCAAACATGCCGTCTATGACCGCGGATCCGTACTGGCACCTCCGACAGGCGGGTTGCCGAATGCGTCACTTCCGGGTTCGTGTGCCGTGTTCGAGAGACAACGGCCATTTCTTTGGCAAGGTCGTGACCGCCGAGAATTCGGCAATGGTGGGTAAATGACAGCGGCTCTCGTTGCGATATGCATCCAACCTGAGGCGTAAAACCGTTGTTTGGCATTAAGTCCAGAAACACATCGAGTACGCTTCGAGAAACGGAAGAAGAAAATTTGAAGCCGGCGAGCAAGTCGCTAGTCGGGAATTACAACTCTCAGTAAATTAGTTGCGGCGGTGGTTTAGCTTTGGTTAAACCTGGAGTGACGCGATAGCTACAGCTGGCCGAGTGGAACTTTGTCACGTGACCAGCCACGGCGCCGCGCCGCCGGCAGCTGCTCCGCACCACGTGACAGCGTGGCGGCTCGAAATGCTACCGTAATGTAGCTATCGCTACAAAAATACTTTGTCATCAAAATTGGTACCACACCACACATACACCACCGATACCGACGTATACCGACGTGTGATGCATGCTGGTGATAATGCTGTGCCGGCGTGGCGGTGGCTTCACGGGGGTCCTTAAGTGGAAGCTCAAATGGCGTCCACCGAGGGTTGGAAAAGCCGACATACTGATAGAAATTTAACCGTCTATCATCGTTCCACACAAATTTTCGAACTAGCATATGTAGCGCCACAGAGAGCGGCGATTGAAAACGGCCTTCGCGCTTTTCCTTTCGACTCACACACCGGAGCGAGCGAGAAAAAAAAAAAGATTATACAGACCAGGACCTCACTCCGCTCGAAACTTCTCCGTTGTTTGGTTTTTTTTCTCGGGGGGGGGGGGGGGGGGGGGGGAGCGCTCGCTTTCTCTGCCACGGCTAGACAGTAGAGGAAAGAGTGGAAGGGAGACACACACCCTCTGTCTGCTTTAGGTACCAACATCGTTGTTGTTCTCAGAAAGCCCTTCACAGCACCTTATTGTTGACGACGCGAGTGCCTTAGAACTTAAAAAAGCGGAATTGACGCAACAGACCTGCACAGGACGTCGGCGCGAGGCAAAGGAATGGGAATGGGATTGGGAATAAAAATTACTTGTAAATTTTCGGCTTATATATCAGGACCTGTACGCGGAATGAACTCTCAATAGCCTTTATTCTACGCAATGCGCTCGTTTTATAGCCCCCTTAAAAGCCGTTTCAGGGGAAGACAAACCATACAAACCCTGGCCTTAATTTTTTTTTAAATTGAAAGAAATAAAATTTAAAGAAAATAAAAGACCGAAAAGGTTGTGAAACTACAAAGGTGCTGCAGCCGAGCTGCATATTCGTGGGCCTCACTCTCTCTATTTAAATGCACCTGTCAAACTTTTCGACGCTGCTAGCATCTTTCAAGCACCTAGAATCACTCAAGCACCTCGAAGGTAAACATTTTTTGAAACTTCATTGCGTGCATGAGGTTGTAGCAGCAGAGACCTCAAGGCAAGTTTTCGTGATGACCAAGCTATTTTCTGGCCAGTGGGCGAATTTGCATTGTCCAGAAGCACCACGATATTACAAGGAGCTTTAGTAGAACGTTCTTGCCAGTTAGTCGGTTCATTTTTAGGAAGGTGGCGCTGCATTCCTTTCTTTGCCTCTTGCCCTCGTCATATTCGTGCAATCTTAGCTGTCCTCAGTGCCGTCCTTTTTTTGTTAATTTTCTTGAGGAGCCATGGACATCCTTGATGCCCTCACAGTAGTAAGCAGTATTTACATATACACCGCTCGCATGTCCACATGAGTGAAGTCACTGGGGTGGAGAAAATACCCTGTCCGCGCCACTGCCCACCCACCCAGCTCCTCGCAGCATATTGTCAGATGTCAGGTCCATGTGTTGCCACTGGGCTGACGAAAGCAGCACTTCAAGGACGAAATTTCACACCCATTATGAATAACCTAATGAAAGGAAAAGTGGCGTTTCCTGTAATAAAAAAATGGTTTTAATAATAATTGGTTTTGGGGGAAAGGAAATGGCGCAGTATCTGTCTCATATATCGTTGGACACCTGAACCGCGCCGTAAGGGAAGGGATAAAGGAGGGAGTGAAAGAAGAAAAGAAGAAAAGGTGCCGTAGTGGAGGGCTCCGGAATAATTTCGACCACCTGGGGATCTTTAACGTGCGCTGACATCGCACAGCACACGGGCGCCTTAGTGTTTTTCCTCTATAAAAACGCAGCCGCCGCGGTCGGGTTCGAACCCGGGAACTCCGTATCAGTAAAAAAAAAATGGTTTTCTGTCTCTAAATAAATTTGTAGATTTTGTGCGGTAGGTAGTTGAGTTGTCTCAGTACCCAGTCCGCGGTTTGCCCAGCTTTGGCTGTTCACCAATTCATGTTTTTAATTAGCTCTTTTCTGCTCATCGCCTCAATGAAATTGCAGCAATAGCTTTCGTCCAAAGTACCCCACGTTCATAAGCAAGACGTTTGTTAGATCTAGATTTTTAATGTACGGATGTTCCACACGCTAAATGTCTGCAGGAGAGTCAGCACTCTCTATCCTGACAAATTCTCACCCCTAATTACATAACCCCACGTACCTCTTTACTATGACCGGCAACGTTCGCCTTAAAGTATATATGCTCTGTCACCCTGAAAGAACGTCGTTTTTTGTTCTCCTCCACAAGTCATCGTACGCTCTCCACAAGTCGAAACCCAAAGCGGTGGTGGTGACACCTAGCTATGAAGGCAATTTACAGCTGGCAGTCACCCCGAGTGAAAGTAATGTAAGGGCCACGGACTGCACTGACGAAAACCACTCATCCGCCGAACCAGCAGCCGAACGCTGATAAGTCGAAAGGGAGACGCGACGTCTACCGCCAAGCCTGAATCAAGTTTCCGGAATACAAAGTATGCTACTCACGTCTTACGCTAGATAGCTGCGGGCGCACATGGTGCAGCCCCGTCGGACGGAGGAAAAATAAAATAAAAGAGAAATATACATAACACGATGCTAGAATCGCCCTTAAAATGTCTGAGGATTTGAAGCGCCTTTGCTGACTTGTTTCCGAACTCTGCGAGGCCGCATGAATAAACCAGCGCTCGTTCACGCTACGGCGGGGAAAACGAGCGCCATCATCCGAGCGTGTACCGCTTTGAATGCTCGGAATCCGTCTCAAGGAAAGCCGCCGGCTGTGCCGCGAAAATTCCTGGAGACTGCTCTTCGCCAAGCCCCCACTTTGCACGAGTAACGGCGCCCTTTGATCGTCGCATAGCCAGACGGTTGGCGGTACTCCCCACGCTTTGACGGTAAGGTTGGAAATATGAAGGTTATACTGGCGGGAATTGAAGCATCCTATGTGATCTCGGGGCATCGTAACTGGATATTGCTCCTCGTTTCCACGTCTTGCTGCTCTAAGAAGCTTTGCATGCCATGGTGTTGCATGCAGCTGTTCTCATCGCTAGGTGAGTGAGTGATAAGAAATGAGTGAGTGAGTAAGTGAGTAGAAGTTGGTGAGAGAGTGAGTGAGTGAGTGAGTAGAAGTGAGTGAGTGAGTGAGAGTGAGTAGAAGTGAGTGAGTGAGTGAGTGAGTGAGTAGAAGTGAGTGAGTGAGTAGAAGTGAGTGAGTGAGTAGAAGTGAGTGAGTAGAAGTGAGTGAGTGAGTGAGTGAGTAGAAGTGAGTGAGTGAGTGAGTGAGTAGAAGTAAGTGAGTGAGTGAGTAGAAGTGAGTGAGTGAGTAAGTGAGTAGAAGTGAGTGAGTGAGAGTGAGTGAGCGAGTGAATGAGAGTGAGTGAGCGAGTGACTGAGTGAGTGAGTGAGCGAGTGAGTGAGTGAGTAGAAGTGAGTGAGTGAGTGAGCGAGCGAGTGAGTGAGTGAGTAGAAGTGAGTGAGTGAGTAGAAGTGAGTGAGTGAGAGTGAGTGAGTGAGTGAGTGAGTAGAAGTGAGTGAGTGAGTAGAAGTGAGTGAGTGAGAGTGAGTGAGTGAGTAGAAGTGAGTGAGTGAGTGAGAGTGAGTGAGTGAGTGAGAGTGAGTGAGTGAGTGACTAGAAGTGAGTGAGTGAGTAGAAGTGAGTGAGTGAGCGAGCGAGTGAGTGAGTGAGTGAGTGAGTGAGTGAGTGAGTGAGTGAGTGAGTGAGTGAGTGAGTGAGTGAGTGAGTGAGCGAGCGAGTGAGTGACTGAGTGAGTGGGTGAGTGATTGAGTGAGTGAGTGCGTGAGAGGGAGCGAGCGAGCGACCCAATGAGTAACTAGGCGAATGAGAATGTGTGAGTGAGGTGAGCGAATAGATTAATTAATATTAAAAACATCCTTAGTCCATCAGAAGTAGGCGAGGCACCTCAGAGGAAGCTATCGAGGCTTAGGTGCGGGAATGGTCTAGCAGTGGCGCGTGTGCTTTTCTTTTTTATCCGTAGGCCGTAGCAAAGAGATATAATACTCTAAATAGCTCCAAGGCTTTTTTTTTATTTTTTGGCTGAGACCACCAGATTTTTCTTGCTTTCGTTGTTATTGACATTTCCGCTTTAATTAACATCACTAAACCTGTACTTTCCATACTGTAGATATACTTTCATATAGCCTGAGCTATCGAAAGCAATGAAGAGCCATTTTGACCCCGTGGTGCGCTAGACTTTTGCTGTGAAGGTTGTGCATGTATTTAATTGTTTCTTGTGCACCTGAAATGCCCCTGTAACAAGAAATTACTTATACGGGCAATTCAGCCCTTCCTGTCACTGATGAGCGCTATAGCCACCTGTTACGTCACAAGGAAGGGCAGTGGATGCAAAATACAAAAAATTCTCGTGTATTCGGACTTCAGTACGCCTCAAGGAGTGCAGGGCTCCACGAGCTTGTTTAAGGCTTTCTGCCTTGACTCCTGGCATTCCTCACTGCTCGAGGTGTAGGATACAATGGCTTTAAAGTGACCCCGAGAGAACTGCATGCAATAATTGCCCTCAGGAGAAATTGATTCGTTGGCTTTTTCTATAGTCTGTTGAGTTTTTGCTTGCCGCAAAAGACACATTTGTGGCCGGAACAATTCCATATAAAAATCTTCCCGGCAGTCTATTCAAACACGTGAAGCCCTGCCCGAAAAGGACGGGTCGCCGGCGTTTTGAACTCAACGCAGCTGTAGCGTAGCCTCTGAGATCCCCGGTGAAAAATAGGCGTCCACGCATTCATTTTACTTGCGAAATCGGCCGGCAAGGGCGACACCTGTATTCGATTTTTTCTTTTTTTGTCTTCTCTAGCTTGTAAAAGGTTTCTTTTCGATGTTACTGGTTTATTTACACATATTCAGCATACCTTGTTATCGCTACTGTTACCGCAATACCGCCAGCCCGCCCTCCCGCCACTACGCACGCGGTGATTGGTCCCAATGCGGCAAGCGCGCGAGCAGCTGCCGGGCACTTGGCGCCATCTGGCGCCCTCCTGGTGATCTTCACATGCGCATTGACGGCGCGCGGGCTCCCGGTACTCCTGTAACGGTAACGGTAGCACGGTACACGGTATGCTAAAGGTTTCTTGTATAACTGGAACGCGGTACCCGACCAATACGGACAAACTTGTATTTATTCTCAGTGTCTCTTTAACCTTGTCTTTGGGTTTGATCGTCCTGGCGGGTGCACCGAAATCAGTGGAGCCCAGAAGGGATGAGCGATTACGTACCCTGGCCCTGTGTTCCATGCCGCCGAGCCTCGTGGACGACGGCCGGGGTTCGGCTCCCGCCGACCTCCGCTCCGCAGCCTCCATGTCGGCCCAGCCACCAGCCTGGAAGGAAAACAGCGAGTGAAAGGTCAGCATCGCAGTTCTCAACGCTATGAGCCAATGAGAGAATGACTAATGAGGTTACAAAATACATAAGAAAGAAAAAAACGCCATTCTGTAACACGCAGTGTAACAGGACGTACCACGTCCGGCGCTGTGGCCATCTGGGGCACAACGCTCTGAAGGTTAGCCTACATGTAAGATAAATACACTCTAAACAGAAAGGATTAAAAAGGCAGTAAGGGGTCTTCCAGCAGGCTCTCTTTTATAAAAGGAAATGAGCTAGAGAACAGCTTACTCCCTTCTTACTCCCATATAGGTGCATTCGTGTTTAGAGTGTACCTTCTAAAGTGGCTCAGTTGGAAGAGCACTGTGCGCGACACGCGCTGGTCGTGAATTGAGCTCTCACTGGCGCCACTTGGCTGTCGTTTCTTTGACTTTCTGTAAAAATATCTCCTGTCTAAAATGAATGCTCAGGGAATTTGCTTCCACACTCAAGATATCCATCAAAATAACACTATTAACATTCCCTTCTGATTTCCTTAGTATATGCAGTTGTTTAACAAGCTCTCGGTGTGATCAGGAGCAGACAGAGGCCGTATGCCTCGGCAAAGAAAATTGCTTTCCGTAGAGGTTGTTACGCCCATGATCAGGTTACAGGAATGAACGACGACAAAGAAAAACACTGCTGAGTGCATTTGTGTGTTACACATTGCCTTTTTTTTATTACGGTCGAACCTCGTTATAATGAAACTGTTTATTACAAAACAATAGATATAACAATGACGATTCCCCTTGGAACCTCGGTCAATACGGGCTACAACGAAGCTCCGGCTATAACGAAGTAATCTCCGGGCTCCTTCAACTTCGTTATAACGAGGGTCACCTGTATTATGAGCTCTTTAATTCATGTAACAGTAAGATGTTTACAACACGAGCTATCAAGATCAAGAGGTACTAGTAGGTAACGCAAGCTACCTTTCTAAATTGTAAACTGCAGGGTTAAGTCTCTAGAACCAACACGTAGGCAGTGAGGGACGCCACAGTGGCGAACTCCGGATTAATTTATATCCCCTGGGGTTCTTTTAATCTGTCCTGAGGTCGGGCAGCGCACAGGCCTTTTTATATTTAGCTTCAAACCGATATATGGCCGCCGCAGCAAGAATCGAACCCGCGACCTTGGGATCAGCAGCTGAACGCCAAAGCCGCTGAGCCGCCGCAGTGTGTCTCAAGACTCGGTGTTGCGTGATTCCTTCAGTCGGAAGTTAGCGCTCGTGGTGTGTGTTCTGCCTTCGATCGTCATCTTGTTTTCGCGCTCCTTTAATTTCTCATGCATCGATACCGACTCGGCCAACTTTCCCCCCTTTTCAAGTGTGAAACAATAGGCGCGCTCTGAACAGCCTCCCAAGTTCGTCCATTTGTCAAAACCAGATACTCGTTTCCAGCGCCCAAACAGCTCTCAAGTCTCTCACGCTTTTTTACGAGATTTCTTGTGATTTTGACTTAAATACGCATTCTGTGATGCATGTGTTCAATTAAGTATACGCCATAAAACATTGTTGCATGTTTGTGTAGGTTCCGATGCCCGTAGCAGAGACTGTGAAGAAAGCTGATAAGGCAAGAACTACTCCATCTACGCGGCTGCCAAAGTATGTGTGTAAATTCACTGGACCGTCGAGGCTTGACATATCTTTTTGGATTAACGCGAACAGGCCGAAGTTATGCTTCTTACAACACTACTTCTTACAACGCTCAACCACCAGAGTGCAACGAAGACCGGTCCAAAGCGTTCGGTTCCTGGTGGTTTTAGTTTGGTTTCGAGAGTCAGCGTGCCTTCGAAGCAGCCGAGGCAGGTTGCCGCTTTTCGCCCGGGTTTTCGAGGCAAACAGACGCGACAAGTCGCAGAAGATGAACGCAGGGCAAAGCTGCAAAACAGCCTGCATACCTCAACAGACAACTCGCGTTACTGGCTGAAGCGCGAACCTCCGCGAAGCCAGGTCGCCAAATATCGCAGCGTCCATTATTCGTTGCTGGCTGGCTATTCCTTGCGTTTCTGACGCGCAGTGGCCCCGCCGCGGTGGCTCAGTGGTTAGGGCGCTCGACTACTGATCCGGAGTTCCCGGGTTCGAACCCGACCGCGGCGGCTGCGTTTTTATGGAGGAAAAACGCTAAGGCGCCCGTGTGCTGTGCGATGTCAGTGCACGTTAAAGATCCCCAGGTGGTCGAAATTATTTCGGAGCCCTCCACTACGGCACCTATTCTTCCTTTCTTCTTTCACTCCCTCCTATATCCCTTCTCTTACGGTGCGGTTCAGGTGTCCAAAGATCTATGAGACAGATACTGCGCCATTTCCTTTCCCCAAAAACCAATTATTATTATTATGACGCGCAGTGTACGGGCGATTTTCATATTTTTATTTACTTAAGTGCAACATTTTCTGCTTTTCTATGCATCCGGTTCCTATTTTATGTAACCTCGTAGCACAAGCCTTAACTTTGCAATATTTTTCTTTGCAGTAATATATATGTTCCTTTCTTTGTGCTAGCTACATAACTTAATTCCGTTTCGTATTATTACATTCTTGAAACAGCGCACCGTACAGAAAGAGAGACGGCCCACACCAGAGCTGACTGTGAAGTAATAATAAAATAATAATTGGTTTTTGGGGAAAGGAAATGGCGCAGTATCTGTCTCATATATCGTTGGACACCCGAACCGCGCCGTAAGGGAAGGGATAAAGGAGGGAGTGAAAGAACAAAGGGAGAAGTAGGTGCCGTAGTGGAGGGCTCGGGAATACTTTCGACCACCTGGGGATCTTTAACGTGCACTGACATAGCACAGCACACGGGCGCCTTAGCGTCGATTTTATTTTACAAAGCACGAAAATATAAGCTTCTAATGGCTTCAAAACAGAAAAGAGAAATGCAAGCGCACAATTCAGCATGAAAACACAGCAAAATAACTCAGCCTGACAACTGACTACGTCGCAGCAAGCTTAACTTTTTACGGTCGTGTATTATTAGTTATAGAATTAAAAATATTGGCCCACGTGTCAAGCCGCGTTTTGGAGCAAAAAGCTCACGACTTCTGTATTTTTCTCCTGAGCGAAAAATTCAATAAAACACACAAAACTAGCGCAACAAGCCTCCGATATCGACACGCTTTTGGCCCGAGGAGCATTTCCAATGTTCACTCACGCACGAATGTCTAGCTTTCGTTTTGGTTGAAAGCAAAAATTGCTAGTAGTTTTTTCTGCGCGAGATGCTTCAAAAACCTCTTCGATCGCGTCTGCAGCTTCTTACTCGACTGCACTAATGCGAGAGGCATGCTCGGTGATGCAGTATCCGTGTACGCGACCTTAATAAACTCGCTGTGAGCGTTATCTTTCAAAGTTGGAGACACTATAGGCGTGTCTTTCGTGGCGGCCGCAATTCTTTGAGAGGATCTGCGTCTATATTTATCGACTTCAAACCGCGCGTCCTTCGCATCATCAAAAGATGCACACTTACACTTGCGCAAAGCATCGCAGAACCCGCACTTTCCGAACGGTGCGATTTCATCTTGAAGCCAGCCAGTGAAAAATAAAAATAAAAAGAATTATTTTCCCCCTGTCTATAGATAAAGAAGCGACGGAGATAGCCATGGACAGATTAGAAAAAAAGGAGGGGAGGGGGGGGGGGGGGGGGGCGTCTAATCCTAGGTGAGATATCTGAATTTTGAAAATTTTCATTTTTTTTTGCGTGTGCGCGCCAAAAATGTTCTCGGAGATTACATCCGTGGCGATGCAGTTGAGCACAGCTAGCTGGTGCACTGAGTGTTTTTGCGGTTGTCGCTTTTGGCTTATAATGCCAGGAAAAAAATTAGGGTGGCACTTAAAAATCCGCCTTTAAGGGCGTTAATGGTTCCCTTCAGCGGTTTCCCTTTAGGCTCAGTCACTGTTCTTGGTACACATTCACACATTTAACGCAGTTATCGCAACACTGTTCAGCCGCCGCGGTGGCTCAGTGGTTATGGTGCTCGGCTGCTGACCCAAAATACGCGGGCTCGATCCCTGCCGCGGCGGTCGCATTTTGATTGAGGTGAAATGCTAGAGGCCCGTGTGCCGTGCGATGTCAGTGCACGTTAAAGAACCCCAGGTGGTCGAAATTATTCCGGAGCCCTCCACTACGGTGTCCCTCATAGCCTGAGTCGCATTGGAACGTTAAACAAGCATAAAACCAAACCTCAACACAGTTTCCACATTCTTTGGTTTCAACTCTTCCACATTGCAGTTTAAGCACACGTTACTAAAATTAGTATCTCAGTAATGAGCGCGACTTTAGCTCACTCCACTAATTACCACATTAATAAGCTTCAAATTAAGCCAACACCGCACACACGTCACCCTTCCCCCACCTCTTTTGTAGTATCTCATCCAAGTCAACGTGTCTACGTGGCCTAATCGGTAGCACGCCTGTCTGGCGTCCAAATTGTCGTGGGTTCGGATCTCGACTACAACTTGTGAGAATTTTTATTTGTGTAATATCAATTACTTCTTACAATTAAGTAGTTTGAGACATGCGGCGACATTTTATTCACATTACAGGTCCTCTTTCATTGTCTTTAATCCAGTTGTACACACTCGTGACGTCGCGCATTACGTTTTTAGACACAACGCCGCTGGTTTTCCTCCTAACGGGACCCTCAACGCTGTCGCCTTAATACGTTGGCGCAGACTTGAGCGTCTTGCCGAGCAGCGTATTTGCGGGCAACTTTTCAGAGCGCTCCTCTGTTCCATTCGTCGCACGTTTCCAGTGGTCCGTGCTCTCGGCTACTGAGCCGTAGAACCCGTGTTCGATCCCGGCTGCGGAGGCCGAGTTTAGATGGAGGCAAAACGTGAAAGGCACCCGTGTGCTGTGCGATGTCAGTGCACGTTAAAGGACCCGATGTGGTCGAAGGTATTCCGGAGCCCTCCACTACGGGACCTCTTTTTCTCCGTCATCTTCCACTCCCACCTTTACCCCTTCCCTTACGGCGTGACTCGGATGTCCGCCGAGATAAGTGAGACAACTACAGCGCCTGTAATTTTCTCAGTACCGATTTTCAATTGTTTACGCACGTTTGTGGCTCTGCCATCTCTAACGCGTGCCGCGTTCTGAGCACGTCGATACGCCTCGGCTGTAATGTCCCGCCACGCGACAGATGTTTCACACCGCGGCTTTATCGCAACTGCGATGACTGCTACTGGGATACGCGCAGTATGCCACGCCATGCAGTGATTTCAAGATGTCTTGAGCGGCGTTTCAAGGCGTTTGTCTCCGTCTTGCTGCGGCCCCGCTCCGCACCTAATAAAGACGAAGGGACAACCCTTGCAAAAATAGTCTATAGACAGTCTATAGATTTCTTATAGGCTCTATTGCCTTCCCATAGATATACCCTTGCAAAAATGGTCTATAGACAGTCTATAGATTTCTTATAGACTCTATTGCCTTCCCATACATACTTCTTTCGTGTACGACCAAAAAGTGTACGACCAAAAAAGTGTACGACCAAAAAAGTGTACGACCAAAAATCTATAGAATGTCTATAGACTGTCTATAGGATTTGTATTACGCATATATAGTTCTCTAGGGTTTGTCTGTAGTGAGTATATAGACTTTATAGACAGAACTCTATCAACAGCCTATAGACTGTCTAAAGAAATTTTTGTAAGGGAACGCGGCACCAAGGATAATGAAGGATGCCCCGTACTGTCTTGGGCGTCCACCAGAACCAAGCAAGAGTCGATAAGCTGATACAAACCACGCCACTGGCGACAGCCAGATATCACGACGAGCTGGAGTAACAAGGTCGATAGTGGCCACACGTGCCACGCAGAAATGTTTTCCCTAGTGTTGGGTGCGTTGTAGCAACATCGAAGCTAGCAAACACATTGCCATAAATTCGTTTTTACTTTCATCACACCTAGCAAAAACACCGCGATATATTCATTCACTAATGCCTTCGCTGAGTGTACGATATATTCTCTTCTTTCGTCTCCCTTAGACCTGCCCTCAATGTGCAGTTGATGAGGCTGTGAAAGTCTTCTAAGAAAAGTAAGACCGTTAAATAAGCTCTTTATCTCTGAGTCTCCTACGTAGAAAACTAGAGGAACTACGAACAGAAATGAAACGTACGTCTTCTATATTCCGCCTGGCAACTTGTTGACAGCAGCGGCAGTTAAGAGCACGAAGTGACAGCTTCCAGACAAGGGCTGCCCCCCCCCCCACCTCCCCTTCCACGCTTTTGCCGAGGCTGTCGCCTCACGCTCTTATATCTTTCAACCATCCACTGCGAAAAATTGTTGAGACAAGAGTAATAGACCTCTAGTCACCGCGCTGTTCCATGCTTCGGAGCCTCTCCCACATCTTCCTCGTCCTTCTCCTCATTCTCAGTCTCCTTCCCTTCCTCGAAATGGAAATCTGTTTAAACGCACGCAACAAACTCATTAACTTTATCATACCGGGCACGAAAATGGCGCACGAAAGACACCGAGACGCCGTCTGTGTTATCGGTCATCGCAACAACCGCGACTCTGGGCGCCATTTCTCACGCCACTGCGCAGGCAGACGAAACCGGAACGACAAATCCGGCAGGGAAACGCAAATCAGGTCTGATCTCGCGTTACTGTGAGCCAATGCTCCTGTTCCGTGTACACACACACACCCTGCGTACCCCAGCGCATGTAGCAACCATTAGGAGCAGATAATAGATTGCCGATCATGAGGCTTATTACGGTCAAGACGAGAAGACAAATGACCGGAGAGCGTATCGAAGAAACAACCCGTTCGACAGCGCCCCCTGGCGCTCCCACGGTAAGCACACAGGGCGTGCTTGGAGGCAGACAGCTGTAGTGATCCCACCGCTGCCGCTCCCGTAAATTCTTGGCCGCCTATTAATAAACAGAGACGTTAACTTTGCCGAAGTTAAGTTAGCTTGGACTTGGCTCATGAGGGCGGTGGTCTGCAGGGTGCATACGAGGTGTACCTGCCCTGCCTGTCTCGCGGTGTGTGTGGCGTGCCCTGTGGTTATATTTCGTCCGACCCGCTCGCTCGGGCCTGGGCTTCTTCGTGACTTCCGTGCTCCGCGTTTCTATCGCCCCACATCTCTGAGCGCACTATGCGTCACGATTTTTTGCTTGTTTTCTTTTGCAGCGTCATCATATACAACGCGGGCGCGTGTCTGTGGAGCTCGACGCATCGCCATCGAGGTCGCTGAGACAGGCCTGCATGCGCGGATTGAGGACATGCTAAGCATGCAAAACAGAGCTGGCTGCCTCAGCTGGGGATTAAGCTTTCTTGAAGTGCTATATAGCCCCATACCGACGGCTGTAATGCCTTCGCGGTCGTGACTTATAAACCGCAAAATATTGTCCACGCTCTGCGCCAACACCCGGAGTAAGGACAAATAGTCGGCGAGTGCATAACATGCGTTCCACCGGTTATTTTTATTGTCTTCCCTTTTAATCTCCGTGAAGACCAAACTGAACGTCACCGCGAAATGTCCGCAGCGATGTCCATTACAATTACGTCCGGAAAACCGAGGCGGCAATAACCATTACTGCGGGGACAGCCTGCAATAATGGTTAGCTGGCGAAAACGTCGGCACGCCCATCGGAATCGCTGTGACATTTAATTGCGTACACGACTGAACATACAGCGAAGGCTGCACGACTACGGAGAGAAGCGAGTACGCGTTGAACGCCCCAATCATGTAGAGGGCGTTGCGACTCACTCCGCGTGCGCGTTTTTTAGCTACCCTGTGCGCGGATGACGTCCAACAGTCAGACAAAGAAAGCGAAGGCAGTTCAGCAAAAAAAAGGAAAGATAAATGAAACAGTCAAACGCACAAGAAAAAGGAACCAGTCGCCCCATATGCAGCTTGGCGCTAACGTCCGCTGTTCCAGCTCCTCCCCTTATTCAACCGACACGACAGCCGGTACCCTTCTAATCCGTCCCTTTCTTTCACGACGGGCACGCTTGCGTTATGACGCAGCACTACGAAGCATATCTCGTCTTCCAATCTCTCCTTAGTCTTTTTTTTTTCTTCTATTTGTTTTCTTCGCTTGTCACGCCGGCGTGCCGTCAACAGCGTCGTTGTCAGGGGTGGACGCATGCAGCCCTAAGAAATAAAAAAAAAGAAAGCGCAACACCGCTGTCTCGAACTTCTCCCAAAAAAGGAAGAGACAAGAAGAAAACCGCGTTCTCCACCGCACGTTTAAGCAGATAAAGATGTCCTCGCTCGGTACAAGAAGGGCAAAAAAAAAAAGAGCAAGTACTCAGTGAGACAAAGCAGCCCCGGACACGCGGTATCAAGGGGCCGCCAACGGTGCATCAAAATCTTAAGCAACGTTCTGACAAGGCACCTCTTCTTTCTCTCTACCTCGTTCTCTCTCTCTCTCCCAGAGCGGTAGAATATGTTTGAGGGAAAGAAGGAAGAAAAGGGGAAAAGGAGGGGATGCGAATTCACGTCCTGCCGTCAGCTCCCGGCCCAGGTTGCAACGCACAGCTGTCACCTGAAGCGAGGATCAAGAGTCGAGAAGGATGAGCGGAGGATGGCGGCAGACGTGTACAGGGTGGGACGGTGACAAAGGTATCCACGTAAGAAGAGCGGGTACACACACGCGCACGCGCGCACACACACAACACAAACACATATGCACACTACACACACGCACAGCACACACACACACGACACACGCACACAAACGACACACGAGTTGCCATATCTTCATCTGTCAGTGCTTTTACTGCTGGGTTAGAGGCTCTCCTGACATGATTGCGTCTATGTAGACTCTGTTTCTGATGCGCATAATACGAGCGTATTTTTTTTTCACTTGTTCACTGCATGCCACCTTACATATACTACAATGCATATGCTACCACTGCTTTGCATTGTCGTTGTGTTTTTATTGTCGACTTGCAGCGAGACTTACCTTTCCTTTGTTGAATTTTTTTTATCCACTCCTGTAAAAGCCCTTCTTGGGCTGGCAGTATCAATAAACAAACAAACAACACACACACACACACACACACACACACACACACGACACACAACAACAACAACACACACACAGACGCACACACGCGCGCACACACACACACACACACACGCACGCACGCACGCACGCACACGACACACGCACACAAACGACACATAACACACACACACACGACACACAACACACACACACACACACACGACACACAACAACACACACACACGGCACACAACAACACACACACACGACACACAACACACACACACGACACACAACACACACACGCACGACACACAACAACAACAACACACCCACACGACACATAACAACGCGCATGGCGCCGCCGATACGAATACGGACTCGACGAGGGCGCGCCTTGACCATTTTCGTGACGCGCAGTCAGACGAGGCAACAACGCGCGGGTCATTCGAACGACGATCCTCCGCGCGCCATGTTCGAGCGGGAGAATCCTCGACTAAAGCTTTCTCTAGCCTCTTGTATTCGGCGCAGTGCATGGAGTCGCAGTTAGTTATGCGCGTATACGCGGATATGAGTGTGGACAGGCGCGAGCAATGTGAAATGGAACCCTCGCTTCAAGAGTCATACTTATTTCAAATTTTAGGTTCTAACTTGAAAAGACTGATTGGTTGATCGATTTTCAAGAGCGAAAAAAAAAACAGTGAAGCAAGACGAACCAGATGGCGCAGCATAAATTCTGACAAGCGGGGGGTCTCTATTTCGCCTCTGACAAAACGCAACAGCCGAGGACTTGAAAATGCAATAATGGAATGATCGGTTGACAAGAAAACTACTTAAAGCGGCAAAAGATACAGCAACTGGAAGTTTCTAACGCGCACCTAATTTACAAAAAAAGAGAGAGAAACGCGCTGCAAGAGATGACAGCGAAAGTAAAAGACCCGAACAGCCCGAGCGCCAACTTGCAACAGTTTTTATTTTTCCGAAGTGGCATATTTATACGCCGGAACACGACTACATGTTATCACGGCGCGTAAAGGATCAGTATAATTGAAACGCGAACTCTGTCACATCGGAATATGGACACATATGCCTCCTAATCTCTGTATTTTGCTCAGTTTGTGTTCTCAAGAACAAAAAAAAAAAGCCGCTTCTGCAGAAGCCTTACGTGACGTTCGTTTCTGCGTTTTCGAGAGCTCTCGCTCTTGCATAGTTTAGTTGTTTTATTTATGTTTACTACACGCGCACCATAACATGTCCTTCGTGCCGTAGTAACCACGAGCATTAGTGGAAGTCGCAGTCTTCGCTCTTAAACGGCAACAGACTGCAATAGACAGTAATAGAACCACGGCTGGTAATTCGCAAGGTGGTTCCGGTATTACACCCGACTGTAACGTGCGTGCCTCTTAATGTTGGCTGCTAAAGGTGCACCTTTTATTTGGGTAAACACGCTAACACTTATCTCACTGGCACTTGTGCAACAATAATTCATAGAATGCTGATAAATTGTTCCCTTTCGTATTGCTTCGGCCTGTATACGCAAACCGGGGCTGCAGTCTGGATCGTTCGTGCAAAGCTATGCACTGACGCATGACCTTCGCTTATTTTGACTGTGTCTATAGTCGGGGCGTGCCAGAACAATGAATGATCAGTGCTCTGTCCACTCTCTTTCTGTAACGGTGACAATATCAAGGGCACACCTATCGATTTTGCTCTCTTGTCTACGCGTAAGGCATCGATGGTGTTGAAACTTCGCTAACAAAAAGTCGCACTTGAGGGCAAAACTAGTTGCTGGACTATTCGGTGCAGTTCCCGGTACGCCGTATACGCCGCCCGCATTTTCGATCGGATGAGCAGCGCAGCCTCGGAAAAACCGCGGGGGAGGGGGGTCGACCGTGCCCACACGCAGAGACGCCTCCACGCCACACAGTCAACTCGAGGAGAGGAACAGCGTGTCAGACGGGACGCGCGACAGCAACTCGCTCGAAAAAGAAAAAAGAGAAAGAAATCTCGAGCAAGGAAGCGAGCGAGCGAGTAGTCCTGCAAACAACAAGCTTGGCGGAGTTGTAGCAGGTCGCTCGTGAGGCGCGCAATCACACCAGCGGCTCTCGGAGCAGCAGCGAGTTGGCGTCCCTGCTTATGCAAATACACCGCGGCTTGTCGCGGTCTCTGATCGACGTTCGCGGTGCCGAGACGACCTCGGCTGCCGGTTTCTTCGTGTTGGTGCAGCGCAGGACGAGACAGGCGTCGCCTGCTTGGCAGGATGGGTCAAAGGGCATGCGGTACGGGGAGGAAGGAAGACCTGACAAAAGTGGCTATAGACTCTCTATAGACATTTTTCTACTGATAATCCAAGGAGCGTCCTACGCCTACAGGCTGCACACAGACGCTTTATACAGGAACTATCTATTAACCGACGACTGCGGTTAGCCGTTTGTATATTTAGTAACAGACACATCAGTCATGCGAACTAAATAAAGACGGATATTTTATTTTTCCGAGCGAGAACAGATTGCCTGTCCTTTTCTGGCTATGTCGACGTTTGTCCGGTAGCAAAAAAAAAACGAATTTATCACCGAGAAAATTGAATTTAAAAACCTTCCTGTATTTTTTTTAATTTAAAAATATTCCTGTGCCCCGCCGCGGTGGCTCAGTGGTTTGGGCGCTCGACTACTGATCCGGAGTTCCCGGGTTCGAACCAGACCGCGGCGGCTGCGTTTTTATGGAGGAAAAACGCTAAGGCGCCCGTGTGCTGTGCGGTGTCAGTGCACGTTAAAGATCCCCAGGTGGTCGAAATTATTCCGGAGCCCTCCACTACGGCACCTCTCTCTTCCTTTCTTCTTTCACACCCTCCTTACCCTTCCCTTACGGCGCGGTTGTGTCCAATGTTATGAGACAGATGCTGCGCCATTTCCTTTCCCCCAAAAACCAATTATAAAACCAATTTTCGTCGGCGTCGTTGGCCGTGAGCGAAAAACCCACGAAAAATACCCAGAGAAGCAACCTATAGGAGGCAGGTGAGCCACCGTATGACGTCATCACAACCGGACCAGCGGACTGTGAGCAAACTGCGCACCGTGGCAGGTGGCAGTTAAATTAATAATTGGCCACTAGAGGTTCCTCGGGAAGAGCAACCTAGGTCACACAAGGCCCACAGGTGGCAGCACCTGCCATCGCAGGGCCACCTCTTAACCGCTGCATCACTGCGCCAGGAGTGGTATGAGGACTTTCAGGGATCTATGAACGTTTAGTAGATAATGACAAATTCTGCATACAAGGATATTGCTAGGAGGAAATACTATTCACATTTATTTACAAGCGTTGGGGGTTAGAATGAAGAGTTCCTAGCATGGAGCACCAACACGAAGAGGTAGCTGCATTAACCTCCTTTCCTTCATTCGTTCTTTTACGCAAGAGGCCACTTCGTCTTCCACTGCCACTTCGTCGTAACAATATTAACCCATAAAGCTATCGCTTCATACACTTAAGGCGGAGCTTTAAGTGTCCCCTCTAATTTTTCTCGCTTATACTGCTTTGCTAAAAAAAAAAAGTTGATTGACTGATCGACTCAGTTCGAAATTAATGCCTATAAATGCTGAGAGCAGCAAGAAAGGATACTGCGAATACCGTCGCAAAGCGGACAGCAGACCCAGCCGTTCCCCCGCCAGCATGTGCGGGCCACAAAGCTAGAGGTTGGCCTAAAAGCAACATATCGATCGCTACGGCGGAAGAGACGCGGCACAGATACGCCGCATTCTTATCTAGTGCTGTTCCTCGGACCCCGTTTTATTTTTGTACCCGCATTTCGCCTGCGCGTGCCAAGAGTCGTTAGATTTCGCGTCGTATGCATAAACAGTCTTATCTACCGGTGAAGCCGTTCCCACAGTCACCTTCGGCTGTCGACCTCATTTATTTAAACCCCACTATCTCCTCTCGACTTCTTATACCTGCTCCATCTCGACGCTTCCTTCGCTAAGTACTCACGCAGACCTCTCACGTTTATTTCTCATTGTTTTAACTTTATTTGCAAACGTTTCGGGCTGGTTTGTGTGACGTATACCGCGAAAGAAATACCTTATCAAACTTCGGCCCTTACAGAAACGGTCTATAGACAGTCTATAGACTTCATATAGTCTCTATTGCCTTCCTTTAGAAATTTCTTTTTGTCTATTCATAATCTCTATAGACAGTCGATCGATGAAAGTCTACTAAAAGGGCATGGCCATAAATCTATAGATTGTCTATAGACTGTCTACAGGATTTGTGTTGCCTATAGACTGTTCTCTAGGGTTTCTCTATGGACCTTATAGACAGAAGTCTATGGGCAGTCTATATGCTGTCAAAGGAAATTTTCGTAAAGGCGGATAGAGTGATCAGTCGTCCGGCACCTAACTCGAGGAAATGGAACATGGAAAACGATAATCCACGCTGGGAGGACTTCCGCCACTCTGTTGAAGTTAATAAAGAAAAAGACGTCTATAGGAGCGGTCTGGAGGCGGCGCAACCAACTGGAAACGATTTTCAAGTTGCATCTGTCCGGTTGTGCCATGGAATTCGCCAGTCTTTGATACGCGCAAAAATACTGCACTTTTTCTCTCTAATCTTCCCAATTTCTGCTTGCAGTGCCTTTTACGTCGCCCACGCCGATTTTCAGCACCTTTTTTTTCGCAATTAGGTCACTATCGCAAATGATATCGTTTTTGTACCACACTGATTCTGATTTACCAATGAAAGTGCGAGTTCTTTTTCCTTTAACATAATAGACAGGCAATGCATTTTTTTCTTTTCATCGACTGGAATATACGCCCCTCCGTAAATAATGTCTCCAGGCCTTGAACTCTGCAAGAACTGAAACATAGTTCAGTAACGAGATGATGTGTAAACAACGATCGTATAAGAGTATTCGTCGTTACCAGTCTCTCCGTCCGCCCAGCAGTTGATGACTCATGCGTCTAGCTTTTGAATAATAATTAATAATAATAATGCCCAATGTCACGTTTTACACCGATAGCTGTTAGGCGCCCGTCCCTGGCTTACGAGTCGCCATCGGCGTAACCGGTGGATGTGTTACCACGGTTACCATGGTTAGCATGGCTACCATCCATGGTTACCATGACAACCCGGGTATGGTTATCATCCCGCATGACACCACGTAGGATGTGTTAAGGCCTTTATTAATGGTGCGCGTCGGTTTGTGTCTCGTCGTCTGATGTCACTTTATGTCACGGCCAACCTGGCTCGCATAAGCCTGCGGCTGGCTCTGTTTGGAACAACCGAGTGCCAAAACTAAATGCCTATACAGCTATCGCTGAATCTCGCGTTACATAGTCGTAACCGCCCTGTGAGTTTTTTTACTTTTTTTTTTACAAATAGCGGCGCAAACCTGCCCGTGTGCACCGCCGCTCACACCTTTCTTTCCGAGTAAGAATGTGCAGAAACTGTCGGTAAAACTTGTCATCCAGCATCTCGCATTTGCATATCCTGAAAACAACCAATGGCCTCGCTCCTATACTTCCTATTTTCCTCGACGTGTCTCGACGTATCTAGAGTCGGACAAACAGCGCACCTACAGAGGGGCATTTTAGGGAACTAACGCTCCGGAAAAAAAAAAAACTCCCTCCAAGACCGACGAGTCCTCACGAAACACGAGTCAACAAACGGGACCGGAGTAAGAAGATCGCGTAAAAAGCGTGCTACACTAAGGTAAGTAAACAACGGGATAAACACGCCGACGCGAAGCTGTATACATTTTTCTGCGAGAAAAACAACACTGTTCGGCACGGAGCATACAAAATATAAACAAAGAAAAAAGACGCCTAGGAGAAAGTTGTCGTCAAGCGCGCCGACAGCAGCCTTCCTTAACAACCGAACGAGCCCGGAGCCCCGGGTGAGACTCCGGTTGCTTCGTGCAAACACAAGTCTTAGAACGAGTGTTGAAATCTCGACGGCGCTGTATTCGCGCTCCCCGCGGCCGAAGCCCCTGGAGGCAAACAAACAGCTGACAGAAATATATACATTGTTATGCGCGAACATACTGAAGAAGCTTCTCGAGTAAACACCACCTCTTCACTTCTCTCTCTCTTTCTTTTTGTTATCTTCGTTTTGTTTTCAATTTCTGGGGATCCGATATAACACGAAGTTTTCTGGGGTATACATGACGGCGATGATCATACTGCGCTTCCGCAAACTTTCACAGCGCCCGGTTCAGTATCAGAGCGACGGGCAGGACGACAGAATTTGACGAAGTATCGTGAGAAACCAACAAGACGAACATTATTTAAACAACAATCGCTAAGAAGACACGAGAACAAGTCTTCAGAATCCAACAAGTTTCTGCTAGGAGAATGAGGAAACCTCCGTTCCCTCTCCCTCCCTTCCCCCCCTTTTTATACAAATCTCATAATTTAATGCCCTTTACGGCACTTCTTCGTTGGTTGGTTCGCGAACGGCTGGGCGAAGCCATCCAACTGAAGAGGCAGCAGAGGATAAGAAAAATAACTTACAGCACGTTCGCTCAAAAGGATACAAGTTTGAGCGTTAGCTGATACTACAGCGCGGGACAATGCAGTATGATTATGCATGTGATACCACTAAAACTATTGAAGCGAAAAGCTTCACTACGCTAGGTAAAGCAGCCTTCGGGTAGGCAGCACAACGACCTTGAACGACCTTCAGCCCAACCAAAGATAGCCGTGTATGACCATATGTGGCACAGTAATGGTGTCGAACCCTTGGCCCCTGACCTTGACCCATGACCTTTAGTTGACCTTTGACATTGGGTGACCTTTGGGTTGACCTCTGACCTTAAGAACATCCGACGGGGTGATGTGAAGCCACGTGATGACATCCGATGGGGTCGTCGTAAGACCATGTGACATACCACGCCATAGCCACGTGGTCGTGCGGGTATACATAGAACGGCTCTCGCGAGCGTGTAGCGGAGTTGCCATGGATGAGCCTCAGACCCTTAGCAAGCGTGCTTGCTTATCGCTGAATTCCAGGGTGAGCCAAGTTAAGCCACTGCCAATTTTATAATTTTGAGTGAATGTTGCGGTCAGTTTTCTTTGTTACCTTAGATGCAAAGATACGGGCACATATTGAGATTATCCACAGTGACAAACCACAGCGCTGTATACGCGAGGATGGGACAGACTTCGCTCTCAAACGCTGCCCCATCACATTCGCGAAAGGACGCTCGCCTGCTCTGATGGTTCATGTCATAATAACATCAAGCCACGTGACACTAAGTGATAATGGCGTCACTATCACGTGATGACACGATTTTGTGCGACCGACTCGACGGGGTCTCCGTACCAACAGCAAGCCGTTAAAGCACTGACGGCGTCAGATGAAACGCCCACAACAACAAAAAACGCGCATCTCGAGACCCCGCTACCAGCGGCCAGTCCGACCTAGAAATGTGTTCCTTCCTACTGCACTTGTGGACATCGGCAGCAATCAGTCACGACTATAGTGCACACCGGAGAGACGACCGCAGGCAGAGGTCGCGCACCACCAGAAAGGAAAGACCTTGAGCCGATTCCCACGCGACGATTATACGAGCGGTTGGGAATCGTTGGGTCGCTTTCGCCCCCTGCTGCCGTTCCCTCTCCTAATGATGATGGTCCGATCAGGGGAAGGAGCAGGCCGTCGCGAAACGCGCGTGGAGGTGAATCGATTCCTCTTACTATTCTTCTTTGCCCCTTGCTCGCCAATCACCGAGGAGGGGGCGGATTAGTAGCCGTGCATTGCGCCCGTACACGACAGGCTGCAGACTAAATATGTGCACATATTCAGCGATACCAGTGGGTGCCGTGACTGGACGCCTCCCATTATTCACTAGCGGGTGGTGAACGAGATTAGGGTAAATGACGAATCGATTCACTTGGCTGGGTGCATTTTACTTCCCTAGCCTGATGGAAGCCGTTCAGAATCGAACCGCAAGATTCATATCAGGAAACTATGGTCGTCACGAAAGTATTGCGCAGATAAAACACGACATTTCTCTGAAATCATTAGATGCTCGTCTATCAGTCACTCGTGTATGCTAACCTCCCCCGATACTCCCAATACGCTTTCGATACTCCCCATGCTCCCAATATATCCATATTAAAAAAATGGCGGTGGTTTAGCTCTGGCTAAACCTGGAGTGACACGATAGCTACAGCTGGCCGAGTGAAACTTGGTCACGTGACCAACCACGTGATCAGCCACGGCGCCGGTAGCTGTTCCGCACCAAGTGACCAACCACGTGACAGCGTGGCGGCGCACCGACTGCCGTTTACTCTTCCCGTCCTCTTCTCATTCGGTGCAATCGTCAAAGGGCATGCCATTTGGCAGGTGTGTCAGCTACTCCACAAATATATCATTGCAACCGGGAGATTTTTGTGTTAACTTCTCGATACCTTTTTTTTTTAATTTCCTCCTCTCAAAATTATTTGCTTTCTTATCAATCCTCAAAATTAGTAATTCTACTCGCACAGCTTTGTTTCCTTGATTTACAACTCCATTTCGTCATGCTCAATCAAATTAAGGATTTCCTTTTCACTCAAAATCATCTTAATTGATAAGCCGGTTGAGATTCACTTGGATTAGACATTCCCTGTTTGGACCTGCACCAAACCCTGGCCTATCCCCCACCGTGGGTATGTGCCATCATCTTTTCAGGCAACAACAACAACACAGGGTGGCTGCGCCGCCACGCTGAAGGCTCGAAATGCTACCGTAATGTATCTATCGCTACGAAAATATCCATACTCCCAATAAATCAATGCTCCATGATATGCTCCCGATACCGCTCCATGTCCACAACCACACATTGTGCAACGTCGCGCACATCCTGTCGATTACAGATCAACCCAGTTTTGCACGTATTCCTGATACTACTCGAGCATCTGCGCTTTTTCAAGCCGTATCATTTGGGAATGATCTTGCAGACTTTTTCGCATCCAGAGCTAACCGCGAGACAAGTTGTTCCGCCATTACTCACGCTGACATCACCTATATGAATGCTGTACGTGGTTACGGTTGAGTGAGTCCTCTTTTCATTTGGATTTATTTACTTGTGCAGTTTGGTCTATTAAGTAATTCCTTTCTGCATGTATTCTCACATGTATTTTCGCGTTACATTTGTTGTTATGACGTGTATTTCTGCAATACTTGTAAGCCCTTTTACTGCCTCTTTGGGTTTCCTTGTTTGTCACAACCTAATGTTTAAGCCGCCGCGGGGGCTCAGTGGTTATAGTATTCGGCTGCTGACCAGAAAGACGCGGGTTCGATCCAGGCCGCGGAGGTCGCATTTCGATGGAGGCGAAACGCTAGAGGCCTGTGTACTGTGCAATGCCAGTGCACGTTAAAAAAAAAAAACCTTAGGTTGTCGAAATTATCCGCAGTCCTCCGCTACGGCGTCAGTTATAGCCTGAATCGCTTTGGAACGTTAAAGCTAATAAACGAAACCAATCAAAGCATTCTGACGTTAGCTTCCAGTCTTTTATTTTATTTGTTTTCTCTTCATTCTGTCTCTGTATACTTAACAACTATAACCTTCTTGCTCAGTGCTCCGGACAGGCGCCTGTAAATTGTGGTCAACAAATAAGTAAAGAAATTTATTCCCCGCGTTTCACGTCCCATCGAAGTAATGGTACCTGCGCTGCAGGGGATCGAACTCGGGGCCTTGCGTTCAGCACCCGAGAGCCAAGGCCATTAACTGATCGCCTGCGGCTGGAAAAATGAATCTTCTGCTTGACATTTCAGAAGACGTGAAACCTAGATTAAAATGACTAAACTTAAACTACGAAGCGAAGGTCAAAGTTGGTTGGAAAATGAGTAGTGAGAACAATGCGTGGACCTGAACAACGCAAGGGATAAACACAGGCGCTATAGGAAGCTACGAAACAGTGACTAAATGAGGCGACCACGGCTCTCATCAGACGCAGTTGAGTGAAATAAATTTTGACGGGCTAGTTTTAGCATTCGTTCGGCAGAAACGCAGATGCAATGTACTCACGTCAAAGCTCAGCCATTGACTTAAGCTGTTCCCCAAAAAATGCAGTCGCGCCCATGGCCATTGAACCGCCGCGGTGGCTCAGTGGTTAGACCACTCGGCTACTGTTCCGGAGTTCCCTGGTTCGAGCCCGACCGCGGCGGCTGCGTTTTTATGAAGACAAAACGCTAAGGCACCCGTGTGCTGTGCGATGTCAGTGCACGTTAAAGGTCCCCAGGTGGTCAAATTATTCCGGAGCCCTCCACTACGGCACCTCCTTATTCCTTTCTTCTTTCACTCCCTCCTTTACCCCTTCCCTTACGGCGCAGTTCAGGTGTCCGACGATATATAAGACAGATACTGTGCCATTTCCTTTCCCCCAAAACCAATTATTATTATTATTCATGGCCATTGAGGATACACTCGAAGTTTTATTTCTAACGGGGACACCATTCGAACTAAAACGTCATTCAGCAACAGTGTCAACCTCAAGAACCAGCACCACAGCGCTGAACGTGAGTTCATCGGTCAAGGCAAACCACTATCTGTAATTTTCAGCTACAAGGGCAGCCCCATTAAAGGTCACCTGAGATCAATTCCAAGCAGAGATCCATAGGCAAATTCGTGTCCTGATTAACACTAATAATCAACCGCATATAGCATAATGGGACATAGCGGCGTCCACAATGTCCATTAGTGGTATTAGCATTCAGAAGCGATCGATAATCTCAGCACACAATACGAATACACGTAGATAGCCAGGTAATATTATCGAAATGCCCGCAGATCGAAACTGCACACCCATGGCAGTCAAACCGGTTCGCTAAGATAAACAAAAAAAGCTATACCACAGAATTTGATAAACGCACCGTCATTCCGAGCCGAATGAATTTCAATACCCGTGGCTCAGGAGAGGCTTG
The DNA here is from genome assembly GCF_052857255.1 of Amblyomma americanum. Lineage (NCBI taxonomy): Eukaryota > Metazoa > Arthropoda > Arachnida > Ixodida > Ixodidae > Amblyomma > Amblyomma americanum. The sequence continues at coordinate 28,121,576 of NC_135498.1, forward strand.
ATCTGTGATATGTTCATAAAAAATAATGGGGCTACAAAGCTACCAAAAAAACTGCAGCACCTTCTGGCTATTAGTCACGCTCAATGCAGGCTATTCGCAGTGTTCCGTACACTGCGTATAGTAACTCCTGACGTAAAGATCGAAAAGGCTCCTAACTGGGGCGGTCAGGGACCGGACTATTTCTTCGATCGCCAGTAATCGATGATGATGGATGACGACCACGCGCCGTGGTACAGTTTTCTCCACTTTCCATTTCACTGCGCCCTTAATTTCCTGCCCGATCAGATAGCAATAATTGCTTCCCGCAAACCGAAGCTTCTCTCTGAGCGCTTGTCAGAGAGTATTTCAAATGCCCTCGTTCAGCGCCACGCCTGCCGTCTCTCTTCGTTATCCTATCGAAGCGCAGAAGAAACCGACAATAAATTCACGCGAGTTATCTGGAAGAAGGATCGCAGAACGAAAACAAAAAGCTTACTCTGAAAAAGGGTTCCCTCTTAGCGTGCTAATGTATTAGCAGATTGCGATCCGTAATCAAGAGGGTTGAACTTAAGAGTAGCGAGCGTTAAAATCTTGAGCCCTTGCTTGGACGTGGTGTCTAACTTTCGCACGCACAGTGTGATACAAAGATTGCATTTCTCTTCTAATGCATTTCGGTGGAAGCAGTTTGACGCTAAAAACTGGTAACTAGTAACCTCCAGTGAATAATTATTTTCAGTTGCGCAGCGACTAGTTGTTTATGGTTTATGGCGGTGTGATGACCCCCATAATGCGCAGGTCCACACGGGACGGAGAGGCAAAGAGACACCGTATGGCTCAGTTTAAACAAACAGGTATATTCAATAATTACACATGATTAAGATTATACATCAGAGGCTGGGGCGTCCGAGCTTACGTGCCGACGACTTCATGGGGGCGATGGAGTGGCTCCGGAGTTGGGCTCGAGCGGTTGCTGGCAGAAGCTGCACGCCGACGGGCTTCGGCGCTGAAGGCCCTCTTGGCGAACGATGTCGTCCTGAGCGTGCTTGCAGTAGAATTTCAATAGTCGTCCGTTTCTTCGAGGATGGTTCACAAACCCTTCCTCTAGTGTCGTTCGGCTTGGAAGATGAACAGGAGGCGAGCTTGTAGATGATGACAGCAGAGCATAATTTTACAACAGAACAAACTTTGCACTTCTTTACTCATCGACCGGGCAGGTTAGTGCCTAAGTAGCATCACATTACATGCTAAGCATGGAGCCCCAGCTCAGACTGGACTGCATCCGTTTACATGTGCTTTTAAGCACTTGATTAACAAAGGACTAAGGGCGGTCATTTCCAGTGGCCCGCCCAAAGCATCAATTCTCCAATCCAAAATAACATGCGAGATGGGGACCACCCCTTGGGTTGGGCTTAGCCTCGAACCCAGAGTCTGTTAACAATACAAACTAAATAAACAACAAAAACGCCACCACTCTCTCTCAAGTGAGAGTATACACAGGCTCTCTCTTCGGAGCTAATTCACTAGCGCCTGTCTTTCCACATTCTTGGCGAGTACTGCCTGTCCGCCATGACAGGTGTCCGTCACGGCCCTTCTGGGAAGCTGTGGGTGCCTTCCCGGCGATAGCCCACGACAAAGGGGGGGGGGGGGGGGAGGGAAAGAATGTTGTCTTCGCGGTAGCGCATAGCGTCGGCTGTGGTACGGCGCGCTCTGGCCCGCTGACAGCTCCCTTGTCCTGGAATGTGCCCGGAAATTGGGGAGGATAAAGCCTGTTTCCCCGGGGCGGCGGCGGGTCCGGTTGTTCTGGTCGTCACTCAAAGAGCATGGCTGGGTAATTGATGATGCCGCTGTCACGGGTCTCCGTCTACGCCGCGCCGTCGAACGTGGATCCTCGTAGCACACACGGAATGTCACAGCGGTTTAACGTCCCAAAGCGACTCAGGCTATGAGGAACGCCGTATTGAAGGGCTCCGGAAATTTCGACCACCTAGGGTTCTTTAACGTGCACTGTCATCGCACAGTACACGTACCTCTACAATTTCGCCTCCATCGAGAGAGAGGGGGGGGGGGTATGGACGAGAAAGGCAGAGAGGTTGGCCGTAAAGATGAATATCTGGCCTGCTACTCTGCGCTGGGGAACGGGAAGAGGAGAAAAAAAGAGGGTCACGATGGGGATGAAATTCGACCACCGCGGCCGGGATCGAACCCGCGTCTTTCGGGCCGCCAGCCGAACATTCTATTACGTAAATAATGTCCGTCATGCCGTACAATTAATCCCGCGGAGACAGACACGACGCATCTTTCGCGCCTATCGAAACAAAAATTCGTAGCGAATAATTTACATTGCCTTGTATATCCAGGGTCTAAGATTGCACGAGTCCCATTTCTACGTCTCCTTCACTGGCTACGCCATCATGAGCTTGGGCACCAAGCGGAGATCATCCAGAGAAGAAAGTACAGAATTTGGGTGAAGTTTGCTCGTGCAGTGCATTTCTCAGAGTAGACTTAGCAGCAAAATGATGGTGCGGGTGTGCAGAAAAAGAAAAAAAAATATTCGCCATTTAGGGTCAGTAGCCTGAGATGCCGGAATGTATGAGGCGATGTGCATGTTCCATCCCTTGGCATGAGTACCAGGCGACCAAGTAGCAAGTCAGCGGCACGAAAATTCGGCAGATACACTTAATGCCGCTTATTTGTGGGAATGCGAAAGCATGTCGTGGAGGCGAGACGTAAACGTTTGGTCGTGCTTTGCGAACTGAGTTTATTTCAGCCGGTGAGCTATTTTACCTTTCGAAGTATGACACCACCAACACACAAACACAAACGCACTCATACGACACTACCCGGGACGATGTTACGACGAACAGATGCATTACAATTCTGATACGAAATTGATCTTGGAAGGCATATAATTGAAGCTGTATATGTCGTCAGTTTCAATCCCTGTCGCAAGCTAACCTCAAACTTGACTAGCACATGTGAGCTGCATGCAACGAGAAATCGTATGACACCACCCGGAACGCTGTACGAGAAACGGTTGAGTCACAATTTTGGTACAAGTGTCGAGAAAAGTAGCGTCACATAGAGGTTGGCCAGTGCCGAGTATATATAGACGAATGACATGCATATGGCTGTCTGGAAGTGGCGGTGCTCGGCTTGCTGTGTGCGTCATACGGCCGCTTGATGACGTCCCCTTATTTTTCTTGTCATGGCTACGATTTTCAGTACCTCCTACGAGTAATCACAGGCACCCTCACAAACACATGCCAGCGGCTTTTCTCGTAATGAGACTAATAATGCTTCTGCATTAAAGATGTTTTTCCTGAGCACACGGATCCGGTAAACATCTGCTAGCCACTGTACGTGTCCAGGAAAGACTGCATCACCGCACGTTGAAAAAAAAAAAAAAACGACGGAACAAGCCAGAGCGCTCCATACACTGAAAAAAAAAACAATGTTGTTGCAAACCTTCGGTGTTTCTTTGCTTTTTACTTTGTTTGCACGCGGGTATTTTTCTTCGCCTTTCATTTAACTACTTTGTTTTCCCTTTGCTTTCCTTTGTGTTCCTACTGCCGGACTGGGAAGCGACGCGTCACTGACCACATCCGTTTATTTCTCTGTTCACTTGCTTTGTTCACTCGCCCCCTCCCCAAGCTTGCTTCCTTATTTTGGCGAAGGCGTCCGTATACCGGTACAAATCACCGTGCGGCGAGGCGCTCACGTCACGAGCATCTGCTGCCGGGCTCGAGGACGAGGCCCGAAAGTGGCGGTGGCAGGTTTTCCCCGCCGACTCTTATTATTCTCCCAATCTTTTTGCTTTATTTTCTCCTCTTCCTCCCATTGCCTGTTCCCTCGAAACTTCCAGTATTCCTTTTCTACTGTTTGTCTCTGACCTTGGATGGCAGGACAGGAAAAAAAAAAGAAACAGCACGGTGCTTGAAAGAAATGAAAAACCGGGTCAAGTGTCCCTTATCTTCCTTTTCCTCCCTTTAATTTATGCAGCTATCTTGAAGGGTACAGCAGCCCACGTTGTAAAACCGACATCAAAAGTAATGCGGCCACACGGAGAAGGCGGTCCGGCGAGAGGGAGAAGGGAAGACGTAAGGAGGAAAGCACGTCCCTGATGGCAATGAGGGAAGATGTGATGAGAAGTGGTGAGGGTATACACGGTTGCTAGGCAAGAGAGAGAGTGTGTGGCAACGAAAGGAAAGGCGCTGAGTGAGGGTGGAAGGAAGGGTTGTGCGCGCACGTCATCCGTTATTAAACGGCTGCATCAAGAGCGTCCCAAATGATTCGGGTAAAGAAATCTTCGTCCGCCTCCTCCCGTTTCTAATACGCGAGGCGAAGTGTAATCAGCAACTGACAGTAGTCTCTAGAACCGCGATATTTGCTCTAAGCAACTGTTCTCATTGAAAATGGAACGGTCGACACAGAGTGTCTTGCGTTGTGTTGGTGCGGGAAACCGCTTGCTTTTTTCTGTTAATTCTAGTAAATAATAAAGGAGAAGCGGCTAGTTCTGAGGGGCACTGGATAATAAATATTCGTTTAAGGCGAGGGACCGAAGGATAATGCGAGAAAGCGGACGGCTTGTTTCATCGGACTTCTGGGCTGTTTTCGTCCAACTGCTGCCTCGGGCTGTCGCCGCAGAGTCGCCGAAGCGTTTCTGTTCTGGTTACGAGTGCGTAATTAATGAGCGCCGCTTTAGTACGAGTTCTTCCAATTCTCAATGCACGTAATTGATGAAGAGGTCACGTATCGAGCCTGGTTTCATTTCCATTACTGCGATGTAATAGCAAAATAATAAGCAAACGCAAGTCGTTTATCTTGCTAAGAGCACCGGCCTGACCAATGTAAAGCTTCCCCTGAGAACATCACGCAATGCGGCAGTCTCTTTCGAAACGTCGAGGGTAAATAAGTACCGCCAGATGTGCATAGAGTATTGCGACAATAAATCGCATAGACAGATCTCGGTGATATGTGTCGCAGTGCCGGCGTATGAGTGGGTTGCGTACGATGCCGATGAGCAAGGCAGAAGAAAAATTGAAGGGGCGTTCTCGGCTGGCATGAGTTTCGGAGTCAGCTATTAATGGAGTCACGTTGGGTTAAAGGGAAAAGGTCAGATGTAACGGTTTTAACAAAAATATTTGCAGGACGGTTACCCCGTGGTAATCGTCCTGTAAATATTTTTGTTAGTCCGCCCGCAAAGTGCTCGGGTGCACGGCTGAGCAAAGGTCAATGTGCACTTGCTGTACAACCCTGCTCTGTACCTGCACAAAGGTCAATATAAAACCAGCTCATCCTTTCTCTGCACCTGAGCAAAGGTGAATATAGTGCACCTGCTATCCACCCGTATTCTGAACCTGTGCACAGGTGTACCTATGCGAAGGTCAACAACACACGCTCTCCGCCCCTGCTCTGCACGCTCTTCCCCTGCGCACAGGCACACCTGTGTAAAGGTCCATACGCGCCTGATTTTCACCGCTGCTCTGCACCTTTGCGCATGCCAAGCTTCGTCGAACGAGCCGACGTCCTTCATACAGCTAGCGCTGTAATTCATGGGCTTCAGTGGGAGCCCACCTGACCCGTACAAGACCATGAGCTTACATGGACAACACATGAGCACCCATGTATTTTGCAAGCGCGGATGATAGCCTTAAAAATAAATGGGCTTCTTGGAAGCTTGGTTAAGAGATGAGCAGAGAGAATACCTGCTGGTAAAAGAGTATACCCTACTGCATTTCATGCAGCGGTGTAATGCGGACGAAGCACGGATTGCTCTGGTAGCTTTTACGCGCCACATCGGACATATAATACAGGGCACTGCGACAATTGTACGGCTGCGCAGTACTTGAGATACAGCATCGCGTCACTTTTTCAGTTTCCATTTCCACACTGCAAGAGACAGGCAAGGACGAGGCATATAGAATAAAGCGTTGGTTCTGTAGCGTAAACGGCCGGCCCGATATATTACAAGGGCGATGCATTGATAGGGCAGAAATAAAAAAAATGGCGGTGGTTTAGCTCTGGCTAAACTTCGGAGTGCCGCGACAGCTGGCCGAGTGGAACTTGGTCACGTGACCAACCACGTGATCAGCAACGGCGCCGGCAGCTGCTCCGCACCACGCGACCAACCAGGTGACAGCGTGGCGGCGAAGCCACAGGGTGGCGGCGCCGCCACCGCCACGGCGCCGCCACGTTGATAATAATAATAATTGTTTTTTTTTTTTTTGGGGGGGGGGGAAGGAAATGGCGCAGTATCTGTCTCATATATCGTTGGGCACCTGAACCGCGCCGTAAGGGAAGAAGGAATAAAGGAGGGAGTGAAAGAAGAAAGGAAGAAAGAAATGCCGTAGTGGAGGGCTCCGGAATAATTTTGACCTCCTGGGGATCTTTAGCGTGCACTGACATCGCACAGCACACGGGCGCTCTAGCGTTTTTCCTCCATAAAAACGCAGCCGCCGCGGTCGGGTTCGAACCCGGGAACTCCGGATCGGTAGCCGAGCACGCTAACCACTGAGCCACCGCGGCGGGTGCCGCCACGCTGAAGGCTCGAAATGCTACCGTAATGTATCTCTCGCTACAAAAGCGCGCGGGCGCACTTTCGGTTTCGGCAAATCGCATTTATCGCTCCGCCGGAGGAACTAAGTAGCACATATGTAACACAAAACACGCAACCTGGAAGCAAGGATTTCAAATTTCGACCCAATCGCGCACCGCGCCGCCGTCTCGGGATCGCCGCGGAAAAATGGGACCCGGCAGCGGCGGCGGGCGTGGAGCATTGCCGGAGGAGCCGGAAATATCTCGCGATGGATCGCTTCGCGCGTCAACGGCGCGGGAAAGCGCGCTCGGTTCGATCGTCTTTCTCCTCCTTCGAGTCCACGCTCGGCGAGCATCGATCACCGGAGAGCGCTCTCTGCCCCATCACACGGACGCACAATCCGACTACCCTTCCCTAACGCCACGAGCCCCGAGCTGTGTGGCCTCAGGAAGCGCGCACAAACGAATACGCCCAAAGTACCCCCGCCGTCCATCAATATCACTAAAACAATCGCATGCTAAGCCTCTCTTTCCGTCTGTTTCATTCTTCACAAGGACTTTTTCCCTTTTTCCTATGCGTTTGTCGCTGTGTTTTCTTTGTTTGCTTGCTTGCTTACATATTTCTTTGTTTGGTAGTTGCTTGTATGTGACTTGGCTATTCACGCACTTCTACGGCTGCTCTGACACATCCAGAGTCAACAGTTTATGGAATGCACTATCTGGTAAAAAAAAAAATTAAAATCCATCGCCATCTTCGCAAATAGCTTAGAAGAAATATGTGCACATCTGTTCCAAGCGTGCAAATTATACAGCGCACCAATAAATATCAAACACTGAGCACTGTATGCGAAGAATCAATCAGTCAGTCAGTCAGTCAGTCAGTCAGTCAGTCAGTCAGTCAGTCAGTCAGTCAGTCAGTCAGTCAGTCAGTCAGTCAGTCAGTCAGTCAGTCAGTCAGTCAGTCAGTAAATAAATAAATAAATAAATAAATAAATCGATCGATCGATCAAGCAAGCAATCGATCAATGTTTTATTCCTAATACACTGTACAGATAAAGAGTCTTCTGGTTAATCTATAAGCGAATCGTGCTTCTTAGTAGACAAGACAGCACGTGAATCATACTTTGAAACTAAACTTCATCGCCGAAGACGTGTTTTATAAACTTTTGGCAATGGGCGAATATACAAGGAAAGGTGTAGCCGGTATATATTCTTTCTTTTACACTTCGCTCAAACACATAACTCGAATGGTAAACCTTAAGCTTGAAGCTCGATCTTTCCGCGATTAAGATGTATCGGCGAATCTGCTGCGGTACACGTTTCGTCGGCTACGCGTTTCCTCTCCCGAAATATTTGGCGTCGTTAAAGACTCCCGTCGCCGCTATCGTGGCTTCGTCGTAAATCAAAGCGGCGGTTCCGCGCCGTATTTCATGCTCCGATGTTCCCAGGAGTGCGTTTAATAACTTTCCGCTCGGTTTCACTCCGTTCGCCTGCCACGCTGTTTGTGGGGGGCGCATGCTTGCCAATCCCGGGAAATCTGCGCAAACACCTCTAGTTTGCACGACTGCCACCATGTTCCGCGTGGCGCTGAACTCTCAAAATCAGCGCGGGAATTTTGACTTTTCAGTAAATCGGACTGATTCATTTATGGCCGTCGGAAATAGGTGGTGTGAGTGCAGGAAGCATTTTGTAGGCAAGATTTTGCAGCGAGGAGTAAAAGTCGTAGAAATCAAATAAAATCTTTATTTTCTTTCGGACATGATGATCAGCTTGTTCGTGCACAATCCCTCGGGCCTCTCTAGTTTTCTCGAAGTTTCAAGGTCAAATTCTCCCTACTGAGATACGCGGTATTCGCTACTTCATGCCAACAGCGGGTGGTAGTTGCTGAATGTATGTACAAGAAAGCTGGGCATGTATCATCCTTCGTTGTAACCGGAGGAAGAAAACAAAGAAGGAACGCGCATCTAAGAGCTTCCGCAAGTGGGAGAAACCTTGACACGCTCCGTAAACTTATAAATTGGTTGTTAGGGAAAGAAAAAGGTGCAGTATCTGTCTCACATATCGGCGGACACCCGAACCGCGCCGTAGAGGAAGGGATAAAGGAGGGAGTGAGAGAAGAAAGGAAGAAAGAGGTGCCGTAGTGGAGGGCTCCGGAATAATTTCGACCACCTGGGGATCTTTAACGTGCACTGACATCGCACAGAACACGGGCGCCTTTGCGTTTCGCCTCCATCGAAACGCGGCCGCCGCGGTCGGGTTCGAACCCGGGTACTGCGGATCAGTAGCCGAGCGCCCTAACCACTGAGCCACCGCGGCGGGTCCGTAAATTTGCACCTGACAAGAAATGAGGAAGCAGTGAGTACCCTTTTGCGGGCCTTCAAAAAATTAGCGCCCTCACGTAGGGTGTGTACTCGCATAAATTTACCTGCTGAGTGCGCCAAAAAATTCACAGGGACACCTACCTTCATTACGTGTTGCCAATGTGACAGCATAGCAGTTGTTAGTGTTTTTCGTGGAAGTGACGTCACTTCCGGTCTGGCGACGTCGCTTCTCTCCAGCCAATGAGAATCTTCCGGTCTGGTAACGTCACTTTCCTCCAACCAATGAAAACGTACCTGTCTAGTGAGGCCAGTTCCCTCCAGCCAATAGGAGAATATGAACCACGACAGATTTCTGGACTACAGAACTTGCTATAAAAATCTTGCAGGTTAACCCGCGCTACGCTTGGATTGCCCTGGCCTATGAAGTGCAGTAGCGTATTTCGCGTATTCTTTCATCCATCGTGGTCCTCTTAAAGAAGCTCTCATAGAGGACCATGTATTCTTCGAGGCATGTACGCTTATACATATGTGTGAGTGCGGGCTCCCACACTGAAGCCCATACATTATGTACGTACAACGGACGTTTGCTTGTTTCAGACGCTCTGTATCCGCGCAGGATAAGCTCAGGTGCGATGCAAGAGCAGATAGATTTTGCACAGGTGCGGACCGAAGTGTGGACAGACAAAGGTGAGAGTAGACAGGAGACCGGAATCAAGGATTTCGATGTAACCTCACATTGTGTTTCATGTATCAAAAATAAGAGTGAACGAGTGGCAGCTTTAATAGTTTGGATTATAAATTAGTCGATCGGGTACTTTTCTGATGGCTTTTGTGCAAGCAACAATTTGTACAGTTTTTTTTTTTCAGCAAAAGTGCTGAGTGCAAAGCGATCAGAAGATACATCTTTTTTTTTTCAACGTTGATAGCCATTTCTCTTTCGAACACAGCTAGTCTAAATCTGTAGTTTCTGGAGTCGTTACGTGCGATAGTTCCTAAGGGCCCACAACATCAGCTTGTCCACAAAAGCCGCCGCTTGAGTCTGCCGTCCATGGCCAAAACGCGGTTGTACATGCATACTCTGCACCTTGAGGTCAAGCTCTCAGTTTTCGCACCCACGCACAGTACGCGCACTTCCACACTATTTCGGGAATTCGTTTCGTCGCAACTTCCGGCCGTAACAATCAGTGCTATGTGCATTTCCGGTAAACTATAAAAAGTCCTGAAAGCACTCCGAGCGATGGAGGAACGTGGCAAAACTTCTCAGCAGGGACTTCGAAAGGCGCAGCAGAAACTAATCTCCGCTCTCATTCCTAAACAACCCCAGCTTACCTGTCCGGTGTGCTCTCCTAGCTCTGAAGCGGCCGCAAAGAAGCCTACCTGACAACGCCGTTAAAACGCAGGCTCTGCATTTTTTTTTCGCATCCTAATACATCTTTACGCGATTTACTCGTCCTGCCCGGGAAGGAGGGGGGGGGGGGTAGAAGGGGCGGCGCAGTACTCTAATAAATAAATACCCCCCCCCCCCCCCCTCACACAGCCGCCAGCTGTATGCACACCCTTAGCTGGCGAGGAGACCAGATCGCACTACTTCTTCCGGGTCCGCCGCCGTGTTGACAATCGATGCGTCCTTAGCGGGCCTCTCGTTAAAGGTTGCGCCGAAAACAGCAAAACGAGAAGCAAAACAAAAAGTAAAGACGGAACACGGGAGTTGACTGCGCTGCTCCCAGACGGTTCCTTCTCTCTCGATGCCCACTCAACACTAGCGCCATGCAGCGGCAAACTCACTGCCCATCCCTGTTTTTCGGTCTCACCCTTCCCCTACCCTTTCCCCCCTAGCGGCACAGCCGGTTGAGTTTCTCTCCTCGGGCCCGGCGGGCCCACACAGACGACGAGGGGGGGGGAGGCCGGAAGCTGCCGCGGCAGCCACGGGCCACCCTGTCCTGCTTAGAACAGTGCAGTGATGCGGAGGCCGATCGTATTTAAACTAGCTAACTGCTGCGGCTGAATTTACAAAGTTCTCATGTGCACGAACGGTAACATGAAAGCGAACGCATTAATGGCACTCAATAATAATAATAATAATAATAATAATAATAATAATAATAATTGGTTTTTGTGGAAAGGAAATGGCGCAGTATCTGTCTCGTATATCGTCGGACACCTGAACCGCGCCGTAAGGGAAGGGATAAAGGAGGGAGTGAAAGAAGAAAGGAAGAAAGGGGCGCCGTATTGGAGGCCTCCGGAGTAATTTCGACCACCTGGGGATCTTTAACGTGCACTGACATCGCACAGCACACGGGCGCCTTAGCGTTTTGCATCCATAAAAACGCAGCCGCCGCGGTCGGGTTCTCAACATGATTGCGTCTTAAGTACGAGTGAAAAGTGCGCATCTTCCTTTCTTCCGAACAGGTTTCCGCTCGGCGAATAATACACACAAGTCACTTTTTTTTTACCTCAAACAATCATTAATAGATCACTCATTGCTGTCTGCAAACTAACTGTTCCCCTTCATATTGTTGCAGCCTGCACAGCCATGGCCATCGTTTACAGGATGCGGGTTAGCATTGCAACCCAGCCAGCTGGAATGAAGCATGCATGTTTCCTCACATTATCAGGCTTTTCTATGAATAAGCTTGCCTGAACACGCAGACAGAAAGGTTCTCCTGTGAACCCGCATCTTGCAAACTTTTGTCCGCGGCTGTACATGAAGATTACGACAAGAGAAAGCTGTACCGCTTTCAGAGGCCATTAAGAAACAAAGCATCATGAAGCTCCCTGCACATGCACTTCTTCTCTGCCTCCATTGGCTTTGAAGGCCGTTGCAGTTTCCCTGGTGAGGGCTTCGTTCCCATTTTTTATGAACATTATCACTTTCTTCTTATGAGAGGCACATTCTACGGAGGGACTGGAGCCGGTACGACGGCCGTTGAGACATATCCTGTACCCCCCCCCCCCCCCCCCCCCCCCCCCCCCAGCGGGGAGATGGTGGGGTGAAGCCGAACCTAGGCATTTTGATCGGAATCTATGTTAATCCGCAATGTATAAGAGAATATAAATCAAGAATGAGTAGGATTCTGACAACCGCAGATTTACAACTGATCTCCGCAATTAATCTTCATCTAAACTCACGATTAGACATCCTGACTAATCATTACTCTGTGTCCGTTCACTCCTGCATCGATATACACACCATTATTACCAATTATGAATCATCAACTATGAATCATATACATACTTTCATTAAACATCTACACTCCTCAATGATTTGCACAAGCGTGACGTGAACAGCAAGGGAAACGCACCAAGGCATAAAGCCAAAGCATCAAAAGCGTCATCACTTCCACAAGTGATCAGCCGACGCCAGGCTTATAGCTTTCACTGCGCTGCACGCTTCTAGCCAGACGGAGCGTGTGCACAAGCCCAGCCGGTCGCGGGCCGGGGTCGCCGCACCCATGCAGTCAAATCAGGTGGGCCCAGTTTCGCCTGAACTGCATGCCCAAGCGGCCCGTTAGCGCTGAGTGCGGCGGCCGATCGGGGTGCCTCTCCCCCGGACATTAACTCGTGCCTGCTACCGCTGCTGCTGCTGCCGACCCTGCCGCCGCTCCAAATCGGCCCATTGACACCCGCGGGCATGCCAGCGTGCCGGACAGCAACGGAGAACTCGTCGCCCTAAGTGCTGCTGGCGAGCGAAGGCGGCGTTGCGTTCGCACGCAGCTCCACCGAAGCGGTCGAACATAATCTCATGCAGCGGTAGACCAGGGTCTTTATATGCTTGCGAAAAAAAAAGCTATATCACTTAGCTTTTCCTGTACGACACTCCCAGCACCGTAATCTCTCTCCACATTCAAGGCTCCTTAAAAGAGGTGAGCTGACAGTGTAGTGGAGCGCTTCTACGTTACAATTTCTACTTATCGGCAAGGGGACGACTCCCACCGCGCCGTAACGAAGGTGAAACGTTTGCACACCTATACACCCATGCATTCGATGCCGAACACTTAGAGCCGCCGCAGCGGCTCACTGCTTATATTTCTCGGCTTTTGAACCGAAAGACGCGGGTTCGATCCCGACAGCGGCGGTGGAATTTCGATGGAGGTGAAATGCTAGAGGCCTGGGCACTGTGTCAGAACACGTTAGAGAACGAACTACAGGTGGTCGAAATTATCCGAAGCCCTTCACTACGGCGGCGTCCGCCCTAGCCTGAGTCGTTTTGGGACGTTAAAGGCCATAAACCATACCAAGCAGAACACTAATATTTAGGTATACACAGCTTCAGACTGAGAGCACGGTTGCGTTGTTAGTGCACAACATGTCAAAGCTTCACGTTGTCAGTTTAACGCCAGATGTTTTTGGCAGGAATTTGCAGATCCGTCGACCGCGGTTATCATCATTTGTTTAGTTACAAGTTGGTAAATATAAAGTCAGGGCTCTAAACGCTGTTCAATTGCGTATTCTAGAAATCTAGTAGAAAGAATGGCTTCCTCGGCGGACTTGGCATATATTTGTTAAGTTACAAGTTGGTAGGTGTTAACAAAGTTGAAACTCTAAACGCAATCGAGCCATTTATTCTCGAAGCTTGGGTAAAGAGGATGGATTCGGGATATATGCCTATAGTATGCTTAGCAAATGAAGCCTCGAGCTGGAAGCCGCCGCGATGCTCAGTGGTTATGGCGCTCGGCTTCTGACCCGAAAGACGCGGGTTCGATCCCGGCCGTGGCGGTCATATTTCGATGGAGGCGAGATGCTAAAGGCCCGTGTACTGCGTGATGTCAGCGCGCGTTAAAGAACCCCAGATGGTCGAAATTTCCGGAGCCCTTCACTACGGCGTCCCTCATAGCCTGAGTCCCTTTGGGACGTTAAACCACCATAAACCAAACCAAACCTTCGAGCTGGTGAGAAAGCAGCGAACTAAAACTGTACTGTCTCTAGGAACTATCAGCGTCAAATAAAGCGCGAACATAACGATTGATACGCGTACGACAAAAGCAGGTTTGAGGAAAACTGAATAATGGACAGAAGGACGCACCCCAAAATGGCATTATCATCAACCATGATCACCAACTCACCCCTGTGTTATCCTAATACTAGATCAGTTAGTTATAACTGCAAAGGCGCGATGGTACATATCAGTTCGATTGTACAACATTTGAGATATCGTGGCACGTTATGCTTGACAACTTGTAGACCTAGACACCTATGGAAAATGAGAGGCAACAAATCTTAACCACGGATTTCTGGAGTAGTTCTATGCGATCGGTATGACGTCGTGTTTGTGTTTCTGTCTCCGTCACGCTGTGGTCATATTAACAGCCAGTGTACCCACGATCGAAGGTGCAAACGGCAATTGAAAAGCTACCTTGAGAATGCGGTTACTACACTCTAAACAAAAATACACCTAGAGGAGAGTAAAAAGGGAGAAAAACTGTCCTTTAGCACACACCTTATTATAAAAGGGTGTGCGCTAGAGGACAGTTTTACTCCCTTTTGTTTAGAATGTACCTGAGTCGCGTAAAACTTACCCTTGCCCGGTGTGCAGGAGGACATCGACTCGTTTTTTGGTCACCTCAAAAGCAGATCACCTTATGAGCTGAGAATATTTTATAAGAACTTCCACTTTGCGCAGGTGGACTGCGACCTGAAGGCCAACGCTCTCGATGACAGCCATGTCACCTCGTAATCGCGTTTCTTTTTTCTACTGCTACATAAGCGCACGAACCACGCGCAGGCTTTGATATACGGATCGGCGTCGAATGCATGCCTTGCTGGGTCACCTCTCTAGGCATGCATGTACAAACCGCAGCACGGAAAATCAGGTCAACTGCGTTCTAAGAGGCAGCGTAGTTTCCCAGATAAGGAGTAGACTCTTCTCTTGGGGAAACTTTAGCCCTTAGATACTGGCGAAACTCTGCGCTATAGTTAGTTCGGAGACGTCTGCTGCCACGCAATCAATCCGCGAAAGTTTGCGGGCGTAAATTCTGCCGCTGGCGGGAGTCTTCTAACAGGCGGCTTGCCGGTGTTACGCTGACTCTCCCGTCGACTTCCATTCGCCACCTGTGGCCCTCCGTTCTAGAGCTAAGGCTGTTTTTCTATCTGGTTGCTTAACTGCTGCTCTCATCTTGCGCCCTTTCCCCTTCCTCTTTCCTACTCTCGTCGATGAGAAACGAAGGTTTAACATTTAAAAAATGAGGTGAATCAGTCAGCCTTACCCGTCGCGGTGGATCAGTGGTTAGGACGCTCGGCTACTGATCCGGAGTTCCCGGGTCCGAACCCGACCACGGCGGCTGCGTTTCGATGAAGGCGAAACGCTAAGGCGCCCGTGCTGTGCGATGTCAGTGCACGTTAAAGATCCCTAGGTGGTCTAAATTATTCCGGAGCCCTCGACTACGGCACCTCTCTCTTCCGTTCTTCTTCTCTCACTTCCTCCTTTATCCCTTGCTTTACGGCGCGGTTCAGGTGTCCGCCGAGATGCGAGACAGATACTGCGCCATTTCCTTTTCCCAAAAACCAATTTAATTTAATCAGCCAGCCACAAATTCCACCGAAGTTGATGTGCCGCTACTTGGCCGAAGTTAAGCATCGATCAGTAAATAACAACTATAACCCCAATGCCATTCTGTAAGAGCACAGAACTTGATATCACATATGTTTATAGTCAGCGTCAACGTTGTGTACAGAGCTCGATGGACGGACTGTTCTGCAAAGGAAGTGACACCCTGCCGCTATTTTTCATGTCCGAGAGACAACGGTAGGGCGGCGGTGCGACCACACCTACTTACAAGGTGGATGACCTAAAAGCCATCAGCCCCTAAACACAATTTTTATTGCCTTCTGCGCACTGCTCGAATACTTTACACCAGTTTGGCGCCCACTATACTGCGGGCACGTGCAGCCTTCCACGCACTTCACCGGAGCACAGCTCTACCGCCCGTCCGTTTCGCTCGCGTTCGCAACAGTGAGCTTCCTTTTATTTATTTTTTTAGTACTACGCGCGTGCTAGTCACTTACATCCAGCCTCCTTCTGACAGCCACTGTGTCTGCTTACTGTATCATTATTCATAAATTGGAAACAACCAAAACAACCATTACCCTTTAGGTGACGCGCTATAAAGGGAGATCAATGACAGCTAGTCCCCCTACAGACTAATCATTCGTCGCCTTATATAACTAGTCTATATAGTGTACGCTACACTAGCGTAGTTAATCGTATTTTCCCCATTTCTAGATTAGTCTGTAGAGTCATGCGTGCTGTCCATGAGACCGCTTTAGGTCACTATCAGAGCTCTTTGTTATTTCCAACAAAAAAAACTCCCCGTAGGGCCACTGTACTTAAATCGGGCCCATCAGGCCGTCACAATGGAGCAATATACTCGGAGGTTATCAGTCTGTCACGCCACCTGCAAAGCGCAGACGAACTGCTGAGCGCTGCCAAAACACGAACATAGCAGAGAAACAAAGCTGCACGGCGCTACCGATAGCTGGCAGCCCAGCTCATAGGTGGCGCGACAGTCTGTTAACTTCTACAAAGCCACCAGAGGGAATAGCCTGGGTTCGAGGCAGAGTTCGACAAATGGTGTGATCAAAGAGCTGTCTGTATTGAGTGTGCGCGTTAATGAGTATGCGCGCGACTGTGCCCACGCATGCGCAACAGCATGCGCAACAGCATGCGCACATGCGCAACAGCATCATCCATCTCTTAGCACGTAACGTTCTCAAATTGGCTTCGCGTAACGGAGGTTCCCGCCATCTCAGAAAACACAAAAAAGTCGCTCCAGCTTTGACAAGTGTGCGTAGTAACGAATCGACCGTTTCAAGCGTGGTGTTTGAAACGTTGAGTCATTTGCCGAATGTGCCACGTTTTGCTGTTTTTACGGAAAGGAAAAAAGATTGCCGTCCCTGACGTAACCATCCACTACTTTCGACACAATTTATTTTTTTTCCTTTGTCTTATCTCCCTTTTCTGCGGTAAAGAACAGTTCCACTAGTAAGAGCGTGACTGAAGCGAACGAAGTTTTGCGAAACTACACTCAGCTAAACACATCTCACTAACTGCGAAACTTCCCGGCGGAACTGCTGGATGACCTTTTGGTACTCTGGAGTCTCTAATTTGGTTTAAGAACGAAAAGCTTAGTTTTCTAGCTGGCTGTGCTGTCTTGATTTGTCGCTTTGTTGTTCGCAGTAGGCAGATTACATTAAGCTGTGTTTTATCTCTGCACTCTTATTCCTTTTATATGTGAGAATTTCATGGGTATATGATGACAACCCTAACAAAGAGAGATACGTTGTAAGAAGGAATTTACGAATGTAACGGCAGAAATGTCGCCCTGCGGTAGTCTGCTCGAATCTCCCCCTAGCAGCACAGAGCATCGGCCCAATATTGGCAAAAGCTGGCCCGTTGTATGACCGGTCTTTGCCAGCACGTTCCCAATACTGGGCCAAGTTTTCAGGTGGGAACGGCCGGAGACAAGGTGGACGGGAGATGGCAGGCTCTGACGGTGCGTAGCTAATCTGCCCCTTTAATCGCCAAACCTCAAAGGAAATGGAAATTAAACGCTGCAGTAATGATAACCGACCGGAGCGTCCGCTATTTATCATCTTTCAGACATCGATTATCAATTTAATTAATCAATTACTAAAAACAATAATCATAAAGCCTGCCTTTAGTGGAAGATTCAATAAAATAAAAATTACGATTATACATTTAGAGCTCCAGCCGTTCCCAGCCGTGAAGAAATGATAGCAACAGGTTGCACCGCACCCTTCATGACTGAGTCGATTGCCGAGCCAATTGAACTACGTCATAGGAGTAGACGGAACATTCTCGACAGCGTCCATCCCGACATCCACATGGTCCAGGACCATCAAGGTGACAATTCTATTGGTCAAAAAATATTATTTCTATTGGTCGACACGCATATATAGTAAAATATATTTCTATTGTTTGTGACATTTCTACTGGTCCATAAGCATAGTCAAAAACATTTCTAACGGTCAATACACATTTACAGTGGTGAATAGTAGGGGTGTACGAATATTAAAAAAATTTCGCACAATGTGACGAACAGGGCTTGTTGGTGAAGGTGCCAGTTGTTAGTCAGCGCTTGTTTTGTCTACTTCTCTCGTCCCGTATTTCGCACTGCTTTAAGCATGAATAAATTTCTAATAGCGAATCTAATATCCTGTTATTTGATTATGCGATGAATCAAATAATGCACGCTCAAATTTATCCGCAATAAATGGAATATGTTCTCAACGTTTCGTACGATAGGCACGACGTTCGAAAAAGAGAGGTTTTCTTCGGAGAAAAACAGGGTCTACACCGACGTCGCGTAACAGTTTGCCGCGATCGGTATGAGTGCGACGAACGGTTCAGCGCTGTGACGCCGTCCATTCGCGTGGAGGCATTCATAATGCTCATACGTGACCTCAAGGCTGGCCAAGGAAAGTTCAGCAAACCCTGTCTTAATGCCCGATCGCGCATGCGCACGCGAGTTCAGGTCATATTTCCTAACGCGAAAAAAATTGGAGAGGGCACTTAAGCTCCTCCTTAAGGGTATGGCGCGATGGCGTAGTGGGTTAGGCTTTCCACTCTGAGCAGCTTGATGCCTTTTAACGCATTTTAATACTGTTTGAATTAATTAACTGATCAATTACACACTATACTTTTTCTTAATTAGCATAGTCAAGCATTGGCATTTAATAATAATAATAATAATAATAATAATAATAATAATAATAATAATTGGTTTTGGGGGAAAGGAAATGGCGCAGTATCTGTCTCATATATCGTTGGACACCTGAACCGCGACGTAAGGGAAGGGATAAAGGAGGGAGTGAAAGAAGAAAGGAATAAAGAGGTGCCGTAGTGGAGGGCTCCGGGATAATTTCGACCACCTGGTGTTCTTTAACGTGCACTGACATCGAACAGCGTACGTCCGCGTTTTCGTTTCGCCTCCATCGAAATGCAGCCAGCGCTGCCGGGTCTCTACCCCACCCCCTTGAGCTCAGTAGCCCATCGCCATAGCCACTAAGCCGCCATGGCTGGTGAAAAAGCAGAGCCGAAAAGGAACAAACAAAGGGAAGGAAAACAACAAGAAAACACTATGAGAGCGCAGAAAATTGGAGAGGACATTTAAGCTCCGCCTTAAGGGTATGGCGCGATAGCGTAGTGGGTTAGGCTTTCCACTCTGAGCAGTTTGATGCCTTTTAACGCATTTTTAATACTGTTTGAATTAACTGATCAATTACACACTATATTTTTCTTAATTGCATAGTCAAGCATTGGCATTTAATAATAATAATAATAACAATTGGTTTTGGGGGAAAGGAAATGGCGCAGTATCTGTCTCATATATCGTTGGACACCTGAACCGCGCCGTAAGGGATAATGGAGGGGGTGAAAGAAGAAAGGAAGAAAGAGGTGCCGTAGTGGAGGGCTCCGGAAAAATTTCGACCACCTGGGGATCTTTAACGTGCGCTGACATCGCACAGCACACGGGCGCCTTAGCGTTTTGCCTCCATAAAAACGCAGCCGCCGCGGTCGGGTTCGAACCCGGGAACTCCGGATCAGTAGCCGAGCGCCCTAACCACTGAGCCACCGCGGCGGGTTTCATTCGCGGGCGCATTTCATTCTGAGCCTTTTTACACTTTGAATCCCATTTTTCCAAATTCTCATTTTTTTTTTCATTTCTTTAATTAGTCTATGAATTAGAATGATTTCAGTAACTCATCATCGCCTATCACACACCAATCAGTCATTAGTCACTAGAACCACAGATAACCATGATACGGTTTTTTTTTTACGCAGCTCCTTAATATATGTCTCCGGTTCGAATCCCTGCCGCGAGCTAGGCTCTAACTTAACTAGTAAGTTTATGCTGCACGAAACGATGAATCGTATGACACCATCCGGAACATTCTGCGGCAAGCAGTAGGCGTAAAACGATTTTTTTTTACACAGCCCCAGATTATTTCCTACACGCGGTGCTGACTACGCCGACGGCATTTCGGCCGAACGAGCTGCATACGCTATCGCGTAACAACTCGGGCTTCTCACACCGCTCAATTTAATCGTCGCAGTGCCTGAAAGCGCTAAACTGGCCAGAATCGTCACCTTACCGCGCCGCCCGACTCTGCCGCCGTCGGCTGCATTCAATCTTCACTGAAATCCATCCTTTAACCGTAGGAAACCATCTGTTGTGTTTTTTCAGTGCCGTAAATATTCTTCCAGCGAGGATATTACCTGCAGTTTGTGCTCTAATCAATGCTGCCTTTTTTTTCTCTCTTAAATTTACCCGTGCCGTTTGCAAGGGTGAAAGCTACAAATACGCAGTGTCTCGGGCATTGCGCATAGGACTGCATAACCTTGCGCAGATGTACGCGGCAAGCGGTACTTCTGCATTGCCTATTTGAATCTCAAAACATAGAACGACGAGAATCATTTATTAATGGGAAAGCATTAGATGGCTGTGTTGACGCCGCCAAAAGTGCCCGCAAAGTGTGTCGCCGGAAGTTGGTCCCCTGTGACGTCACTGGGGTCCTCGTTCACCAATTCTGATAGCGGTAGTGACCGTTGGCGACACTGATGCTAATGCTGATAGTTATGATGATAGCGCTAGTGATAGCTAGTGATAGCGATTATGACGATAGGGCTGATGATAGCAATAGTGACAGTCGGTGATAGCGATGATGATAGCGATAGCAAAAAAGAGGTTGTGGGTTCGAGTCCCTTGAAGGTCGTGGGTTGCAGCTACGCCAAGGTAATGGGTTCGAATCCCGTGAAGTTCGTGGGAAATGAAGAAGGCAGGGAGAAAGAGAGGCAAGGGAAAGGCTTTCGCATTTCCGGTCTTAAATAGAGACAAGTGTAATCCTGCAATTTTTTTCAAGGCTAAAAATAAAGCACCAAGTAAATTTTGAGCCCGGTCGATCGAGTCGAGCTGGCCTGCCAACTGCGCCGACAACGGCCGCAGGTACTCCACAAACAAGGATTTTCAACAAAAAAAAAAATTACAGCCTTCCGTTTCGGACACTCGGCAGCGCTCTGATGGATGTTGATTGTGTCTAAACCCTCGTTAATAATTTCACATCAGGTCGAGTACGTTCATTCGACCGCGATGACAATATCCACAAAAAGAAACAGCAGGAGGATCACACAAACTTTGTCCCCATATATAGTACAGTACGCGTGTGCGCTTGCAAGCGCACTCGATTTCCTTCTCATCATTTTCGCTAATCTACAGCACGCGAAACGATCCCGTTACGGCAACGAGAGGTTAAAGGGCGGCTCCTTCGGCACAGCTAATGAGCGGGCCTAATAATGATGAAAGGCGGAGAGAGAGAGAGGCGGTTGCACGACCAGTGCTCTGTCGACATACCGAGTAGCTGGTGTACGTTTCGTTAATTGTGTCTCCACTTCGCGGTATCGCCAAGCTCTCGTCGGTCATTTGCATATCGCTGCTCCAAGTTTCGACGCGTAGACAGCTCCTGCGCATAATAACCTGTACCGTCGTTAAGCGTGGTGGTAGGTGCGCGCATGTCACTCGCGTGCCGCTCAACTATAAGCTCATCGCACTACTTCTCCTCCTCGTCCCACCCCTCCCTCTCCCCCTCCTCCCAAACTCTTTTTCACCTAACTTATCCCCGCCGTTTCCACCTGATCAGTTTCCGCGTAAATACGTATTTTCTTCCCGGCGGTGCCGCATTGTTACTGCACCACATGTGATGTGCTGAGCGATACGACGGTACACAAGTTGCAGAGCCAAGAAAAAAAAACACTACCGCACGTGCATTTGCAGAAACTAAGAAAGAATACGACCGGTTACGGGTGACGTCGCCATGAAGACATGCCAAGCTGCCCGCGGGTCACGACGGTAGTCGACGAAAGGTTCATTAATACTTTAACCGCTTCGCGTTTCGTGTGAGAATCGGCAAATGAAAGCAGCTTAAATGAGATCTTCCATACCCATTGGCATTGATTTGCTGCACACGAATATCAGTCAGTGATTCAATCAATCAATCAATCAATCAATCAATCAATCAATCAATCAATCGGTCGATCGATCGATCAATCGGTCAATAAATAAACACCGTTTACTTCATCTTGTTGCAGGCCCTTTCCCTTATGTTTATGCGCACCAAATGATGACAAAATGTCCACATCTACAATTTGGACATTTGGGTGCGAAACTGGATGAGGAAGAGAAGGGAGTTAAGGGGGCATTGGACTGAAGGAGTTGGAAACAGGCCTGGCCACAAGTTCGAACCGCTGACAGGTGCCATATTTGCCGGTCTCTCTTATTTTCTTACCCGCATACACAGATCTCAACCCTTGCGCACGTCCCTTCCACGCTCTAAACCCGAATACGCCTGAATGGGAGTAAAATGGGGGTTGAATTTGAAGTTTATTAAGGAATCCAAACAATGTTACAAGCGTATACAGCGCTATAAGCTGTTTTCTAGCGCAACCTAAAATGGAGCGCACTAGAGGACAGACTACTCTCTTTTTACACCTTTCTGTTTAGAGTGCGCAGTGTTAGTTATGTCCGCTTAAAATAGTGTATAAATTTGGTCTTAATTCGCACCGTAGCACTGCGTGGTCACCTATAAGCAGGAATATTGGGTTTATTCCAGCTTCAAAATTAAGTGTGGTCGTCAGCCAGTGGAAAGCAATTTATGAAAGCAACTGTTTATACCTGAAAATTCAGATATATTGATGCATAAAATGATGCATCCGAAGAAATGAAGTCTCGTGTCTCTCCAAAGACTCATTGACATTGTAACATACAGCGTACCTTAGCTTATATCTACCCGGGAATGTAGCACGTGTAGACGTGTGTTTAAAACTTGTGTTTCAACCAAGATATTCTTTATTATTACGGGCTTTTCGGCAAATATTATCGTCAATCTCTATCGAACACCATGTTATAATCGCGGCGAAATTGACACAAAAACTCACGCCGAAACCATCTGGCTCCAAAGCCGACTTTTCCGTTCGGCTCGTGGCCAGCAGAAAGGGAATGTACTTTCAAGAATGCCTGAAAATCCTCGCTGAAACACTCGGGATTAACATGTGTCCATGTATTCATATATACATTTACGTATGTAATATGCGCACGTTATTGAGGTAATACTCTTGCTTGGACGAGTTGGTTCATATTTGAACGGGTAGGTACTTGCCCGAAGAAGACGGGACGTAATAAAGAGAACACACACGACACGTACACATGTCGTGTGTTTTCCTTTGTTGTGTCCCGTCTTCTTCGGGCAAGTGCGTACCCGTCCAAAGACGTTAATAAAGCATTAACATCTCTTTTGTAATCACATTACACAAAATAAGCTGCAGTGCATGCATGCTTAGTTTAGGATTCCTAAACCTTGCTCCTCCGCTTAAACCATTTGTAAATATGGCAAAAAGTAAAATAAATACTAAAAAAGGGGGGAAGCGACATAGGGAAAGCAAAAGAGAGAAGGAAAGAAAGAGAAAGAAGGCACTAAGCAATTGGGAAGAAAGAAAGAAAGAAAGAAAGAAAGGAAGAAAGAAAGAAAGAAAGAAAGAAAGAAAGAGAGAGAGAAAGAAAGAAAGAAAGAAAGAAAGAAAGAAAGGAAGGAAGGAAGGAAGGAAGGAAGGAAGGAAGGAAGGAAGGAAGGAAGGAAGGAAGGAAGGAAGGAAGGAAGGAAGGAAGGAAGGAAGGAAGGAAGGAAGGAAGGAAGGAAGGAAGGAAGGAAGGAAGGAAGGAAGGAAGGAAGGAAGGAAGGAAGGAAGGAAGGAAGGAAGGAAGGAAGGAAGGAAGGACAATAACTGTATTTTCCGGGCGTTGGTAGTATATGGGCGTTTACCGTTCCGGAACTTAAGGTGGGCTGTAGGGGAAGCTGCAGTGAAAGGCACAGGATTTATACTTACCAGATCGGGTTCGGCTTACAACCACTGCATTCGAACAAAAACTCGGCCGTCTCCATCGAAGTGCGGCCGCCGCGGCCGGGATTCAAACCCCCGACCTTGGTCCCAGCAGTCGAATACCATATTCACCGAGTTACCCTAGCGGGCCTTCCAGCCGGAACGTTACTGCCTCAATGGAAGGCACGTCGATAGTTAAATCCTTCCACTCACTTTTCGTAGCGATGGTTTTCTTGCGTCTGTTCCACAAACTAACTGTGTTCTTACTTCAGTTTCACTTAGTTCCAATACTGGTACGGGCAAGACGTGCTTATATTTATTTGTTTGTCTTTTTTTTGGGGGGGGGGGGGGGGAACAGGCACAAATATGCGAGTCCGTAATAAAACGTCACTTGAAAGTCAGCGCTGGTGGTGTCTATTTCTTTTTCGCCCTCGTTTTTTTTTCCTATTTCGCGCTGTTTTATAATGCTATACTTACCACAGAAGGTTCCCTTCTATCGACACAACTTTATTGCTATCATAATCATCTTCAATGCTATCGACGGATGACCATTCCGACCGCCAACCTCTATTACGTATGCTGCCACGTTTTAATCCCGGCGTGTTCTTGGGCTGTCATTTGTCAGTGCCCACTTCGGCACGCTGCACCACGGACACTTACAACAAAGAGGGGAAAAGATGGACACTTACAACAAAGAGGGGAAAGACGGACACTTACAACAAAGAGGGGAAGAGGGACACTTATAGCAAAGAGGGGGAAAGACGGAAACTTACAACAAGGAGGGGGAAAGACGGACACTTACAACAAAGAGGGGGGAAAATGGACACTTACAACAAAGAGTGGGAAAGATGGACACTTACAACAAAGCGGATGAAAGATGGACACTTACAACAAAGAGGGGGAAAGACGGAAGAGAACCAGCAATTTGCGAACCGTCATTAGTATGAATTAGATCCTGGTAGAGGCAGCGCTGCAGGACGTGATGAAGATTAACAATCCCGCAGCGAAATACGTAACAAACATCAAAAATTCTCCAGAACGCGACTGTCTGGCTGGCTGGTTGGAAGACTCACATTTGATCCAACTTATCTACATAGGGCGAAACTGTACATTCTCCACCAGCATGGCCCCCGATGGCTCGTGCGATGCGGTTTCGCAGTTGTGAAATACCGGCCAAGCCTGGCTGCTCGAGCGAATAAAGAACCGGATGGAAAAATCACGCCTCGAACATCACGCGCGAACGAAAAGACGCGTACAGCTAGGCTGTCGCGGTACGTTATTTATATACGTCCCGAGTAAGGCACGACGAACAAGAGCTAAAGTGAAATAACACCCGCTGGCGCTGCACTCAATAGTAAATCGCACGAGTCGTCTCACACGCGTTATAAATCGCTCCGGAGAGTTACCAAGAGCCGTTATGAATCGCCAGACAAATAAACAGAGAGACAAAGATAACCGTGGACTCTTGGTAACGTTCTCAGGGTAGTGGGTCCTAAATCAACCTGCCTCCGCTCCTGCCACTGTTGCTACGCGTGTCCTTGAGCAAGAAACAAGAATAACCTTTTTTTTCCCCGCGTCCCAATAGCTTTCGCCTGCGAAACAGCTATAACAGCGATAAAAATCGCAATATGCCCACAGGTGATTTAGAACTGCGTGGACATCTACCAAGCTTACGAAACGCCTCTGCTCCGGAGGTGCTCGAGCAGCGAAAACGCGGTTCAAATAAGTACGACCGCCTTTTATGTAAATCTTTCGCTTATTTTAGACAACCTAGTCCCAGTCGTGCGTGGAACACAGCTTAGGCGCATTCAATATTGTGAAATGGACGCGTTACGAAACGGTAGCTCACGCGGTCCTAGATGTACGTGCGTGCGTGCGTGCGTGCGTGTGTGTGTGTCTGTGAGTGCGAGCGTGTGTGTGTGTCTGTGCGTGCGTGCGTGCGCGCGTGTGTGTGTGTGTGTGTGTGTGTGTGTGTGTGTGTGTGTGTGTGTGTGTGTGTGTGTGTGTGTGTGTGTGTGTGTGTGTGTGTGTGTGTGTGTGTGTGTGTGTGTGTGTGTGTGTGTGTGTGTGTGTGTGTGTGTGTGTGTGTGCGTGTGTGTGTGTGTGTGTGTGTGCGCGCGCGTCTGTGCGTGTGTGTGTCTGTGCGTGCGTGTGTGCGTGTGTGTGTCTGTGCGTGCGTGTGTGTCTGTGCGTGCGTGTGTGTGTCTGCGTGTCTGTGCGTGCGTGCGCGCGCGTGTGTGTGTGTGTGTGTGTGTGTGTGTGTGTGTGTGTGTGCGCGCGCGTGTTCGTGTGTGCGTGTGCGTGTGTGTGCGCGTGTGTCTGTGTGTCCGTGTGTCTGTGCGTGCGTGCGTGCGTGTGTGTGTCTGCGCGTGCGTGCGCGCGCGCGTGTGTGTGTGCGTGATCGTGTGTGTGTGTGTGTGTGTGTGTGCGTGTGTGTGTGTGTGTGTGTGTGCGTGTATGTGTGTGCGTGTGTGCGTGTGTGTGCGTGTGTGTGCTTTTAACTTCGCTGAAGGCGCAGTGGGTGCCACACATCAACGAGACTTGTGTAGAGGTACCGTTTGTATTGCTGGCGCTGATTTTTTTTTTTGGGGGGGGGGGGGGTTAGAAAGCAGTAGAACATATCCCACAGTCCATTACAGTCAGACATGCGTGAGCTCTTGCTCCTAGAGTTTTGAGCTGATGTGTCTTGGGCTGTACTCACTTCTCGATGTCCTATACCGTGCTGTTGGTTCTGAAGGGAGCCTGCTGCCTCTCGGCATTTATTACGCAAGCAGTACAGGCGCACGCATCCCGTAGCATTTCACGAAGCCCCCTTCGTGCCCCGCGTGTCACTGTCTTAACTGCAAACTACTCTAAAACCTATGTGCACTGCTTCTGACAGTTTCGCCCCGCCTTAGCCACTTTGCCATCGCAGTCACAAATCACGGGGTTTTTTTCGCAAGAGTTGATGCATTAATAGCTTACATCTTAGCAATTTGAAATACAGACACCAGTATACGTGTAACAGTGCTAGTACAAAAAAAAGAAAACGCTTGAATTCTCTTTTTTCCAACGCATGCTGCGGAGTGCCATAATTTATTACGGCAAGTCTACACTATAGAGAATCTCCATAGAGAACTAGTCCAACGCAGAGTCGCGTGAAGTATCACAAAATTCTGCAACTAGCCGTAATACAACACCTGATATAGTTCATTTTATTGAATTAGGCCTGAAGGTGTCATATAAATGAGGAGTTCGGAGAAAATCTGACCAAAACACCGGTAGCTGCCACTTATTATGTACAGTGGTCTATAATAGCGGTCTCGAAATCAGTCTCCTCGGGGATTTCGGTGACAGAGGCGAGACGATTGTTGCATTAATTCGTGACGTTCAGAGTGAAATAAAAACAATTAAAAAACAGAAAAGTCCAGCAATAAGCAGCACTTACCTTAAGGTCATAACTAATGGGCGATGAACACATGTGAGGGCCCGGTAAATAATTCATCTTTAGCTAACTGTAAGGCATTTCACCGTGCAAAAAAAACAACAAAACAAGACGGATTTTAGGCGCAAAGACAAAGGCTCGCCAGCACATCGATGGAACGTTCGACATACAACCTCGTTGATGGACGCTTGCGTGAGTGCAGTCGTTCGCGTGTGATTGCATTTCACCGAACGTGTCGAACTCGTGACTGAGGGTTTGTCTACATACGGCATACAGGGACGGAGATGCACTTGTGAAGAAAAAAACGCATAAGGCCAGTGGCTAGACCCCACGTAGACATACACTCCTTCTACGAAGGCTGAGCAGCATCGCTGGGAAACTACCGCATGTCTGGCCACCGCGATTAGATTACTTGATCGATGGATTTGCCGCCGCGGCCTCCGCCACAGTTAGGGCTCTCCGCTTGCCTACCGAGTAGTGCTAACCGCGTTAGGCGGACAAGTCCTTGTGGACAGTGGACTCCGCCGATAATGCCTCCGTTCCGGCTAAGCGCGAGGCCGTTCTCATCGGAAGGAAAAGCCTGTTTACACAGGCCACGGCCCCCTGTCACTCGCAGGCCTGCCTCGAGCTTAGCCAATGACAGCCGTTTCCCTCTCCCTCTTTCCATCACCCTCTCCCTCTATCCAGTAGTTTCATTTATCGCCCTTTCCCTTGCTTTAAGGTTCCCAAACTTTCATCTGCCCCTTGGATTTCTTTTTCTTTTTTATTCGTTTCCTTCTTACTGTGTAGTGACGTTTGTTCGGGGAATCCGTCTTCTAACGTGAGAACTAGGGCAGCTGCGCAGACTGTTCTTCGGGAATTGCTGCTCGTATACCGAGGTGTGTGCTCTCTACTACACGAGCACGGGCGGTTCGAGATGGACAAGCTGTCTTGGGATAAGCGCTTTGCGGTGTTATGCAGATTTCGCGCTCGGCAGAGCACGCTGGACGTACGGGTCCTTGCATGGTCGGCGTGCTGTGATGTCTAGCGCAAAATGTCACAAACAGGGAAAATACAGAGTTAGGTTGCGCAGTGCATGGCGTAAGCTGTAAGCGTGGACGTTGAAACGCGAGCCCAGAAAAACTCACAGGGACACCAAAAAGTCGCTCCATCATGAACTAATCACGCGCGCAACCTGTACACATTTCTTATTGTGTAAATAGTTTGTGTATATTACCTCTCCCCCTATCCTCTCTTCCTGTGCCCTCACCTCTTTCATTTCATTTCTACATTCTGCGTGCTATCCTTCATTTCCGCTGCCCCAGCTCAGGTGCTTCAGTATCGATGGCAGATGCCGGCCTGGGCTAGCAAAAATCTTTCCTTCCTTTTTATTATTATTTTAATAAAACCACTTACTACTACTACTGCCTCATTATATTATGTGTTCGACTGCCCTCAAGGCATACAAGGCACTCTTTGCCTACTTCAGAGCGACTGGATTGAGTGACAAATTGTGACAGCGTTGTGTGTGTGTGTGTGTGTGTGTGTGTGTGTGTGTGTGTGTGTGTGTGTGTGTGTGTGTGTGTGTGTGTGTGTGTGTGTGTGTGTGTGTGTGTGTGCGTGCGTGTGTGTGTGTGTGTGTGTGTGTGTGTGTGTGTGTGTGTGTGTGTGTGTGTGTGTGTGTGTGTGTGTGTGTGTGTGTGTGTGTGTGTGTGTGTGTGTGTGTGTGTGTGTGTGTGTGTGTGTGTGTGTGTGTGTGTGTTATGCCTTTTTCCCCTTCTCTCTTCCTCCTTTTAGTCCCCTAATCCCTCTTCCCCAGTGCAGGGTAGCCAAATGGAACCCCTTTCTGGTTAACATCCCTGTCTTTCCCTCCTCCTCTTTATCTATCTATCTATCTAGCGATGCGGTAGCGTTAGAAGCTGTTGATGTCTATACAGGAAGTGACGTCACTTCACATCTGGCGACGTCACTTCCCTCCAGCCAGTCAGCAAACTTATGGCGTTAGAACACCTCTGTGTCGTCATTTATACCGATTTCCGCAATACAACACCGGTTAGAAACGAGTTGCTAATGATGCACTCTGCATGATTCCTTAAGTCGTGACAAACAGTGTCCGCTGCCTGTGTCCACGAACGTAGAAACGCGAAAGGGTTTGTAGCTGTTCTCGTAATTTGTTGACTAGGCAATATTATGAGATATGGTTGTGTGGCTAGCGGAGGACGGCGCAAATTGACGATCACTGCAAGAAGTCTTTGTACTGAAGATGAGGCCAACTTGCATGAGATGACTAAGATGAAGATGACCACAGGGTTGTGTGGCTAGCGGGGGACGGCGCAAATTGACGATCACTGCAAGAAGTCTTTGTACTGAAGATGAGGCCAACTTGCATGAGATGACTAAGATGAAGATGACCACAGGGTTGTGTGGCTAGCGGGGGACGGCGCAAATTGACGATCACTGCAAGAAGTCTTTGTACTGAAGATGAGGCCAACTTGCATGAGATGACTAAGATGAAGATGACCACAGGGTTGTGTGGCTAGCGGGGGACGGCGCAAATTGACGATCACTGCAAGAAGTCTTTGTACTGAAGATGAGGCCAACTTGCATGAGATGACTAAGATGAAGATGACCACAGGGTTGTGTGGCTAGCGGGGGACGGCGCAAATTGACGATCACTGCAAGAAGTCTTTGTACTGAAGATGAGGCCAACTTGCATGAGATGACTAAGATGAAGATGACCACAGGGTTGTGTGGCTAGCGGGGGACGGCGCAAATTGACGATCACTGCAAGAAGTCTTTGTACTGAAGATGAGGCCAACTTGCATGAGATGACTAAGATGAAGATGACCACAGGGTTGTGTGGCTAGCGGGGGACGGCGCAAATTGACGATCACTGCAAGAAGTCTTTGTACTGAAGATGAGGCCAACTTGCATGAGATGACTAAGATGAAGATGACCACAGGGTTGTGTGGCTAGCGGGGGACGGCGCAAATTGACGATCACTGCAAGAAGTCTTTGTACTGAAGATGAGGCCAACTTGCATGAGATGACTAAGATGAAGATGACCACAGGGTTGTGTGGCTAGCGGGGGACGGCGCAAATTGACGATCACTGCAAGAAGTCTTTGTACTGAAGATGAGGCCAACTTGCATGAGATGACTAAGATGAAGATGACCACAGGGTTGTGTGGCTAGCGGGGGACGGCGCAAATTGACGATCACTGCAAGAAGTCTTTGTACTGAAGATGAGGCCAACTTGCATGAGATGACTAAGATGAAGATGACCACAGGGTTGTGTGGCTAGCGGGGGACGGCGCAAATTGACGATCACTGCAAGAAGTCTTTGTACTGAAGATGAGGCCAACTTGCATGAGATGACTAAGATGAAGATGACCACAGGGTTGTGTGGCTAGCGGGGGACGGCGCAAATTGACGATCACTGCAAGAAGTCTTTGTACTGAAGATGAGGCCAACTTGCATGAGATGACTAAGATGAAGATGACCACAGGGTTGTGTGGCTAGCGGGGGACGGCGCAAATTGACGATCACTGCAAGAAGTCTTTGTACTGAAGATGAGGCCAACTTGCATGAGATGACTAAGATGAAGATGACCACAGGGTTGTGTGGCTAGCGGGGGACGGCGCAAATTGACGATCACTGCAAGAAGTCTTTGTACTGAAGATGAGGCCAACTTGCATGAGATGACTAAGATGAAGATGACCACAGGGTTGTGTGGCTAGCGGGGGACGGCGCAAATTGACGATCACTGCAAGAAGTCTTTGTACTGAAGATGAGGCCAACTTGCATGAGATGACTAAGATGAAGATGACCACAGGGTTGTGTGGCTAGCGGGGGACGGCGCAAATTGACGATCACTGCAAGAAGTCTTTGTACTGAAGATGAGGCCAACTTGCATGAGATGACTAAGATGAAGATGACCACAGGGTTGTGTGGCTAGCGGGGGACGGCGCAAATTGACGATCACTGCAAGAAGTCTTTGTACTGAAGATGAGGCCAACTTGCATGAGATGACTAAGATGAAGATGACCACAGGGTTGTGTGGCTAGCGGGGGACGGCGCAAATTGACGATCACTGCAAGAAGTCTTTGTACTGAAGATGAAGCCAACTTGCATGAGATGACTAAGATGAAGATGACCACAGGGTTGTGCGGCTAGCGGAGGACGGCGGAAATTGACGATCACTGCAAGAAGTCTTTGTACTGAAGATGAAGCCAACTTGCATGAGATGACTAAGATGAAGATGACCACAGGGTTGTGTGGCTAGCGGGGGACGGCGCAAATTGACGATCACTGCAAGAAGTCTTTGTACTGAAGATGAAGCCAACTTGCATGAGATGACTAAGATGAAGATGACCACAGGGTTGTGTGGCTAGCGGGGGACGGCGCAAATTGACGATCACTGCAAGAAGTCTTTGTACTGAAGATGAAGCCAACTTGCATGAGATGACTAAGATGAAGATGACCACAGGGTTGTGCGGCTAGCGGAGGACGGCGGAAATTGACGATCACTGCAAGAAGTCTTTGTACTGAAGATGAAGCCAACTTGCATGAGATGACTAAGATGAAGATGACCACAGGGTTGTGTGGCTAGCGGGGGACGGCGCAAATTGACGATCACTGCAAGAAGTCTTTGTACTGAAGATGAAGCCAACTTGCATGAGATGACTAAGATGAAGATGACCACAGGGTTGTGTGGCTAGCGGGGGACGGCGCAAATTGACGATCACTGCAAGAAGTCTTTGTACTGAAGATGAAGCCAACTTGCATGAGATGACTAAGATGAAGATGACCACAGGGTTGTGTGGCTAGCGGGGGACGGCGCAAATTGACGATCACTGCAAGAAGTCTTTGTACTGAAGATGAAGCCAACTTGCATGAGATGACTAAGATGAAGATGACCACAGGGTTGTGTGGCTAGCGGGGGACGGCGGAAATTGACGATCACTGCAAGAAGTCTTTGTACTGAAGATGAAGCCAACTTGCATGAGATGACTAAGATGAAGATGACCACAGGGTTGTGTGGCTAGCGGGGGACGGCGCAAATTGACGATCACTGCAAGAAGTCTTTGTACTGAAGATGAAGCCAACTTGCATGAGATGACTAAGATGAAGATGACCACAGGGTTGTGCGGCTAGCGGAGGACGGCGGAAATTGACGATCACTGCAAGAAGTCTTTGTACTGAAGATGAAGCCAACTTGCATGAGATGACTAAGATGAAGATGACCACAGGGTTGTGTGGCTAGCGGGGGACGGCGCAAATTGACGATCACTGCAAGAAGTCTTTGTACTGAAGATGAAGCCAACTTGCATGAGATGACTAAGATGAAGATGACCACAGGGTTGTGCGGCTAGCGGGGGACGGCGCAAATTGACGATCACTGCAAGAAGTCTTTGTACTGAAGATGAAGCCAACTTGCATGAGATGACTAAGATGAAGATGACCACAGGGTTGTGCGGCTAGCGGAGGACGGCGGAAATTGACGATCACTGCAAGAAGTCTTTGTACTGAAGATGAAGCCAACTTGCATGAGATGACTAAGATGAAGATGACCACAGGGTTGTGTGGCTAGCGGGGGACGGCGCAAATTGACGATCACTGCAAGAAGTCTTTGTACTGAAGATGAAGCCAACTTGCATGAGATGACTAAGATGAAGATGACCACAGGGTTGTGCGGCTAGCGGGGGACGGCGCAAATTGACGATCACTGCAAGAAGTCTTTGTACTGAAGATGAAGCCAACTTGCATGAGATGACTAAGATGAAGATGACCACAGGGTTGTGCGGCTAGCGGAGGACGGCGGAAATTGACGATCACTGCAAGAAATCTTTGTACTGAAGATGAAGCCAACTTGCATGAGATGACTAAGATGAAGATGACCACAGGGTTGTGTGGCTAGCGGGGGACGGCGCAAATTGACGATCACTGCAAGAAGTCTTTGTACTGAAGATGAAGCCAACTTGCATGAGATGACTAAGATGAAGATGACCACAGGGTTGTGCGGCTAGCGGAGGACGGCGGAAATTGACGATCACTGCAAGAAGTCTTTGTACTGAAGATGAAGCCAACTTGCATGAGATGACTAAGATGAAGATGACCACGCGTCATTTGATTCGGAAAGCCTGTGCTGTCCTATAGAACAGGTGCCGACCTCTTCTCTTTCGATCTTGCTGAAGCGAAATTAAGGTGAAGACCGGGGAAAACACCTGTCTGATACGCCACACGCCTGATACGTGCATAGCGGAAAAGGACGTTCGAAAAACATGGTGCGCTGTGCGAAGCATGGCAGCTCTGTTTGGTTTGTGGGGTGTAACGTCTCTAAGCAATACGTAGAATATGAGGGACGCCGTATTGTTGAGGGCTCTGGATTAATTTTTGGCCACCTGGGGTTACTTACAGTTCACCGATGTCGCAGAACACACAGGCTTTCTTTCGAGTATTGCCTTCACTGAAACGCTGCCGAGGAGGTCGGGAGTCAATGCTTGCGAAGCTGATCTTAGCGGCCGAACGCCAAAGTCACTAAGCCAGCGCGGCGGGGTCAGTTCCGTTTATTTGTCAGCCGAGAACATGATTAGCAATGTGAGAGAGGCTCACGTAACAATTTTTTTGTCATATCTATTAAACGAGAGACGAGCCGATTTACGTGTGTAGCGCATCTTCTGACAACACCGGCCGCAACGCGGCCGTGCACGACACGGCACCAGCTACCATTTTCACGAAATACCAACGAAGCACACCCCGGTTCACGCCCACGTGCGTCAACGCCAGATGACACGATTGCGTAAAGAAAATTGAACTTGCAAGCTCGAGCGAAATGACAGCGACAGTGCCGCCCGCTGACAATCGAATGAAAAACAAGCGTGCCTATGGTTTTCATGTGTTACGAAAGCATGAGACCTTCGCTTTGAAATGAAACCCGGCTGCTGCGCCAAAGCGTTCGCGCTGCGCGATTTGATTTTCGTGAACACGCGTAAGCGTCGTTTATAAAGTAGTTTCTTTCTTGTGGCTTAGAATATTTCATTTCAATTTTCAGGATCGTGCGGGGCGGCCGACTGAAAATCTACGACGCTTCGTAACATGGGCATCGGTATCACAAACCGGCGGTTGGTGGTCTCCTAGAGCTCCTCAAATTGAGAGATCTCTCAAAATTCATTCATTCATTCATTCATTCATTCATTCATTCATTCATTCATTCATTCATTCATTCATTCATTGCTTCGTTCCTGTGTCCCTGCGCGTGTGTGTGACATGCAATAACGAAAAAAAATGAAATAATTGTATTTATTTGAATGAATGAATGAATGAATGAATGAATGAATGAATGAATGAATGAATGAATGAATGAATGAATGAATGTAACACGGTCCATTTATTTTTATTTCCTTAAAAAACTCTCCGGGATGTATTAGGTCTTGTACTACCTCAGAAGAAACAGCATTCTGAAAAACAAACAATTCTATCCTGTCTTTTCACCACCCCCGCAGGAGTGGGGACAGCGCGCCTTAGGAATGGGAGGCGGTTCTGCTTGGCTGTTCAGACCTTCAGGCCCAAAAGGCTTTGGTCAAGAGGGCTAAGCTGGCGGCTTCGACCAATGGGGTCCCGGAATAAGGATTCCACCCGTTGCGGGGCTCTTTAGAGAGCCTCACCTCTATCTTTCAGTAAAGGCTTTTCACCACCACCACCACCACCCCCTTGCATTTACAAGTGCAAAGAGAAAATCCAGAACTATATATAGTTTCGAAGATAACTGAATAAATAGCCCAACTCAATAACCAATGATTACATCCAATATGTCCAGTTTTGCGTTTCTCTTCTTAATTTCACATTTGGTCTGCATTTGCACAGCTCCCCTCGAAGAACCATGTCGCCTGTACCTTGGCCCAGAACGGTGTGACAGCCAGCTTCCGTTCCGACGTTTTATGTCCAGACATAAGGAGTCCTGAACGGTAGTAACTTTTGCCACTTCGTGCCAGCACACGACGGTGCTTTACAGTCTTCGCATAGCGATCCTCCTGCAGCCCAGAATGGTGTCACGTCGAAGCTCTCGGTATTTACCATAAAAAGCGAAAAAGTAACAGAAGCATGCGTAGCCAAACTTTCTAAGCCGCACCCTCAGTTCAGCGACCCATTTTTGCTGTTTCCAATGTACCTCTACACTCTTTAGTGTTGCGCTTGGTGATTATCATCATATTGGATAATAATAATAATAATTGGTTTTGGGGGAAAGGAAATGGCGCAGTATCTGTCTCATATACCGTTGGACACCTGAACCGCACCGTAAGGGAAGGGATAAGGAGGGAGTGAAAGAAGAAAGGAAGAAAGAGGTGCCGTAGTGAAGGGCTCCGAAATAATTCCGACCACCTGGGGATCTTTAACGTGCACTGACATCGCACAGCACACGGGCGCCTTGGCGTTTTTCCTCCATAAAAACGCAGCAGCCGCGGTCGGGTTCGAATCCGGGAACTTCGGATCAGTAGTCGAGCGCCCTAACCACTGAGCCACCGCGGCGGGGCTTCATCATATTGGATAATAATAATAACTGGTTTTGGGGGAAAAGGAAATGGCGCAGTATCTGTCTCATATATCGTTGGACACCTGAACCGCGCCGTAAGGGAAGGGATAAAGGAGGGAGTGAAAGAAGAAAGGAAGAAAGAGGTGCCGTAGTGGAGGGCTCCGGAATAATTTCGACCACCTGGGGATATTTAACGTGCACTGAAATCGCACAGCACACGGGCGCCTTATCGTTTTTCCTCCATAAAAACGCAGCCGCCGCGGTCGGGTTCGAACCCGGGAACTTCGGATCAGTAGTCGAGCACTCTAACCACTGAGCCACCGTGGCGGGTTTTGTGATTATCTGTTTCCTCGTTTTGAGTAATTCTTCAGTGGGAGAAATGCATGCGCCGGTGGTAGGTTTTCATAGAAAACGCGGACCGATATGCGCGGAGCCAAGCCATCTAAGGCGAATATACGAGGTGCAGTGAACATTTAAAACCTCGAATGTTTTTATTATCTTTTTTTAGGAATGGAAACAGATGAAACTGTATGGTTTGTTTCGAAAGGTGCGGCAGCTCATGAATTTAGAGTAGCCACATGTCTTCACAGTAAACTTTGTAGAAACCATATTACCGTCTCTCTGACCAAAGCATTTAAGAAACGGAAACTTTACACTTCAGAGACAGCGTGCGCTCCTTCGACATCTCCACCTGCATGTACTGGAAGCATTTGAAATTCGATGCTACTTCGACAGCGACCGCCAAATGGACGTAAAGAACGATCGGTTGTAAGTGCGACTCGCATGTGATAGATAGATAAAGAGGAGGAGGGAAAGGCAGGGATGTTAACCAGAAAGGGGTTCCGGTTGGCTACCCAACTCGCGTGTGAAGTAAGTTGAAAGACTAATAAGCTCGGTGGTGATCACTTTTCCCCTTCTCTTATGCTTAATTGAATATTTCCACAGTGGTCTCGTAGCCGCGTAGCCTGGCGCAAAACGCGGTAGCGTGTTTGATACCCCATGCAAGTTGTTCATATGGACGTTGGTTAGACACCTCTCCAGCTCGTAAACCTAAAGGTGCGCGCCATAGAACGCAAGGAATGTCACTATGCAAAACAACTATTACTCCCGTGATGACTGGTTCACATGCCTGGTGAGGTACTGGTGATATTCGGTGCGATTCAGGTGCTTCATCACCGACATCTTCTGGTGCCCTAACTTTCAGCGATCCACATCCTTTCTTATGATACAAGCCGATCAGCGACAGCAGCTGCAAGTCCAAGGAGTCACACAAATAACGCGACCATCTTTCTTCCTCTTATACAGGGCGTTTGACTTTATTTAGAACATAATAATTAGAGCAGATAAGTTGGAAAGTTAATAAGAGCGCACTAAATTTCGATGGAGGTGAAATTCTAGAGGCCCATGTACTGTGCGATGTCGGTGCAAGTTAAAGAACCCCAGGTGGTCGAAATTTCCGGAGCCCTTCACCACGGCGTCCCTCACAGCCCGAGTCTCTTTGGGACGTTCAACCCCCATAAACCATAAACCATAATTACCCAAATCAATCATCAAAAATAAGATTGAACGACGGATCCGCCTGGACCGACCGCCTAACCTCAAGAGTGATACTCTGTAGCTGTTATAGCATCCTTGTTCATAAAAAAAATTGCTTAATAAAATGAAACAGCCTGCATCTCGCGCCACAGCGACGTCTCCGCGTCATCTTTCTTCTGTAGTACAGTCGTGCATTCACGCCGACAAGGCTAATGAGAAAGACTAACTGGTTTGGAGCAGGACATCAATTTTCGTTAGAGTCGAGGAGAATAGCCTTTCGCAGCGTCCAGCAGCCTCACTGTCAGAGTCTGCGAGGCAAGATAGGAAGCAGGCCCGTTCTGGAATCCATCATTGTGTCGCAAGAAGGCGCGGGCGCTTTGGGATATAGTACTTTATTTACTCACTTTTTTCTCCCTAATCTGTCTCTTCCAGTCTCGCAACTTATGCACCGGATTATCACCGACTCGCAATACGTCGGCCAGCCTGCCAGACGTATGGGTCAGGAAATGCGACGGCGACGCAAGCGAATAGCATTCGGCCTCCGTTCGTGACTTCTTTCCAAATTGAGGAATCACTGGCAAAGGCGGCTAGCCACACGTAGTCTGGCTTTCTGCTAATTATTTTATTATTTCCAACTCCCACTTGGTGAAACGGGCCATGTCTTACGTTGATATGTGTATTTGCCAAGTCGCAACAGCGGCTGAGCTGAGAGGCCTAATGGTATTATCATTTACTTCATGAGTTCCTTTTCTTACACAACGTTTCACTCCTTTTCGGCCATACCGATCAGTGACCAGTACGCTAAACCTATTATCTGACTTGGCCATAACTTGCTGTCCTGTCGCAAGCTTCGAGCGATCTGTTACCAGCAGACGTGTCCTAAATTAACTGCACATTGAGAGTGTTTCTACAGTCTAAGAGGGGTCAGTCTACGGACTGTCTGTGAAGAGTATGCAGTAATTGTCTATATGAAGGTTATTCACGAATGCATAGTGTGACACCATGAGCAGGACCAGAGAGTCTACGCCCTGGAGCTGTTTGGGCGTAGACATGATGATGATGATGATGAAATCTACTGGTGATGATGAAAGACTTGAAATATTTCAACATCTCACAGCTCTGTCACACACTCCCGTTGATGCCAGATCTGCGTAAGACAGTTTTCTGCACCGGCATCGAGTTTCTTACGTACATTTCTCGCTATTTACTTGCACGCTGTACAAGGTTGCACGTTACAAGAGCATACCACTCATACAACGTTGATTTCTTCTCAACCCACCGCAACAGCTGCATCTGGATGGAGGTGAGTTGCCAGGAAAACACCTATGCAGGGCAATTTCTCTTCACGTTGAAGGACCCCACGTGCCCGAAGCTCCCATTAAGCGAGACTTATAGCCCACACTGTAACTTTGCTTGTAAGCACCCATACGTTTAAGTCGCCTCGTGACAGCGCAGAATACTGCACATAGTTTCTTGTTTGTTTTTGGCCGGTCGTTTGTTTTGCCTTCAACCCATGCAAATGAAGCATCAATTTCCGCACCTACATTTCTGCAGGGGAACAAGCTTTTTAAAAAAATACGTTGTGTAGGATGCATGATGGCTGTTAAGTTGAAAGGCATGCTACGACCGGCTGAAATGTGAGAATCACTTGTTTCAGCAGAAGCCTAACCTGATATACCGGCTGACCTTAAACTTTCTTTTTTCAGTCCCACTCATTGCAGCTTCTCGGTTTTTCGTGACAATCTAAATGTTTAAACTTCAGTACCCGAGCTTCTACATGCCACGCACTTAGAAAATTACTCAGCCACTTCTTGACCTTATATCCACTCTGCATAACTTGTCCGCGATGAAAATTGTAGACTCGCATAGAAGGTGATAGGCTTCAACTATTGCACTTCCAGCGAACCAAGCGCACATCGTTGTACACAGCGATATATGGGGTGTTTATTGTCTTGTCCGTGGACAAGACATAAACAAGCTTGCCACATAACCAACTCTGGCTTACTCTGAACATGCACCATTACAGGGGACCACTGGATGATGCAGCAACACTTGCTACATCCTGAGTAGTACAACTTGTGCTGAGTGCACGGATAAGGCGACTCCTGAATATTAAATAAAAACAAGACTCCATCGCCTTAGTCCTGCATAAAGAGCAGACGCCGGAGTTCTGAATATAATCGCATTAGTTAGAACACTCCACTTGTTGAGCTGATGCACGTTGGAGGTATACTAGTAAAAAAAAAAATCTGAGCTTCACAATTTAATCAAATCTTCCTTTCCAGTTTCTTTCTCGTTACTGAGTTTCACATCGATGCGATGAGCTGCCGAAAGCCTTTGGAGGCCCACTTTGATAAAGCTCTGAGCTCTGAATGGTACTTGAACCTCGCACCCTATTATGGTCAGACAGAGGTCTTCATCTTCAAGCAGATGTCTCCCTCCGTCTTGCAGAGGTCGGCGCCCCTATTAAAGGGCACCGCTGAGTTTGGCCACTCGCTGGGCATGGATGACCAATCCTCTTTGTAGGATTGGGTTGTCGCTGGAGAGCACACTCTCCCACTGCTCCGCACTCGGATTTTCTGAGCCATGGAATACTTTATTTCTGTCACATTCCCAAGTAATATGGTATAGGGTAGGTGTTGCACCACACCATGGGCAGATGTCTCTGTATCGTTTCGGCAACATTTTGCTGAGGATGTGTAAATTTGGGAAGGTTCCGGTTATCAATGGTTGTCGGTTGTCGCTACTAACTGCCTTTTTTTTCATGGTGGTAGTCGGTAGCGATCATTTTGTTCCTTATCATTTACTTTTGCTGATGATGATAACGATGCTGTGGCTGACGTCGACCACTGGCGATACCTTTAACTATTCATCACGCCGCATACGCTTCTTCGCGTTATCGGTTGCAGTTAGCACACTCTTAATCCATCCCAAACTCCCGATTCGCGCCTCGAGGGCACTCAATCACACCTGCTATCCATTTTTCCTGTTTCTATCAATCCGTCATCCCCCGTTATCTACTATACTTCCCTTTCTTCAGGCTACTTCTTTCCGAGTACACTGGCCTTGGTTCAAATTTTGTTTCAATATTTATGTCACTGTTCCTACTACTATTTCTCCATCTACTAAACTATTACTACTACATTGCTGCAAACCCGGCTCCCGCTTAGCCGACGTGCGCAAGCCCGGCCTCATTTCCGGGCGCGCTTAGCAAACTTTTAATGTTTCCGCCGCCGTACGGAGCAGACGGTATAGAGGATCGCTGTCTGGGGTCAGCCCGGGCCAGGAAGCTGGCCTCCCCTGAGCGTGTCTGCTTTATTAGACAAGACGGGCTGCGGCCTGCCGGCATACGCGAGTTAGGATACGGGGACAAAAACCGAATAAACGCCCCAAACCAAGAGTCGGAAAAATGCGATCGAGCTGCCAGGCGACAGGGAATTTCACGGCATATTAGCCCGAAATATACGCCGGAGTGAGGCCCGGTCATTTGTTTAATGGCGCGACGTCGGCTCGGTTGATAGGAGCCGCCCCCTTTCTTCGTACGCTTTTCCTTGTTTGTTTGTGTTTTTCTCTTACGAAACAAACGGCTCTTGAAATGAACGAACATTGAAAAAACAGGAGCGATCAAAAGGAGGTGTATTCTGGGAAGGAAAGGGTTTTCCTTAACTTATGCTGCAGCTTCGTCACCCCGCGTTCTCCTCTTTTTGAAAGCAGGAAGTTTGCGCTAACGGGGCTGTGCGTGCAGCCTGGCACGAGGGAACCGTCTTTGACAAAACGCTGAGTCGGCCAAGATTACGCGTGACATGAATTGTCGCTCGCCATAGCAGCGGCCACGAACTGAAATATGTGCTTGGTATGTAGAACGCCACGTCGAGGCTAAGAATATTCCACCGAAGATTTAGACAAATCGAAGCAGCGTAATTTATTTATTTATCTATTTATTTATTTATTTATTCGTTTATTTATTTATTTATTTATTTATTTATCTTCAAATACTGCAGACCATACATACACATGATAGGGGCAGGAGGGGCATCAGTGACAGAATGTGAATTCATATAGAGCAAGCATAATTGTATTTTGTATTTGTATTTGTAATACATATCTGTATTTTTATTTTCTCCCTTTTCCTGCATCATTTGATGCCTTTTTTGTTGTTTAATAATAATAATAGGTTTTGGGGGGGAAAGGAAATGGCGCAGTATCTGTCTCATATATCGTTGGACACCTGAACCGCTCCGTAAGGGAAGGGATAAGGGAGGGAGTGAAAGACGAAAGGAAGAATTAGGTGCCGTAGTGGAGGGCTCCGGAATAATTTCTGCTTATGATCTTTTTTTCTTTCGGAAAAATCTATTTTATTTCCCTCTATTTTTTCCTTTTTTTATTTCCTTGCACTTTTATTTGTTTCTTGGAGTGTATCCACATTTTTGTTTGTCCTATTATGAGTTCCCTATTATGTATTTGTGTTTCAGCCCTCATATAATACCCTCAAACCGAGGGCCCTTGAGGGAATCTTGAATAAATAAATAAACTAAATATGACAGTACAAAGAGAAGAAATTGCATAAAAATCAATGGAAAGAAAGGGAAAAAAGAAGACAAGAAATTTCATAACGAGCGAAAGCAATCAACAGCACAAGAATTGACGCTACCATTGTTTAACAATGTCGCTTGCTGCGAAAGTATGCAAAGGTAAGGAATTCCACTCCCCGATAGTTGAGGGAAAAAACTGTAATTAAAGGTGTTTGTTCTCGCGAACATCGAAGAAAAAGAGAGAGGGTGTGCGTGTCTTGTCTTCCTGTATAGAATGCGGCTTTACGCAATCCAGCAAGTTTAACTTCAGCTTACTTGAGAGGCAGTTGTACAGATATGCGAGCAGACTAGCTAGCTAGCGCCCCTGTGAATTGCACGCATTTTCAGCAGATTTTCCAAGTTCACTCTTCCTAAATAGCAAGTTGACTGTCAAAGAAAGTAACCGTAAAACTAAAAAAAAAAAGATCGCGGAGTATTTACGTGCTTACGGTTGCATTATGCAAGGCCATTTCCTACTGAATTCAATTCGGTCACGAGTACACGCAAGGGTTTCCAGCGTCGGCATAGCCGAAATAAGCCCCGCGAAGTAGACAAGGCAGTAATTAAACAGGGCGGTAAGTGACTCCAAGTTTAATCGCGGTGTGAGGTGCTATGTCGAAAGAAAAAACAAAACTACAAAGCGTGAACGAGCGCGAAGAGCGAACAACGCGCAAAAAGTAAAGAAAACAGCGCAAAGCGCCTACGTCAGCTCCAGAGTGCTTATCTGACGCGTCAGCGCAATAAGAGACTCAGTTTAGTTGCATGTGGTTTCTTTCCAGCTGCGCGCTGAAATGGAGTGCGCCGCACATTCAAAACAGAAATTACAGTATTACGTAATCAGCTGTTCCTGCTGTAGAGACAACGCGCAGCATGCAAGTCAGCACTGCGCTGGATTACCTCTCAGAGCTAATGGTTCACTATGCACCTTACAGCCGGGCTACTTATAGGCAAGGTCATCACTACTGTATGAAGACTTCTATAATTGGTTTTGGGGGAAAGGAAATGGCGCAGTATCTGTCTCGTATATCGTTGGACACCTTAACTGCGCCGTAAGGAAAGGGATAAAGGAGGGAGCGAAAGAAGAAAGGAAGAAAGAGGTGCCGTAGTGGAGGGCTCCGGAATAATTTCGACCACCTGGGGATCTTTAACGTGCACTGACATCGCACAGCACACGGGCGCCTTCTGTGTTTCGCCTTCATCGAAACGCAGCCGCCGCGGTCGGGTTCGAGCCCGGGAGCTCCGGATCAGTAGCTAGCGCCCTAACCACTGAGCCACCGCGGCGGGCATGAAGACTTCTATGAACTTCATTTCAGCGTCAATGGAAATGAGTTGAAACCTTGTTGACTTTCAAACAAAAAGATCTATAAAAATATCTCTCGCATCCCGTCTACCTCCATGCACTTTGGATAAAGAAGGCGCGACGTTCAACTTTG
Organism: Amblyomma americanum; assembly: GCF_052857255.1. Taxonomy (NCBI): domain Eukaryota; kingdom Metazoa; phylum Arthropoda; class Arachnida; order Ixodida; family Ixodidae; genus Amblyomma; species Amblyomma americanum. The sequence goes on from NC_135498.1 coordinate 28,164,772, forward strand.
GTAATTTGGAGCGAACCACAGATAAATAATGCGCATTTCTCCTGGGACGATGCAGAAATCAAGCCTACACAAGAAGTCGACGCGAACCACGTGAAGTAGGTCGGCTGTAAGTGTCCTCGCCTTCAGTCCTTTAATGTCCTGCGTATGAACGTACGGCTATACAAATGTCAGTCGTGTTCATTTCTGTTCACAAACGAACATCATAGGTTTATGAGGGTTTAACGTCCCAAAGCGACTCAGGCTACGCGGGACGCCGTGGTGAAGGGCTCCGGAAATTTCGACCACCTAGAGTTCTTTGCGTGCACCGATATCGCACAGAGCACGGGCCTCTAGAATTTCGCCTCCATCGAAATTCGACCGCCGCGGCCGGGATCGAACCCGCGTCTTTCGGGTCAGTAGCCGAGTGCCATAACCACTCAGCCGCAGCGGCGGCCCGAATATCATAGATTCACAGAACTATGCCACATGAAACCGCCTGTCCCAGCATGCATCTCTCACCGCTAAATCATACTGCCAGCTGTCAGAGATTCCGTAACGCATGCTGGGAAATCATTAACTGCAGAAGTTTACCTTTTTTCGTCGAAGAAGTCTAACACACTATTAACACACGTGCTGTCACGTCAGCTCGTAATGAGTGAGTTTTGATTTTTTTTTACTAGACTACCTTTTTACTGATTATTTTTATTGCCGTCAGACGCGTAGTTTTATCGCTGTCCGACGTGCAGACATTAACCAAACCTGGTTATTTTAATAATTACCGGACCTCTATCTCTATTGAAGCTACCAGTGATGAGCCCAATATTAAACTAATGTCACTTTACTTTTTGATTGCCTGGTCTTCACGCGGTTAAACTTGCCCGCGACTGAGCGCCCACACGCCGACGAGTACGACGTCACAGGTTCGACTCCTGGCCGGGGCGAAGCACAGAAAAGCACCCCCCCCCCCCCTACCACTTTTCGATCACCTTTAATAACCACACTTCGGCGCTGGTAAGAGCCATTTCCATTCGACCTTCAACCATGCCGGCCGTAAACCCATATCCTCCCGGAGCGCGGCATGGGGCCACCCTAATCCCCCTGTAAAAGCAACCGTTCGCCAATTTATACAAACGCAAAAACGCAGCAAAATGTCGTTCATGTAAATTCCCCGAGCGATCCCTCGAAACGCCGTCTTCACCCTCGCTCGTATACGCTTCTCAACCGATCCCAAAACGCGCGCGATCGCGTAAAACGCAAATGTTTCGGCGGCCGCGCGCTGCAATAAGCCTCGCGTCGAACCATATAATCCGATTGCTGTTGTCGCGACCGTTCAGGCGGCGCCGCAGCCTAAGCACGCCCTGTTATTCTCTTTGTTTTTGTTTTCTTTTTTGTTGTTGTTCACGCCGTAATCGGATTCGCGGGCGGGCGGGCGTTCGCCTTTCTCCTCCTCTCACAGCGTTTCTGTAATCCCAACTCCCTATACCACAGCGGAGGCGGCGCGCTTTCACATAATCCGGAAAGATGGGCAAAGCCGCCACCGCACAAGCAAGCAGCACGTGTAAACGGAGCGCGCTCAGGCATACGGATGGACAGACTTTCGGCGTTAAAATTTCACCACACCGAATTACCCCGCCCCCCCCCCCTCCCTGCCGAATCCTTCCCCTTCCTGTATCTCGTTGCCAAAGCTTTCTATTTGAAATTGCGCTGTCCCGTCGCGAATCGAGTCGAGATGGATTAGGGAAAAATAACGCTTCACCCACGACTTCGCGCCCAATGGAGGGCTGCGCATACCTTGTCGGCGACGTTGAGTAAGGGTTTGGAAAGACCCTACTAGCAGGCTGGCTAGTGCGTCAGAAGAAGACGTTACAGAGCTGCTCTATGCAGAATGCGTAGTCATGCTGCGGTGACCTTTGCGCCTGCTGCCGAAAAGCAGTGGCAAGGAAAACTGAGCTTCCAGGATAATTACGAGTAACTCATTTTAAACCGAAACTATGGGCTTAGAAATACGCCTTAATACCAAACGGCACTGGATTAATTTCGCACGCCTGGGGTTCTTCGAAGGGCATCTCAATCTCAGTAGATGGGGATTTGTGCATTTCGCTACAACGCAGCAAGAGTAACTGATTTTATATGCTGCTCTCACTGTCGGGTGACATCGAAAGCAATCCTGGGCCTATGAATGCAACTGAAAGAGAAACATTGGAAGCCCTCTTGCTGACTGTCCAAAGAATTGAAGCTGGCCAAGCTGTAATACTTAATGAAATCAAAGGTGTTAAAGAAAGGCAGGATGCTACCGATAAAGAAGTCAAGCAGCTGACGTTGAGAGTGGCTGCTCTCGAGGCAACGGCAACCTCACTTGATAGGCCTGATTCTCTTGTAACTGACAATGCCATACAAGCCATTTCTTCCCAGCTTTCTAGTATTTACTCAAGGTGTGATGATGCTGAAAATAGATTGCGCCGAAATAACTTGCTTTTCTTTGGCATCGACGATGTGGAAGACGAAAGCTGGGCAGATTCTGAAGGGAAAGTCATTGCATTTTGTTCAGAGCACCTAGATTTATCTATGACTGCTTCACTGTTTGAAAGGGTTCATAGATTAGGCAAATTCAAAACTGATAGGCACAGACCAATCATTGCCAAGATGACCTTCTTTAAAGACAAGCAGAGCATCCTTTCAAATGGCCACAAATTGAAGGACTCCAGTTTTGCAATCCGTGAGGATTTTTCCGCTACAACTCGTGAGGCTAGAAGCAAGTTGACCAAATTTGCAAAGTCACAATCCAAGTCTTATAAATTGGCATTTGATAAACTTAGAATGGACAAACAAACATATGCGTATGACCGAGCCACTGATTCGGTCATATTAGTATCACCATAGCTAGGCAATGCACCTAGATTGCGTGATTGTCCTCAGTCCACGTCATGCCCCCAGGCTCCGACGCTGTCCCTTTCATTTTCTAATATCCGAAGCTTGATGCCTAAACGTGATCATCTCTGCTCTTTTCTGCAAGACAGTGAATCTGATATAGTTGCTTTAACTGAAACTTGGTTGCACGCCGGTATCAAAGACAATGAAATCTTTCCAGACGCCCATGCTTACAATATCTACAGACATGACCGTGCAAATAAAAGAGGGGGTGGGGTGCTTCTTGGTATTAAAAAAACGTTACCATCCACTGCTATCAATTCTAACTCAGACCTCGAAATAGTTTGGGCTGCCTGCAAAACTATATCTTCGAATTTACTTTTTGGAGTGTGTTACCGTCCGCCCGATTGTACGACTTCTTTCATTCATGATCTTCGGTCTAGCATTGCTGCCGCTGTCGAACACAGTTCACCTAGCAACATCTACTTGTTGGGTGATTTTAATTTTCCTGAAATAGATTGGCCTTCTTTGTCTTCAACTAGTCATGCTGCAACAAAATTCATCAACCTAACACTAGATTTCAATTTATTTCAAGTGATTAGCCAGAATACGCGTGGTTCTAACATTCTTGATTTAGCTCTTTCCACTGCTCCCGATACCATAGGGCCGGTTATGTATCTTGACGGATTTAGCGATCATAAGATGTTGCAGTTTGATATTCTAGTTCCGAGCTTGTTTGCAGGTATTATAACTAAAAAAATTAGAGATTATAGTAAAGCATGATATGATGAAATTAACACGGAACTTGCCTCATTTTTCAATGAGGTGTTTTTCCCGCTAAGGATCGAACGATCTATCGAAGAAAACTGGTTGCTCTTCAAACACAAACTATCTGCACTGATAGAGAAACATGTTCCTCTGATTACAATAGCTAATGACATAAAAAATCCATGGTTCAACAAGACCCTCCGTCGATTACGGAATAAAAAGAAGCGCCTATACAGAAAAGCTAGATCTGCTCCTTCTTCAACCTCGTTGGAAAGATATAAACTGTGTTTGAAAGCGTGCTGTTCTGCTGTTACCGCTGCCAAAAACAAATACTTCACTCATGATCTGCCGTCACTTTTGCAGACTAATCCTAAGAAGTTTTGGCAGACTATATCTCCCGAAAGTAAACATGACCTCATACAACTACACAATACTGATGACTTGCCGCTAGCTGACACTGAATGTCCAACCGCGTTCAACAGATTTTTTGCATCAGTGTTTACTAAGGAAGATTATTCCAGTATGCCAATTGTTCTCGAGTCTGACTACCCACTCATGGAGCCCATCACCATTAGTGCTGAGGGTATCGCATCACTAATTAAAAATCTAAAGTTATCATCATCTGCCGGAGTGGACAACATTAACTCGAAGATACTTAAAAACACCATTTCAATTTCCAGCCAGATTTTGTGTCATATATTTCAGCAATCATTATCCTCCGGAGAACTGCCCACTGACTGGAAAAAAGCCAAAGTCATCCCTGTCTTCAAAACGGGTAACAAAAACTCTCCTGATAACTATCGGCCTATTTCGTTAACATGCATATGCTGTAAATTACTTGAGCATATTATCGCTTCTCACATTTACAACCATCTGGAACGAAATGACTTCTTCTTTTCAAATCAGCATGGTTTTAGGAAAGGCTACTCATGTGATACCCAGATATTTGAATTTACTACTGACCTGCATTTCAACATGGATGATAACCAGCAAACAGATTGCATTTTTTTAGATTTCTCAAAAGCATTTGACAGAGTTGCACATGGCCGGCTTTTTACAAAATTATCTACCCTTTCCCTTGATTCCCTCACATTATCTTGGCTTCGAAACTTTCTCTCATTACGTCAGCAATTCACAGTTGTCAACGGCTCTTCCTCATCCCTATGTGACGTAACCTCAGGCGTACCACAGGGAAGCGTACTTGGACCCTTACTTTTTCTAATCTACATTAACGACCTTCCCACTAACATTTCATCCCGTTTACGCCTTTTCGCAGACGACTGTGTTGTTTACCGTAAGATCGCTTCTGAGACTGACCACCTGACCCTTCAAAATGACCTTGACACTATTTTTGATTGGTGTCAAAACTGGCAAATGATTCTTAGCCCTAATAAATGTAAATCAATGACTTTTAGCCGCAAGCATGTTGTTTCTAACTTCATATACTCTATAAATAATACCTCTCTATCAAGGGTTACGTCGTACAAATACCTTGGAATTCAGTTCACACCAAATCTTTCATGGTCTTCTCATATTTCTGCAGTCTGCAACAAAGCGTCGAGGACATTAGGTTTCATACGCCGGAACCTTCGAAACTCACCTAGCTCCGTTCGAAAACTTGCATATTTTACATTTGTTCGCCCACAGCTGGAATTTATCTCACCTATATGGTCTCCCCATCAAAAATATCTCATAGATATGCTCGAGTCCATTCAAAGCAGAGCTGCCCGGTACATTTTTAGCAATTATAGTCCCCTCGCAAGTGTATCCCAGCTTAAATACCTTAATGACATACAGATACTTGAAATTCGTCGCTCCATTTCACTTCTGTGTTTATTCCATAAATATGTTCACACCCGTCCTTCGTTGTTACCTCTGGCATCACCTTTCCGCTCTTCACAACGCTTACACAATCAACTCAGCTTCAACCGGATATATGGGAAGACCCTGTCGTTTAATTCCTCTGCATTACCTACAGCAATAAAACTCTGGAATGATCTTCCTGACAACATAATCTCTTTCATTGATCCTGGTGAGTTTAAAAAACATCTATGTATACATTTATTGCCATAGTGATGTTCCAAATGTACAACAGTTTCATTTGTTCTTAACGTTGTTTCGTGTCTGATGTTATTTTAACTCGGTTTTGTATAAATTTCGTGTTCCTTTCTTGTATTTGACTTGTGCCGCGTTCTTGCACCGATATTATGGTTTTTTTTTTCCATCTGTATGTACATCTGTATTTGCCCCCCTCACCCAATGCTCTTCGGGGCCTGTGAGGTACTAATAAATAAATAAATAAATAAATTTCACATAGAGGAACCATGCTGCGATCTATGGCAACCTGTCACTTCGTAGCTTTTACGGTCTAATGACAGTCATAATTGGCGCCTATACACGCGCTGCACTACAGAGGCCAAAGGCCTTTCCATCTCCACTGCCAACCTGGCACTCTGCCGCCTCCTTCCGCTACGTTTTCCGTCTCGTGGAATCCACTCCTTTGCCCTAAGAGAGCATGGGGTATCTTTTCTCCTCATCACATGCCTTGCCCAGCGCGCAGCTCGTGTTGTCAACTTCCAGTGCTATAGTAATGATAGACCATGAGCTTAAATAGCTTCCTAACTTAAAAAAAAAAGAAATGAAGACAGGGAGACAAATTGTAACCCTTTGTGTCCTTCAACATAGCCTATAAATTAAGTTCCCCGCTTTGAGTGTGGTTGTACAGTGGTGGAAATAGGTGATGGAACGCATCGCTGCATTCGTCCGAAGAGCGACCATCGCCGCGGACCTTACACGGGACAGCAGACAGCCATCAGGGTTACCTATCCATACCAGTAGTACAAATTTTCTTCGCGGTCCAAACATCTCCCGTGAACAGTTCCAGGAAGCTTAAGCATACGAAGGCGCTGCCTATGACCTCCACAGCTTCAGTATCGCGATGGCGTAAACTTTTACGCAGTTCATAATAATTGGTGCAGGTGGCGTGACAATCTGTAAGCATCCAAGGTTTAGAGTATTAAGCATGTCAGATGCGAAAATACGAAGTTTCGGGGAGTGTGGCGAAATTACCACATTCACGCACATTACATCGACATGCTCAGATAAACCGAACCACTTAAAGTCGCATAACGCGGCGCTGGAGCAGGGGGAGATGACGCTGGCCAGCGGCACCCTGGAAGACCAGGAGGCGCTAGTCGCCATCGCCAAAGCGTCGGCGGAAGCCACTGGAGTCTTGGACTGAGGACCCCGCCCACAATCCGCTCCGGTCTTGTTTTTTTACAATTAAACGTTTATTCTTTCTCTCGGAGAATGTCACAGCATTGCAGATCTAGTCCACACGGTCTGGACCTGCCCTTTCTATAACGACTAGAATAGAAATGTGCAATCCTGGGAGACCTTATTGCTCAACCACGAATCAGAGGAACAACGCAAAGTCATCGGTCTCGCCCTGAGCGCCGCCGAGTCCCAAGGGATTACGACCGACGGTTAGGGGAATGAATGGGGGTTTAGGCTAAGTCTTTCCCTCCCGTCGACGGGTGCAAATTAGTTATTTCTCCCTCTCGGGGAGCGCCTCGACTGACAAGGCCAAAGATCCCCAAAAGGTGCAAAAAAAATGTAAATGCTCTACGCGGAAACGGCAGGCACAGTAATTGTCGCACTCTCATTGGACACCTGAGGCGCGCCGCGAGATGAGGGATGAAAGAAAGAGCGAAAGGGGGGGGGGGGGGGATGCAGAAGAAATAATCGCCGAGTTGGAGAGTTCTAGAAATAATTCAGATCACTTAGATTTCCTCAGTATGCGCTGGCATAGAACGGCAAACAGGTACTTTCCCCCTTTCGATCGCTTTTTCTGGTATGCATCGAAACAAAGCCGCCGCGGCCTCGACGGCACGTCCGCAAGCCATAGCTGACGGGCTTCAGCGCCACTTTGCATGCGCAAATGTCTGGGACTGACGCGGTCGTGCGCATGCGCAGTTGCTCCGGACCCCGAGCCAGGCGTCCCACCGTCTCCAGTCTGGCTGTGCGGCAGCACTCTAATAACTGCTACCGCGTGATTTGCGACGACCCATCGCATTTAGCGGGCCTTGGACGTCGCTTTCGCTCGTAAACTAGACGCGAAGATTGGCGTGCCGTGACCCAAGCAGATGCGCGGCCCAAAGCCCTGCGGTTGTTCGAGCGTGCTGTATAGCCACCCACACGGACCCAATCTGCGCGAAAGCGCCTGCATGGATTTGCCTTCCTCGCTGTCACACCGTCGGATCCAAATAGCCGCGGGCTTTTTTATCGTGCACTTGACGTCGCCGGACAAAGCAACGTTGGCTTTCATGAAGCGCGCATAAAAGGACGTTGTGGGTCGACGCAAACAAGAATATGTGTTTTCACGCAGATATGCGAATACAGTAACGTGGCTAAATATGCGCAGTAGGTCCCCACTACTTTTATTCGTTGCCCCTGTTTGGCGGGAAGTTACTAAATACATTCGGTATAACATGTCTCGCTAATCATTTCCTTAACAGGAAGACAGTTGGCTTTCCTAATGCCCAGTAGCCTTACACTACCAAAGAGCCTTCCACTGAACGGTACATCACTGCATGTCCTTCAGTGGAAGCTCTTGGGTCGACACACAGAACGAGCACAAGCTACAAATACACATCTCTAGCTTCCAGCCGTCAGTGACGCTGGCAGTCTATATTACATGCTGAATGAAGGTTCATTCAGCGTAATGGAAGCATACTGTTCGACAGCTGCATTGTTAATGCAATGACTACGGTGTCCATTAACACGTGCGTATATTTGAGGCTGCAGAATCAAGGATGCTTCCTTGCTTGAATGGGTATACGACGGCGATTATAGGAAACGAGCTGCTCGTTATGTGCTTGCCTTTTCATTTTGTACAGTATTTATTAATGCATAGGCTCCTGGCTTCCTTAGCCTGAGCGTGAAATAAAAGTGAAAATACGCACACCATTACTGCGCAGAAAACTTTATTAAGAAGCGTAAAGGATTGGGCAAGTTGGTCAGACATGCTTAACGGAATAATGGCGCAGATCAAGTGACAGGACAGCAGGAGAGTACAAACACACACAAGGCGCTTGTGTGTGTTTGTACTCTCCTGCTGTCCTGTCACTTGATCTGCGCCATTATTCCGTTAAGAAAACTTTATTACATTGTAGAGCAGCCATAGGGCAGCCTACGACCAGGATCTTCGGCCCGTAGTTCTTAGTCGTGTTGCAGTTGCTGCGCTAGCTCTATACGGTCTGTTAAAAACACCTGGTCTGCCGGACTTGCCTTTAAAGGCATCCACACACTGCGATGGCAAGGAAAGACTACAACTGCTGATTTGTGCGTTTAACTCTCTCTCACCGCAGCGGGGGCCTAATGGTTGAGCATCCGCCTCGCATGCTCGAGGTGAGGGGTTCGATCCCCATCACCGCCGGGTACCCAACGGTGATACAATAGGTACAAGGTTTCCCCTGTCCTGCTGTTCGGCTTAATCAGGGTGAAATGCTTGGAGAAATGGGTGTGTGACCCCACCTTGAGCAAACGAAAACTACCTTGTGCCGTGGCGCTCTTTGGCCGCAGATGCCCTTGCGCCACAAAAATTCACTATCAATGTCGTTTCCTACCGTGAACAGTCCCTCAACTTCAGTGGTGCGGACAGCAGCTCAGTGCAGAATTCACAGCCTGCACCCAAACGCTAGGCGGCCTCCGAGTGCCCCGTTAGTGAGAACGCATCTTCCCAAACCGCGTTCCTCGACGTGATCGTGAAAATGAGCAGCTTCGCGCTGTCCTTAAACCCTCCGCGCTCCTGCACACCTCGTCGTCTTCTTCAAGCGTCCGTCCACAAAAGCCACACGGACGAGAACCGAGCTCGCCGTACACGCCAAGCGGCATTCCCACGCGGACATGCGCGCTTGTCCGGCGCATATTTTTGCATGCGCGTCCTCCCGGGCGACGTCGTCAGAGCGGTTCTCGGTGCACGCTTGAATGGGCCGGACCTTCCCCCTTCGCCGCCACTTCCGGCTTGCCTATTAGCGTCGCTCTGCACGCAGTGTACCCTGCTCCCGCTCGGAACAGAGGGGAGGGAGTGAGTGGATGCACTCGCTCCAAACGAGCGGGTCACTCGTGGCAGCACAGGCCTGCGTGCATTGTCTTCCTCAACTCGACCCTGAGAAGAAAACGAACGCCTTCGCGACTGAAGGGGGGGGGGGGGGGGGGGGGGGGGCAAAAACAGCCGCTGACGAGGGGCGCCGCGGCGCTCCTGCTTCGGACAGCCAGCCGTCAGGGCCAATCATGCGTGGCGCCCCATCCGTTGTAACGCCTGCCAATCAATCGTCAGATTGCGTCAAACACGGCGCTTCCGTCGTATGCCTGTTATGCGGCCCAACGAGGGAGCCGGCCGCCCTGGAGCCACGGCCAAACGAGAGCGGCTGTATACGGGCGGAATATTAGACGCAATGCAATATGCACGGAGCCGATCTAATCAATAAGTATATATTACGATCGGCTGTACAATAGTACTTACAGCTGCTAGTAACGTTTGACGTGCCGAAGCTACACTTTGGGCTGTGAGGACGCCGTGGTAGACGGTTAGGGGGTTAATTTCGACCGCACCGGGTTTCTTAACCTGCACTGACATCGCACGGCACGCGGGAGTTTTTTTTTTATTTGTTTTCGCCACTGTCGGAATGTATCTGCAGCCCCGCCGTAATGCCACCCGCAGTCTTGAGTTCACGAGCCGAGCAACGCAACAGAACTTGGCCGTAGCCACTGAGCCATCACGGCGGGAAAATCTTTATTGCCGAGTGGTGCGTGCTTTAGCTATTATTTCACGATGATTGAATGATGCGAGCAGCTCGTCAGTAAAAAAAAAAAAAGAAAATCAGGAGTAATAAATTCAGAGACACTGTAGTGCATTCAATATGGGTTGGACGTAATGACAGTTAACAAATCGAACTATGATTTTTCCAATACACGAAAGTACAATTAAACTCTTCCATTTCTACAAGAACACTAAAGCTCCTGCTCTTATGAAGCGTCAACAATTTTCGCTTTGACTGCAGTGTCTGTGCCAAGACGACTCGAGGAACTAAGCCTGACGGTATAAACACCAACGCCACGAGTGGCAGCGGACTACCCACCACCCGATTTATAAATGCAGAGATGGATAGGCGAGATATATTCTAAAAAGAACGCCACGAATTACACCCGGGCCCACGAAGCGTTCTCGGTGCAGGCTCGGTGTTCTCGATGCACCTCTGTGCTCGTGTACAAGCGAGTCCAAGCTTACGGGCCATGTAACGCCACCTATGCCTGGACACTGTCTGATTTATGTGCGTGCCTGCATGCGTGACTTAACAGTAGCTTGTGTCCTGTCGGCGAAACTGTGTTGACAAGCTGAAGCAAGTACTACCGAGGAAAAACACGGAACAAACTGGGAAATTAAAACAAGATAATAATTAACTAAAACGAGATACGAACACTGTTCGTTATCGCATTCCACGAATGGTCAACGCTGATGACTAGCAGGTTAGGTATTTAATTTCTCCTAACTAAAACCTCATCCTCCTGCTTTCGGCGTTTATGATTACCCCGTTGAAGGTCCGTTCGTTCGTTCGTTCGTTCGTTCGTCCGTCCGTCCGTCCGTCCGTTCGTCCGTTCGTTCGTTCGTTCGTTCGTTCGTTCGTTCGTTCGTTCGTTCGTCCGTCCGACCGCTCGCTCGCTCGCTCGTTCGTTCGTTCGTTCGTCCGTCCGTCCGTCCGTCCGTCCGTCCGTCCGTCCGTCCGTCCGTTCGTTCGTTCGTTCGTTCGTTCGTTCGTTCGTTCGTTCGTTCGTTCGTTCGTCCGTTCGTTCGTTCGTTCGTTCGTTCGTTCGTTCGTCCGTCCGTCCGTCCGTCCGTCCGTCCGTCCGTCCGTCCGTCCGTCCGTCCGTTCGTTCGTTCGTTCGTTCGTTCGTTCGTTCGTTCGTTCGTTCGTTCGTTCGTCCGTCCGTTCGTCCGCTCGCTCGTTCGTTCGTTCGTTCGTTCGTTCGTTCGTTCGTTCGTTCGTTCGTTCGTTCGTTCGTTCGTCAGTCAGTCAGTCAGTCAGTCAGTCAGTCAGTCAGTCAGTCAGTCAGTCAGTCAGTCAGTCAGTCGAGGCCATGCGTGTAGATTATCACAATAAACCGAGGAATGTGCTCTCACGCGCGTGCGTGCGTGTGTGGCGGGTCTATGTGCATATGGGCGTGTGTAAGTGTGTGTGGGTCTGTGTGTATGCGTATGCGCGCGCGCGCGCGTGTGTGTGGGCGCGTTTGGGTGAGTGGGTGGATGGGAGCGTGGGTGCGTGCGTGCTTGCGTGCGTGCGTGTGGACGTGCTCGCACGCGCCCCTTAAGTATCTTTATGCAAGAATCCGAGGATAATGATTCGTTGTTTGGCTACTACTTGACAGGCGCCTAAAAATGCCTATCTGGGGCGTTTGTGACAAAAAAATTGCTATATGAACTTAGCACGTGCCTATAAAACCTTATTTTTCCTTTTTGGGCCCGAAAATGCCATGTTCTGGAGGCTGTTTAGTTTTCAAACCACTTCCTTTCGGTTCAGAACAGCCAACGACAATTGCCGATATGGATTGTTCTTAACAATCAAGCCCTGGCATTATCCAGAAGGGGCCTCGAAGAACAATCGAAATAATGCATTTTTTTTCTTTCACGCTGATTTTTTAAGACCCTACAGTCACCTCACGTATTGCCTGAACAAAAAAGAATAAACTCAACGTTCAAACGATACTCGCCCAAGCACTACGATAAAACTGTGTCATTGGAATCAATACCGCAAGAGAACTTTTTCCGGTCCATGTATGAAGAAACGTCGATAAAGACGAACCTCTTGGCGACTTCTTCATTTTAGTCTCCATAAAAGAAAGAACAGATGTGGAGGGTCGCCATGTGGTTCGCTTCCTGGCTGGAAAGATTCAGGAAGACGACTGGACAAGGCCTTTTCTTGTGCCTTTGAGGTGTTTAATGAAGAACAAATGGACAGCGCACTTTTTCAACCAATATTTGATAGAGTTGCGCCGTTGTACGGTGTGAAAGGTGATAAGGTTTCCCGCTAAGCTGGTAAGCTTAGATCAAATAATTTTTTTCCTTTCGTTTGCTTTGACATGAAGCTCCTAGCGACATGGTGTCTGATTGCCCTATTGTTCTATCCAGCCTCCCCAATGACGCGATTTTGTTTTGTTTTTTGTGCGTGTTTTTGTTTAGCCAAAGAAAGAAAATATTACTGTGTTCCATCTGATGGCAATGGTGGCTGCTTGCTTCGGCTCCGCGCTTATACAGGGTGTTTATTAACCTAAGGCATTCGGAAATTTTTAATTAAAAAGATGCCTTTTGAGTTAGAAGAGAGCTTTTTTTCGGAAAATCCTTTTCAGCAATTCAGTACATTATATTACAGCTGAGACGTGCTAAGCAGCACGCTGGTTGACCAATATTGAATAGTTAACTTCTTATCTATTTCTGTTGGGCTTCTTAATTACTGAGAGGCGTGTAGCCCACACCGTAAATGACAATAATAATAATAATAATAATAATAATAATAATAATAATAATAATAATAATAATAATTGGTTTTTGGGGAAAGGAAATGGTTTAGTATCTGTCTCATATATCGTTGGACACCTGAACCGAGCCGTAAGGGAAGGGGGAAGGAGGCAGTGAAAGAATACAGGAAGAGAGCCATGTCACTTTTTAGAATTTTGGGTGGTGGTAGTGGTTTTATTAAAAATAATAGTAAAAGGAAGGAAAAGATTTTTGCAAGCCCCGGCATCTGCCATCGATACTGAAGCACCTGAGCTGGGTCAGCGGAAATAAAGGATAGCAGGCAGAATGGAGAAATGAAATGAAAGAGGTGAGGGGACAGGAAGAGAGGATAGGGGGAGAAGTAACATGTACAAACTATTTACACAATAAGAAATCTGTCCAGGTTGTGAGCGTGATTAGTTCATTTTAGAGGAATTAAATCACACACGCGCACAGCACTGTGTTGGTTACAACTGGAGTGGGGCGTCCAGTTATTAATCATTCAAGGTAGAACTCGCGGAGCGTTCGGTCACTGCGTGTAACTACCTGACGGAGAACAGACGGGACGTCAAGCCCGATTCGAAAACATGGTTCCCCTCGGCGCTGTGGTCCAAAAAATTTTGGCTATTTCAATGAGTTGCGTGCACTGAGGGGTTGCTTTTGCTGCAAGTTTCTCGAATCATTATTACTACTGGTGGCTATTAACAAAATAAAAAGGGAAGAAAAAGATGTGGTTAGCCGCGGCGTGAGAAAACGGAGGGGGAGAGGACAGATAGAAGGAAAGGATGAGCGACATTAAGAAAGGATGGAGGTAGGGGCGGCTATGTACGCCTTATACAAATAAAAATATACAAAAAATCTTATCAAATTCGCTTTTATTTTGGCTACATCGCGCCAAAAAAAAAAAAAGAAGCTTCTTGAAAGCTCGTGTATTTCGACACGATCTAGCCCAAGCTTTTTGGGCCACTGCGCCGAGGGTACCGGGTTTTCGGAACTATAGAAACTGATATCAATATTATTTACGGTGGACTACACAACTCTTTATAATTAAGAAGCCTAACAGTATTGGTTAGAAAGTTAAATACGCAACATTGGTTAACCAGCCTGCTAATTAGAAACTCTTAGAAATTGCAGTCTTACTTGAAACACCCTGTAGAATGTGCTAACACACACGAATAGACAATTACAATTCGCGAGGAAAAACGCTAAGGCGCCCGTGTGCTGTGCGATGTCAGTGCACGTTAAAGATCCCCAGGTGGTCGAAATTATTCCGGAGCCCTCCACTACGGCACCTCTTCTTCCTTTCTTCTTTCACTCCCTCCTTTATCCCTTCCCTTACGGCGCGGTTCAGGTGTCCAACGATATATGAGACAGATACTTCACCATTTTCCTTTACCCAAAGACCAATTATTATAATTCTGCGCCAGTGGTGCCAGTTTCTGACTAGAAAAAATTTTATTTATATATCTACACATGCCAAGGTTACCGGATACATTGACATTCACAAGTAGACATGACGGTAAGCATGTGAGGCGAGTCAATTAAAGTGGTACCATAAGCATTTTTGAGTAATTAACAGGAATTGCACATTGGCGACGTAAAACGGGATAGCGTATATCTACCGACACAAGATTGAAACAGCAATAATCTGACAGAGAAAAGAAAAACCTTAGCGCCAGTTTGGCCTAAAAATCAGAACAGACGTTCTAGATCTCGCTTGTCCCTTTAGATTGCTAACCATACAAACCTATCTCGAGATATAGCTTTCCCTACTGTCCTGAGCGACACGCGCAAGCGTGCAAGGCAGTCCAGCAGGAGCGACAAGAAGATAGCTTTCAGCGCGAAAGGAAACTAAATACGGAAGCATTACAACAACGCATCCCGCTCAATGCACTAGCTTTTAAAACTAATTTTATCGTTTGTGAAGCGGATGGCTCCGAGCACCACACCCAACCACACGCGCCTAAGACCGTAAGTGGCATGTATAGTCCCAACACACCCCTTACATCATGGTGCGGCAAAAGTTATCCAGAGTCCTCCAGTGCGGCGCCTGTTTGTTCCCGCCCATCCCAGTGCCTCAGTGGTTACCACACTCGGCTACTGAGCCGGAGTTACCGGGTTTGAACCCGACCGCGGCGGCCGCGTTTCGATCGTGGCGATGTCAGTGCACGTTAAACATCCCCAGATGGTAGAAATTATTCCGGAGCCCTCCACTACGGCACATCTTCTTCCCTTGTTCCCTCACTCCCACCGGCCGCAGTGGCTCAGTGGTTAAAACGCTCGGCTACTGATCCGGAGTTCCCGGGCTCGAACCCGACCGCGGCGGCCGCGTTTTTATGGAGTAAAAACGCTAAGGCGCCTGGTGCTGTGCGATGTCAGTGCACGTTAAACATCCCCAGGTGGTAGAAATTATTCCGGAGCCCTCCACTACGGCACCTCTTTCTTTCCCTATTCCCTCACCCCCTCCCTTATCCCTTCCCTTACGGCGCGGTTCAGGTGTCCGTAGATATGCGAGACAGACAGATACTGCGCCATTTACTTTCCACAAAAACCAATTTTAATTCTTCTTTCACTCCCTCCTTTATCCCTTCCCTTACGGCGTGGTTCAGGTGTCCAACGATATATGAGACAGATACTGCGCCATTTCCTTTCCCCCAAAACCAATTATTATTATTATTATTCGAGTTAACAGAGCGTTCTGTCTAAGCCGTGCAATCTAAACCAGCCACCCAGGCACAGCGTAATCGGCCACATTGTTACGCGTGGTCTACCTTGTCGCAGCAAAGATCACGCCGTCTCTTCGGTGGCGTCTGGCCATAGCTAAAAGGGAATTCGAGCACGTGCTCCATGGACCTGGGTATAATTCGGTCTTCGTCCGGCACCTGGGCCTCACCACTCCATCTGGTGCTCAAGAAAGAACCAGGAAACTAACGGCTGTGCGGAGACTACCTATACCAGATGCTCAATGCACATACGGTCCGAGATAACTACCCACTTCTCCACATCCAAGATTTCACCACCAAATTGGAAGGATGCAAGATCGTTAGCGAAGTGGAACTTGTAAAGAAGTATTACCAAATCCCCGTTGAGCCTGCCGATATACCGATCACAGCCATCGCTACACCTTTCGGCCTGTTTGAGTAAGTTCGCATGCCTTTTGGGCTCTGCATCGCAGCTCAAACTTTTCAACGATTTATTGCCGAGGTGACGCACGGCTCTATTTGCCAACACTGATGATATCCTCGTCGCGAGTCGCACACCGGAATGCCACGAGCGTCACCTCCGGAAACTTTTTGGTCGCCTTCAAGAATTTGGTCTGGCCGCCAATGCCCAGAAATGTGTCTTCGGGCCTCCCGATAGGATAGGATAGGATAGAATAGGAAAACTTTTATGTCCAACAGAAAGAGGGTATACCCAGAGGGCTACCCGTCTAGACGACGGCCGAAAGGTCTTGACTCTCGGCGGCGGATTGGGCCAGTCGGACAAGTTGTAGCTGAGTCGCCGGGTCGGATCTCCCGAGATCGAGTATCTGGGCCACCGCATATCGGAGTTGGGAATTCGTCCGTTTCCTTCCCACATCAAGGCCGTGAAATATTTCTCAGTACCCACTACCCTGCGCAAGCTGCGGGGGATCCTAGGCCTCGTGAATCTCTCGCGGAGCTTTATACCACACCTCGCCGGCCTTCTGCACCAACCTTCTTCGCACAACCAGGAGCTCCTCATTTGCGATTTCCTGGTCACCAGAGGCTCAATCTGCTTTCACGGCTCCTAAGCATGACTTCGCTGAATCGGTCCTTCTCATTCACCCAAAGGTCTGACGCGCCCACTCGCACCATGGTGGATGCTCACAGCGTGCCATCGGCGCTGTTCTCCAGCAGCAAATCGACTCCGAGTGGCACCCACTGGGATTCTTCTCTCGGAAGCTGCAACCTGCTGAGACCCGCTAGCGCGTTCCTGGCCGTGAGCTGCTGGCCATATACTCCACCATCTAGCACTCCTGACATTTCTTGGAGGGCGAGCAATTATACGTTCTGACGGATCATAAGCCTCTGGCATATGTGTTCGGTACGAACTCTTCCAAGTACGTCGCCCGAGAACTCCGTCACCTGGCCTACATATCGGAGTTTATGCAACGGATATCCGCCGCATCAAAGGCACCGACAACGAGACAGCTGACGCTCTTTCATGCACCACCTCCGTTGGCACTTCTCCATCTGCTGTGGACTGGGAGCAACTGGCCCAGGCGGCTGCGGCTTCCCGGAGACTTGTTCGTTCCCTCTGCTCCCGCGCCACCGCCTCTGCTGTATACCTTCAACGCTTACACGACTAGGTTCATCACCTGCGCCCTTGACGTCATGTCTTCGTGCACCCAGACCTTGCGTCTTCGACGCACGTTTTTCTCCGGCGAGATGCCGTAAAGGCACCCTTCTATGACGGACCGTATACCGCGTCCTCCACAAGACGGCCAAGTCCGAGACCATCCTCCTGAACGGTCGCGAGGAGGTGGTCTCGTTGGAACCTCTCAAACCGGCCTACATCGAGACACCTCTCACAGGGCTACACTGCCAAGTGGTTGGCGTATCCGCCGATCTCCCTACCGCCAAGACAGCCCCATATTTCCCCGTCGGCGCGTCCCTTTCGCCGTTCCGTCTAGTCCGCGCCCGCCGACGCCACGAAGCGATGACGCTCAGCTCGGCGCTCCCAGCTGGTGCTTCGGTGCCAGCTACGCAATGCGGCAGAAGATGAGAATAAAGTGCAGCGGCACATGGCCGGAGCTCATGCCGGGAACGAGCAGTTTTTTTTTTATTCGAAAGGTGTGCCATGAAGAATAAGTTGAAAAAAGGGGAAGGAATGTGGGAGATAGTTAAAAGAAGGAGTGAAGACCCATTGCGCTGAGGTAGCCGGAGAGGTTGCTGATGAAGTGATTGTTCACAGTCCACTTCACATAGGTTCGCGGTTCCACCGCACGCCCACTTACCAGAGGAGCCGTTTTCTAATAGCAGCCGTCGCTGGGCACGTCCATAACAAGTGCCGCACATCACAAATGTCCGGTGCAGCGCCACAGTGAGGGCACTTGCCAGTTGCTGGCAGGTCTTTTGCACGCGACCGATGACAGACAGATGGTGTCAGAGCAGCCCCTGCCTGAATCCGGCGCACGGATACCTCCTCCTGCCGAGTAAGACTACGGGGGAGAGGGTGCGAACACGGAGGAATTAGAGCGCGTGTTCGCTGGCGCAGAACTTCTGAATCGGAAACATGGGACAGGAACGGATCTGGAGAAAGAGGGGAAGGTGGCGGATCGTCTGATGTGTGAAGATGAGTAATAGCACCCGCTTGAATGTTATGCGGATCCTGAGCATGGCCGCGAATCCTGTGTATGTGCACAGGACATGGGTACTTTGCGCAGAGCACATGAATTGATTGTGAAATCTGGAACGTGCGTCGAACAGCCTTAAGCTGTTTAAGGGCGGTGAGGGAGTCGGTGTAAATATGAACTGCATTGAATATGAGAACGAGCGGAAGGGAAGCAATGCATTATAAATGGCTTGAACTTCCAATGCCCGGGGAGTGCACGTATCCGCGGTATGCGTCGCGCGAGAGTTGAGTTGCGGATGAGATGGACTATACGCAGCAGTAACTCCCCTCTCTGCAGTATGTGATGAATCCGTGTACAATATGCACCTTTCAGGTAGATATGCTACTGATACCGACGGGGAAACAGTGGAGCGATTGTCAGTGAGCTGGCAATATGACCACGGAGGAAGTGTCTTTAAACGATGAAGTTGGAGAGACTGCTTTCGAGCTCTGTTTGCCAACCGTTGGTCGATGAGTTCACTGAGTGTATTAAGTTGGGCGAACTCCTGCAGCACAAGTATGAGTGTTAAACGAGGCAGATATGTTATGACGCGCACAGTCTCACGATTGATAGCTTCAAGGGAGTCCCATTGTCTGCGGGTGAGACGCTGAAATTGTGCCTGATATACTATCCGTGGCTGAAGGATAGAGCGCACAAGCTGGCGGGCCGTATGAGCACGTGCGCCACCAGAGCGCACAGCTATGCGAAGAATAAGACCTAGAGTAACAATAATAATAACAATAATAATAATAATTGTTTGGGGGGAAAAGGAAATAGCGCAGTATCTGTCTCATATATCGTTGGACACCTGAACCGCGCCGTACGAGAAGGGTTAAAGGAGGGAGTGACAGAAGAGAGGAAAAAAGAGGTGCCGTAGTGGAGGCCTCCGGAATAATTTCGACCACCTGGGGATCTTTAACGTGCACTTACATCGCACAGCACACGGGCGCCTTAGCGTTTTGCCTCCATAAAATCGCAGCCGCCGTGTGAGCCGATTTACGGCTGGCTGTCACCCACGGGGTGCCAGTCCCAGATGTATGAAGGAGAAAACCAAGAATACTGTTTCCCAGATGTATGAAGGAGGAGGCCAAGAATACGATCAGTTTCTACCTGAGGAATCGGAGAATTATCTCACGATAACGAGAAGTTCGCTCCTAGAAGCCTGCTGTGTTGCACCCCTAGTTTTGGCGCTCCACTGCAACCCCGCAATTTACGACACTTTCATTCGAATCGGACACGACATACGTTCCCGTTCCTATTTGTATGCTTAGAATGCAATCAACTATATTTTCTTCGCTTTCACACCCACTAGTCTCTAGTCCATTTTCAAAGGCTACGAATCATCTCGCCTCGAGCCCACTGATGCAAACGTGAAGCTATATTTTGGCTCTCTTTTTTTCTTTCTTTAATACCTATAGACAAAAAGATCACAGCATCGTAATATACGAATGCTTCACGGCAGGTGACGTGCACCTTCACTGAGATCCTTCCCATCGCAGCTGGCGGGGCAAGCCCACAGCCTCTAAATACGAGGCTGAGGTGTTTCCCGCTCTATTGTCACGAGACAGAGAAAGCTTTTCCTCCGAACAGCACGCTTGCGTGCGAGTTGCGGCTGGCCCACCCGACAAAAGAAGAATTCAGCGGGAACGCGCCGCCGCTGTAGAAGACAAAGGAAAGCGTATACGTATTCTTTGCGAGGTGCCCTCGTACGGGCACAGAAAGAGGAAAGGGGCGTGGTGGAGAAAAACAAAGAAATGGAAAGGACATAGCCGAGCTCCCTGTTTGATGTTCATTATAATAGTCACGTACGTTATCGTTCTAGAGCTTGTGGAAAATAAAGAAATGTGGCGTAATAACGTGATAAAAAAAATAACTTGCTCAACTAGGCTATGGCTTATAGTTAAGACACCCGCCGCGGTGGCTCACTCGTTAGGGCGCTCGGCTGCTGATCCGGAGTTCCCGGGCTCGAACTCGACCGCGGAGCCTGCGTTTTTATGGAGGCAAAACGCTAAGGCACCCGTGTGCTATGCGATGTCAGCGCACGTTAAAGACCCCCAGGTGGTCGAAATTATTCCGGAGCCCTCCACTACGGCACCTCTTTCTTCCTTTCTTCTTTCACTCCCTCCTTTATCCCTTCCCTTACGGCGCGGTTCAGGTGTCCAAAGATATATGAGACAGTTACTGCGCCATTTGCTTTGCCCAAAAACCAATTATTATTATCATTATTTAGTTAAGACACTTGGTGAGAGCCGTCATACCCCTGTTTTCTCCCTTTCATCTTGCCTTCTTTCTCTCTTCTTTCTTCTCTTCTTTTCCTTTCTTCTCTTTTTTGTCTTCTTGTTCTTTACCTTACCTGTCTTGGCTTGGCTTCTCCTCCTTTTTCTTCCCTCTCTTGGGCCGCCGCGGTGGCTCAGTGGTTATGGCGCTCGGCTGCTGACACGAAAGACGCGCGGGTTCGATCCCGCCCGCGGCGGTCGAATTTCGATGAAGGCGAAGTGCTAGAGGCCCGTGTGCTGTGCGATGTCAGTGCACTTTAAAGAACCCCAGGTGGTCGAAGTTTCCGGAACCCTTCACTACGGCCTCCCTCCTAGCGTGTGTCGCTTTGGGACATTAAACCCCCACAAACAAAACGAGACCAATCTACGGGCCGTCCAGAAGGCCTGGGGTGCGCTCTAAAAGCACAAGCCTGACGACCATGCATTGACAGGTGCTCCCAGCGGTGGGCCTTGTACGACCAATCACTAATTTAACTGCCGTCTGCCACGGTGGGCAGTTTGCTCACTATTGCTTCCCCCTTTCGTTCACTCTCCCTGTCGTCTCCCTGTCCTTTTATTCCCGCTAGTCGCAGCTCAGGTGCTTCAGGTTTCGATGGCAGATGCCGCGGCTAGCAAAATCTTTTCCTACCATTGTTATTTTATTAATAAATAGCCACTAACAACAACAACCTTTCTCAACTTATAATATTAATTGGTTTTTGTGGAAAGGAAAATGGCGCAGTATCTGTCTCATATATCGTTGGACACCCGAACCGCGCCGTAAGGGAAGGGATAAAGGAGGGAGTGAAAGAAGAAAGGAAGAGGAGGTGCCGTAGCGGAGGGCTCCGGAATAATTTCGACCACCTGGGGATCTTTAACGTGCACTGACATCGCACAGCACACGAGCGCCTTAGCGTTTTTCCTCCATAAAAACGCATCCGCCGCGGTCTCTATTCCTGTCCCCTCACCTCTTTCATTTCATTTCTCCATTCTGCCTGCTGTCCTTTATTTCCGCTGCCCCAGCTCAGGTGCTTCAGTATCGATGGCAGATGCCGGGGCTAGCAAAAATCTTTTCCTTCCTTTTTACTATTATTTTTAATAAAACCACTACCACCACCACCGCGGTCGGGTTTGAACCCGGGAACTCCGGATCAGTAGTCGAGTGCCCTAAGCACTGAGCCACCGCGGCGGGTTTCCCAACTTATAAAAGCTCCGTTTCCCGTGAAAGTAGCGTCTCTCGTTTTAATGCGACAATCTGCTGATACATCCCAACTTCACTTTGTTCTCAGCGTTCCTTTAACCCAGTCCCTGTCCCGTCCTCACGCTACAGCCCTTACAAAAATTTCTTCAGCCAGTCTGTAGACTGTACATAGACTTCTGTCTATAAAGTCTACAGATTCTCTATAGACACACCCTAGAGACCAGTCTATAGGCAATACAAATCCTATAGACAGTCATAGACGATCTATAGCTTTATGGTCATACACTTTTTGTTGCCTTTTGTCATTATACAATCTATAGACTATGAATATACAAAAAGAAATATCTATAGGAAGGGAATAGAGTCTATAAGAAGTCTATAGACTGTCTATAGACCATTTTTGTAAGGAAGCACGCTTGCGACGGCGCAAGCGAGCATCCAGTGCTACGTCTCGTGGACGCGCGGGTCGATCCGGTGTAACTAAGGGGAGCATGCTGCGACAGGACTGCAGACTCGCAGCTGGAGCCCGCATGCAGCTCGGTCGTGCGTCGGCCCCAGCTGCGCGTCTTTTCTTCGCCCGTGCGGCGACAGGCCGCAGACGCCGTGTGAGCGATTTCGCCGACGCCTGTGCGGTTCAGCAACGTCTGATGCCGCGCAAGAACGCCGGACGAAACGCCCGCATAGCGTTCGCTGCACGTGATGCATGCATGCATGTTTGCGCGCGTGCCGTTGTCAGCTGTACAGAGCCGAGCGAGACTATATAGCTTGTATACGCTGGCCCGCGGAGAACCACGTGTTTCGTCTCTATAGGCACAACTATGTTTACGCTCGAGCCCGCCTACTCAGAACACGTAATGCGCCTCGCTGAGTCTGCGATGCAGGTCCGGATGTGCGCTCGGGTAGGCTTCCTTGTAAACACGTGCACACGCTGTGGGACGCGGCTGTATCGAAGAATACTCCGGAAAGAAGAGAGACACAGATACGCAGAAATAGGACACGTCCTTTTTCTTTGTCTGTGCGTCCAGACACCAGGACGTTCTCGGCGCCGGAACATTCTTGCCAAGCACCTACCAGCTAGCTCGGAGACAAGTTCCTCGAGTTTGCATCGATGCAGCCCTCGGATGATCGAAGCATTTGTCGTGCAAGAGATGAGAGTTGTGTTATTATTTGTCGTGCAAGAAATGAGAGTTGTGTTAAAGAATACAAAATCTCACTTGGGAGGTTCGACTTAATGCACTGTTGTATGAGTTGAGACAGCAGTGCAATTACCATTAAGACAGCTTTGCGTAGTAGTAACTCATACCCAGCAATTCTGGGCAAAAGCATTTTTCAGCTCGAAACCCTTTATGAACACAATTTTTTCATATAATGTAAGATTTCGCCATAAAAATCAATATGTCGCAGATCACCCGACGGCAGTCTTGCATTTTGTTTTATTCACGTTTTTGCTATCGTTAAAAGCGTTCCCCATTGGTTTTCTATGGTAGCCTTAACTGTTCGATGCGGTCGATGGAAACATTTTAAATGAAGGATTTTGCCACATATCAGAACAATGGACCATTACCTGAAATATTTTCATAACAGTGTCTTACAATTTTTGAATTTTCAAAATTTTTGCCCCTGAAAACTGGACATATACCCGTCAGTTTTCGTCGCCAAAAGTTTTTATCCTGATATTCCTAACTGCAACGTATAAAACGTTGTACTGTGTTGCAAGAAATCTTCACATATTGCCCAATTAACTCGCCCCATAGATTCAGTGAGGTAAGTCACAAACGAACACGAGTAACAAGAGTCGGGTGACCGACACCGCCACCTCGGGGGCACTCTACTCTACTCAAACAGTTTCGATGCGACATAGAGCTATGGGAAAACCACACATCCACTCAGCAGTCTCAGTCCCATGGAAACGATTACGTCAACGCGCACGCTAAGGCGTCAAAGATGAGATCCGAAAGTGTCAGCCTTCTCTTTCCTTCGCAATGGTGTATGGCCTCAAAACACGGCACGTGGCCAACTAGACACGTGGCCAGTTTGGCACGTGGCCAGCATGACACGTGGCCAACACGAGACACGTAGCCAGTTCAGGAATCGACAGTGAAAGAAAAAATAGCTCACATGGGAATAAACGAAATAATTATCAACGCTGAGTTTCCTCCCCCACAGTACGCATTGCGTTCACTGAGCGCGTCTATGCGTCTTGCATAACGGTACGACCTTGCACGATGCTGCGCGAGTAGAGAAGCGACCACGCCATTTGCTACGCATGCGCATCCTCAGAGATTACAGAGAAGCTTCTCCTCGCATCAAGAAAAGCGTAAACAAGCGAGTGCTCGCTGCACTCAGTTATCTTTTGTTACAACCAAGTTTCGAAGCGCAACCAACGAAGCAACCTCGCAGAAGCTCGATTCTTGCCTTATAAAAGAACCATTCATTTGCGGCCGACGCTGCAACGTGTTGGGGGCGCCGTTGTATAGACTCCACGTCACAAAACAAGAGGGTAGAGTGCTCAAGCTTCGCTTTGCTCCTGAATAAAGCGCGCAGTCGCGGGCTGTCAAGTCAGCGAGGCTGTTGTGTGTATACACTGGAAGCATATATGCGCAGCCGTCTGACCCAGTGAACCGTAATTGCCGGCGCTTTCAGTCACGCTTAATAACAGGCTGCGTCGCGGTTGCTTTTCATTCTTGTTAGCTATAGCCGTTGATTCTCAACCTATTCTGAGAAGCCTTAACTTCCCTGCTTAATTGTACGTTTGCGAAATGATGCCGCCTTGACGAGACTTGGGCAGCCTATTTACTGAAAGCGCTAAAAGTAATAAGAAAAAAATCTGACTGGACGATTGCCATACTCGGTAGAAGGCATGGTCAGGGCAGGTATTTTTATTTCGCGATGTATTGAGTTCAAGGAATTGATAGAGACATGTACATGTACACGCACAGTTATAAACCACTATTTATTACAGCGTTAGAAGTATGAACCTCGTTCTCAGAAAAAGGCGGCGTGTGAGGCCTCCACCATCCAAAAGCGCCATTCACCACGCACACACCCTTTAGAAGGCATCCACTCGCAACACTCTAAACAGAAAAAATTTAGTTTGGTTTGGTTCATGAGGGTTTAACGTTCGAAAGCGACTCAGGCTATGTATGAGAGACGCCGTAGTGAAGGGCTCCGGGAATTTCGATTACCTGGGTTTCTTTAACGTGCACTGACGTCGCACAGTACCCGAGCCTCTAGAATTTCGCCTCCATCGAAATTCGACCGCCGCGGCCGGGATCGAACCCGCGTCTTTCGGGCCAGCAGCCGAACACCGTAACCACTCATCCACCGCGGCGGCCTAAACAGAAAATAGTAAAAAGGGGAAAAGCATTCCGTTCCTTCGTGGGCTTGCCACTCTGAACACGAATACCCTTACATGGGAGTAAAAAAAAGGGATAGCAGCTTGCGCCCTTTGTAGTGCAGAAAGAAGCCCACGATAAAGCAGCGGAACGAAAAAAGCGAGGGCAAAGCCAAACCCACAAACGCAGCAGGAAAACGATCAATGTAAAAGCGAAATATGTATACAACCACTACTGCTAACCCAGAGTTGTCGTCAGTATAAATAGCATTCCCCCAAAACGGCGGTGCGTGAAGCCTACGCCAGAGAAGCCTCCATCCTCCCAGAAGGCCTCCCTTCCAACCTGCCTTCATCCAACGGCGTGGACCGTGTGAACCTAAAGCCAAGTCCAGTGACAAATGCAGAGACAAATGCAATTGAAAAACAGCATTGACAGCATTGCGCCGGAGGCCACGCGGAAGACAGCCGATGCGATCAGACCAATGCCATGGCTTAGTTGCTTTCGCGCCGATAAACCCAAGTCACGTGCTTTAAGACATCCGGAGCAGCCCTTTGTCCACTTGTTCGGGCGCTCCAGGGCCAACGCGTCCTTCGTAATTCAGGCACACCAGGACATTGTTGTCTTTGGTCTTCGGGAAGCGACTGAACACGTGAGTTCTCATTTACGGCCTACGACGCCATGTACCGCAGAAAGCGCCTCATGAAGCCATAATGCTACAAAACAAACGCTTGTCCAACGTTGCAGCAGCTCTCACGAGCAAGAAAGACAACGGCCTCCTCGAGGTCGCTTCTATGGCCCACTGCCATGCTCTCAGTGTGTTAAGAAGAGGAGAAGGTGGCCGGAGGGGCAAGGGGGGATGAATCAGCCGTGCCTCAATTGGTCACAGCCCACCGTGTCGTCGTCGAAAGCAACGGTTCTTGCAGCTATTGGAACGTCTGGCACGGCGCCGTTGTTCCACGGAGCAGGAGTCCTCCCGGGTTGTTGGGGGAGGAGGCTGAGAGGGTCTTCCCATCGGGGCTCTTCACCGGCGCCGCCGATGGTCGTCGGCCAGCTGCTGGCGTGTCCTTCCCGGCTACGAGGCCCCAGATGCACGACGTGGCCGTTACTCGGGCGCCGTGCCGCGGCGATCGTCCAACGCGGGGTCACGCGCGGAACGACGCGCGCGACGCGTGATGTGCCGCGGCCAGTGGACGAACCGTAGCACGCTGCATGCCTCTCTTTCGCGAAGGGTGGGCCCCCTATCGAGGAGAAAGGACGGCTCATTCTTTCACGCTGTGCCGTATACGACGGCCCGCATTGACGACGAGGAGGTCGCCTTGGAGCGGCCTTGGTCCCAGCCTGTGCGTGTCCCAAAGTACGGCAGTGTATTGTACCTCGCCGTAGGCGTGTGCCCACTTTTCGGTGATCCCGCCGCTTTCGCTCTTTACGGCCTCCCTGCCGGCCAGCCGTGGGAAGAACAGCCTGCGTCCGTCAGCTGTATGGGGTCGTGGGCCCGTTAGTCAAGGGGAAAGTGTCCGTGATGCTGCCTTCGCTCTTCTTAGAAGCGTTCTTGAATGGTATTGACGACTACAGCGCGGTTGGAACACAGACAAGAAACATTGACGTAAACGCAGCCTCTGAATGATAACATCGTTTATTGCCTTGGACTGGATTATGTAGGCCCAGTCCAGTGACAGTCAGTTAGCGCCTGTTTTGTGTCAATCTTTCTTGGATGTGCTCCCCACCGCGCTCTAGTCGTCGATATCTGTAACCAACAAGCCAGCCACTACATATTAAGCAAGTTCTTAAATGGGCTTGTCAGATTAGCTCCTGTCTAAATGATTTCCCGATAACTTTCGTTCTGCCAACGGTAACAAAAACTAAAAAACTGAACAATATTATATTATTCTGCTGCTTCTTTGGCTTTGACAAAATGTTAAGTTCGTTCAAATACAGTCTCGCCAACAAATTACATAGAACAGCTCGGGTGGCGTACGAAACGCATATCTCGCTATTTTACAGTGATTACAAAGCGTTCCATTACGAAAATTTTTTTCCCTAATGCATTGTCTCGGCGTCTAACGTAGCCGTGTGTCTTCGAGGCGGACGACCTGTAAGCGCCAGACTAGTGGCGCCTCGGCAAGATGCGGACATGTGGGCCCCACGACAGCGGCATGACATGCGAGAAAAAGCTTCATGTGTTCCAGTCCTAAGAGGATGCGTGTTTTTGCATCTGTTCTCAAAATATCATCGTAAATACAGTAAAAAAATGTCGACTTCGGTCGGATACTGTATCAAAATGAGTTACAGAAACGGGCACACCGAAATACGGGACAAAACGAAGGCACAAACGGACAAAACAGAGAACAAGCGTCATTCAAAGCACGAACATGCAGACGCACTGGAATTTAAACTAGGGGAGAAAAAAATGAGGACTACACCACATCTACGAATTGTCGCAGAGCTATCCCAGGAAAAATGCAATCAAATAGTATTTATATCAACCTCGTCAAATTCAGCTATGTGTTTCAAAATTCGTAAGGTCCGCATAGCGCCTTCTGCGGTGAGGTGGCTAACTTATACCACATGGTATGAGCATGCTAGAACAATCCAGGTATTGCGAGAATCGATAACCCAACAACAGAGGACTGGGAGGCTGCGCCGTCCAGCTCACACCCGGAAGACCAGTTTTGGCTGGTGAACCGACCCGCCGCGGTGGCTCATTGGTTAGGGCGCCCGGCTACCGATCCGGAGTTCCCGGGTTCGAACCCGACCGCGGCGGCTGCGTTTTTATGGAGGAAAAACGCTAAGGCGCCCGTGTGCTGTGCGATGTCAGTGCACGTTAAAGATCCCCAGGTGGTCGAAATTATTCCGGAGCCCTCCACTACGGCACCTCTTTCTTCCTTTCTTCTTTCGCTCCCTCCTTTATCCCTTCCCTTACGGCGCGGTTCAGGTGTCCAACGATATATGAGACAGATACTGCGCCATTTTCTGACCCCGAAGACCAATTATTATTATTACTGGTGAACCGGGCAAGAGCGGTGGCAAAAGCCAACGGGCTCCTGGGACGAGTTTCCACCCAACTAAACTCGATTTATTCTGTGCATTAGACGCTTTTCTCACTCACCTACCTCGTTTTAGTGCAGCGACGCAAATGGCTCATCACTAACGCACGTGCTGCCTTCTTAGTGCATCAAGAAAGCCTCAAAGATTTCCCGCTCTCTGCTTCTTACCCAGATTACCCGGACATAACTATCCTTACGACGTCTACTATACTGTACTATACAAACCTATGCCCATTCCCCCTGTTTCACACTGCCTCGTCTCGCCGAAACCCTCGCGCTCATCTGCTCTCCTTGCCCTCCGGCCTTGACCCACGATGCTTAAAGCGAATGCCAGTGTGTATGTAAGCCACGGCTATGTATACGACTCATCCAGCCTGTAGCGCACGCCCGGCAGGCGCGCCATTTCCGTTAATCGCCTCATTACACGGCCTGCGCGTTGGCCGCGCAATATCGCGAGCCATATCTGAGCAGAGATTCGTGGTCGCACTGCAGGGCTGCGCGGCGGGCCCGACGGAACTTTATGGGCGCAATCCCAGGGGATGGTTTAGCTCGCCGCGGGAGATGCCAGTGGATTATTGCGCGCCCTTAAGCAAAAGTAAAAGACGTCCCCTCCCGTTCCCATTTTTCCCATTTCGGAGAGCATCTTTTTTTCTCTCTCTCTCTTTCTATGGACGTATGATGCTTGGGGTATTATTTTGAACGGGTACAGACACAAAGTTTCTGAGTGCCCCTTTTTCTTTTGTTTTGAAACAAGCCTACGGGCCTATAGTGATCATGAAAAGAAGCCCAAAACACTAGTTCGCGGCCTTAATAATTAATTAGAAACGATTCTACGTACCGGCGTTTCGGCCTCGGTCGGCACCAGCGCCCATGTTTTGCATCCTTGGACAAATATTTACACTATTGGAATACTGTAAAGTACTGTTAGGGAAATGCTGAAGGTAATGGTTCATTCTTCCGATGCGCAACAAAATCATTACTTGAAAGTTTTTCTATTGTTCGCATCGAGTAGTTAAGACTGCCATAGGAAACCAACGGGGGAACGTTTTTGGCGATAGCAAAAGCGTTAATAGCAAAAAAAAAAATGCAAGCCTGCCGACGGAAGATCTGCGGATATATTGATTGTTATAGTGCCATCTTACGAAAAAAATTGGCGGTGGTTTAGCTCTGGTTAAACCTGGAGTGACGCGACAGCTACCGCTGGCTGAGTGGAAATTGGTCACGTGACCAACCACGTGACCAGCCACGGCGCCGCGCCGCCGGCAGCTGCTCCGCCCCACGTGACCAAGCACCTGACAGCGTGGCGGCGCCGCCACGCTGAAGGGTCGAAATGCTAGCGTAATGTAGCTATCGCTACAAAAATTGCTTCTGCGCGGTGAGTCAAATCACTAAAAAGCAGGCAGTAT
The DNA here is from genome assembly GCF_052857255.1 of Amblyomma americanum. Taxonomy (NCBI): domain Eukaryota; kingdom Metazoa; phylum Arthropoda; class Arachnida; order Ixodida; family Ixodidae; genus Amblyomma; species Amblyomma americanum. The sequence goes on from NC_135498.1 coordinate 28,194,537, forward strand.
ATAGCACTGAAGGAGGTAATACGACAAGTAATACGCGGAGTGATATTCGAAAATGTGCGGGTTGCTAGTCGGGCTATGTTCAGCCGGAGCAGACAGTCGGACGCATCGCCCCTGCGGCAGCAGGCGAGGAGAAAACACAGGCCGCTTGTTTCGGTCTCGTTATTTCCGAGATGTGTCCTCTGAACCACAAATATGTAGCAGTTGAAACGAACTATTACTTACGCCGTGTCCAAAATGAGTTATAAAAAAGCGGTAAGGTTTTAACGTAGTTAAGCCGGCTACAGGTGCGAAAGCATGAGTTTAGCCCGGTTTGCTCATGGTTTTGCTTTGCTGGGTCGTCGGCACGACTGGCGACGATGTGCAATGCGCAGCGCGAAAGTGCGCATATTAATTCGATAGTAGTGTAAGTTGAAGACAACAATGTGCAATGCACAGGGCGAGAGTGTGTTGCAGTTTAGCACGAGGCGTGATTGGCTGCGTCGATGGCATAGTGCTCTCATGCAGTGGCCAGCAAAGCTGACCTGTTCGCACCACCGCGGGTTCTTATCCCAGTCGCGGCAATATTTATTTGATTAATTGTTTTCATGTTTAGCAAAGGTCATCCTCAAGGTCAAGCTTCACACAAACTCGGTTAGCTGGTTATATCTTGTGAAGTAGCACTTTCGAAATAAAATTACTTTGGGTGTCTTCACGGCTTACAGTATTTTCACTGGCCAATGCAGAGATGAAGTTGAGTCTGGCGAAATCAAATAGTCCGCGCGTACTGTTATTTCCATTTGCTTAATTTGCGGCTATGCTATCTGCGACTGAAACTATTTTTTTCACGGAAACCAAAAAAATTAAAGCAAAAACAAGCTTTTCCAGAATTCTCCTTGAGTTCGACCTGTTGCAAGCGTGAGAATGAAAAGGCGCCGACCTGCGTTACATCTTTCCCATCTTGTAGCTCGCTCAGCCGTGCATTTAGAGATGGGGATACAAATTGCGCTCGGGTGAGTGGCCGTGGATGACTTTTCACGGACGCGAGACACTCGACGGAACTAACGCGGCACTAGTTTGTCTTACAGCGAAATTAAGTTAACGTCTCAAGAAAAAGTTTTTTTACTTTTGTGACATTCAAATCGACGATGACATTTTCCGTAAAATTACAAAAATGCGTCCCTCGACGAGGCTAATAACTGTACTGGGAGCGGAATTTAACGCATACACATTGAGAGAAGCGAATACAGCCACACAAAAAAAAACAATAAAGTGGTCCATGCACGTGGCAAACAAACAAAAAAAAGCTATCCAGTGTTAGCCGCTTTCGTGACTACGTCACGGACAAACTGAAACGAACCTCTTTCCTACATCACATCGCTTCATCAAGGCCCAAATCAAGAAGTTGAATGCCCGCCTTTTACTAGTAAGGGCATTTACTCAATACCGCTGTGCTCTGTGTTAATATACTGTACTAAACTAGACACCAACGTATTCGAACATGGCAGTGCCGTGAAAGTCGTACAGCGAAACACTTGAACGAGGTCAAAGGAAGAATCGAACAGACACAGCACTGTTTGTCCGACGGTTTGTGCGATTATTACTTCGACCCTCTCCATGATAACGCTCCTCTCTCTTCCCCTGTTCATAATATTGTTTTTTTCTTTTCGGGATAAAAGTTTTGGAGCAAGAGCTGAGTAACACGTTTCTTGATAATGAGATATCTACTTATGACAGACTGTTAATTGTGTTCTCTGCCATTAATTCATACCAGCGTGTTTCGAATGTTCATTTTTTCATGACAAAAGTTTGATGGTCTCTTCATTGAAGGCACTGTGAATGAGAAAAAAAAATCGCCACGTACTCACGCATCGTGGAATGGGTTAGATCTGGGTTGCACTGGCAACCAGACACATTATTCGATGGTACACGAGCTGTGACCTACAGCAGTGTTGGAGCTCTTGTAGCAATGACACTTTCTCAGTTACGAAAAGCCGCTCAGGTCCTGAGCAAGGACGGCTCTAACCACTCCACTTTTGTTGAGGTTTTGTCCGATGAACTTTTTTTACCTTGAACGCTAAAAATTTGCTTCTCCGTAGTCCCCGTTCCTTGTGCTTCAACGCTTATTTGACAGCTGCGTGTTGTTATTAACTACGGATTATTCTATTAATCGAGTCAGCGATTGGTTGAATGATCGGTCGACTGGTCTGCTCATTAACCAATTTGTCAGATGGTCGATTTATCGACCGCTACGGGAGTGGACTGACCGGTAGTCCGACCGACTCATCAGCCGTCTTTCATTTGGTTAACTGATCGGTAGATTGAGTGACTAATCAAGCGGCTTCGATTGATTAATTGATTGATTGATCGGTGTATTGACTGACTAATCAATCGACTTCGATTCATTTGATTGATCGACAAATTGACTGACTAATCAATCGGCTTTGATTTGATTGATAGGCAGATTAACTAATCAATCAGCCTTGATTGATTGGTTGATTGATTGAATGATTGATTGGCAGATTGACTAATCAATCAGCATTGATTGATTGATTGATTGATTGACAGGCAGATTGACTGATCAATCAGCCTTGATTGAAGGATTGATAGATAGATTGATTGACTAATCAATCAGCATTGATTTATTAATTGATCAGTCCGTCGGTCGGTTGATTTATTTATTTATTTATTGATTGATTGATTGGAAATAACCAAAGAGGTAATCACAGAGCGCACAAACTGTTCTCTCTACAGCAGCCCGCTGGTAGAGCTCGAGCGCCGGTAGGACGTGCTCGCCACGCCCGCACATCGTCGCGAACTGTGTCGCAACCGCCTGACCGCTGCAAGTTGTCGTCGTCCATGTCGCACGCGTGCTCTGTCCGCGCCACCTGCGTCTGTCGCGCGGTGCCAGGAAGGCGAGTGGCTCAACGGCAGCTTGCGCTGCGATTCGGGTCACTCGTCACTCAAGGCACTCGCGTGCGTGCGTCTCCGTCTGCCGCGTGCTGTGCGCGGAACCATACCTCGCTCGCGGCGCGCGCTTACTCCGCGCCAACACACGACGCTATCGAAGACGGCAGAACTGCGCCTGTTGTTTTTCTCTCTGCAGTGCTGCGAAAAAAGGCACGAGGTCTGGCAACCTGGTCAAACGGTGCACAACAATAAGAGTAGGAATAGCTCTAGTAGTACGCATTCGTACGCCAACTCTAGATAACGACGCGGCCACGCAATTAGCGTTGTGAACAACGTCCATTTTCGTGCAGGAGAGACGCGTACCCTCCTTCGTACAACCGCACAATTTTATCAACACCGTCAATAAATAAGAAACACTGCGCGTTGGTGAACTCTTTCTCCCACGATTTCGATTGGCAGACTTTCGGCCCAGTTCTCGCAAAGTAGAACATTTATTGCAAAGTGCAGGGCTGCGTGCGCGGCTTGCGAACAAAAACCATTTCCACGGAGTGGCTGTTCTTAATATGACTTTGATCTTTCTATCTTACCTCTCTCGCCCTTTTCGTGCGTTAGGGGGGCGTCCGAAAATCCGGCTCTGCGTCCACACGCGGCGGTCAACGCTGTACGTGACTGCAATTCGATGTCCCGCGCAGACCTAGTTTCGAACCCGGAGAAGACCGGATGTTTCCGCTCCCGCACACACGTACGCCGGAACCCCAAGCTATGTCGAATGCCGAAACACGACGTCCATTGTTTCCGTGCAATACCGGGACGCGAGTGGAATGAGGATCCTAATGTTTGTTTCTTTGTCTCACTCGCAAAAACTGCACACCCAAAGGGTCGGCGCACTTCGCGAACCTTATTTCTTCGACCGTTTGACCGCAGAGTGGTGCTGAGAACGCTTCAGGAAGAGAAAAACCCGTATTAGAGACCTAACCGCATAGCGTACAGCACTACAACATAACGTTACCTCACACTCTAAACAGAAAGGAGAGAAGGGATAAAGGAGGCAGTGAAAGAAGTAGGCAAGAAAGAGGTGCCGTAGTGGAGGGCGCCGGAATAATTTCGACCTCCTGGGGATCTTTAACGTGCACTGACATCGCCCAGTGCACGTTAAAGATCCCCAGGTGGTCAAAATTATTCCGGAGCCCTCCACTACGGCACCTCTTTCTTCCTTTCTTCTTTCACTCCCTCCTTCATCCCTTCCCTTACCGCGCGGTTCAGGTGTCCAGCGATATACGAGACAGATACTGCGCCATTTCCTTTCCCCAAAAACCAATTATTATTATCATCAGCGTATCTCCAGAGCTGCAAATCGTTGACACACACACAACTAAGCACAGAAGCAGAGAACACCCGACCGCGGCGACTGCTTTTTTATGGAGACAAAACGCTAAGCCGCTCGTGTGCTGTGCGATGTCAGTGCACGTTAAAGATCCTCTGGTGGTCGAAATTATTCCGGAGCCCTCAACTACGGCACCTCTTTCTTCCTTTCTTCTTTTACTCCCTCCCTTATCCCTTCCCTTACGGCGCGGTTCAGGTGTCCAACGATATATGAGACAGATACTGCGCCATTTCCTTTCCCCAAAAACCAATTATTATTATCATCAGCGTATCTCCAGAGCTGCAAATCGTTGACACACACACAACTAAGCACAGAAGCAGAGAACACCCGACCGCGGCGACTGCTTTTTTATGGAGACAAAACGCTAAGGCGCTCGTGTGCTGTGCGATGCCAGTGCACGTTAAAGATCCTCTGGTGGTCGAAATTATTCCGGAGCCCTCAACTACGGCACCTCTTTCTTCCTTTCTTCTTTTACTCCCTCCCTTATCCCTTCCCTTACGGCGCGGTTCAGGTGTCCAACGATATACGAGACAGATACTGCGCCATTTCCTTTCCCCAAAAACCAATTATTATTATCATCAGCGTATCTCCAGAGCTGCAAATCGTTGACACACACACAACTAAGCACAGAAGCAGAGAACACCCGACCGCGGCGACTGCTTTTTTATGGAGACAAAACGCTAAGGCGCTCGTGTGCTGTGCGATGTCAGTGCACGTTAAAGATCCTCTGGTGGTCGAAATTATTCCGGAGCCCTCAACTACGGCACCTCTTTCTTCCTTTCTTCTTTTACTCCCTCCCTTATCCCTTCCCTTACGGCGCGGTTCAGGTGTCCAACGATATACGAGACAGATACTGCGCCATTTCCTTTCCCCAAAAACCAATTATTATTATCATCAGCGTATCTCCAGAGCTGCAAATCGTTGACACACACACAACTAAGCACAGAAGCAGAGAACACCCGACCGCGGCGACTGCTTTTTTATGGAGACAAAACGCTAAGGCGCTCGTGTGCTGTGCGATGTCAGTGCACGTTAAAGATCCTCTGGTGGTCGAAATTATTCCGGAGCCCTCCACTACGGCACCTCTTTCTTCCTTTCTTCTTTTACTCCCTCCTTCATCCCTTCCCTTACCGCGCGGTTCAGGTGTCCAGCGATATACGAGACAGATACTGCTGCCATTTCCTTTCCCAAAAACCCAATTATTGTTACAGTAATAAGCAGGTAAGCTGTCCTCTCGCGCACATCCTTCTAAAAGAAAAGGCGGGGCGCCAGGGGACACCTTACTTCGTTTTTTACACCCATATAGGCGTATTGGTGTTCACAGTGCGTGCGCGAATGGCCCAGATCGCTCATCTGTACATACGTTGCAGTAAGACACGCTAAATCACGCGGCATAGTACTAAAGCGCATACGAGCTATCTGCGCATACGCTGTTGGCGGCTGGCGGGTGCCGTGTGCGACAGCAATGTATACCGTAACACACCAGACGTTTAACATAGAGTAACCATCCACCATCACCGTTGACCGCAGCATCCAGCCGCTAATGCACGTGCGCCAATGGAGCCGACGGGCCAAGTGTCGCCACCTGGAGTCATCTGTGCACACACATTGCCGGCTGGCGACCGCGACAAGTGGTGATAATAACAATAATTGGTTTTTTTTGGGAAAGGAAATGGCGCAGTATCTGTCTCATATATCATTGGACACCTGAACCGCAAAGGAGGGAGTGAAAGAAGAAAGGAAGAGAGAGGTGCCGTAGTGGAGGGCTCCGGAATAATTTCGACCACCTGGGGATCTTTAACGTGCCCTGACATCGCACAGCACACGGGCGCCTTAGCATTTTTCCTCCATAAAAACGCAGCCGCCGCGGGTCGGGTTCGAACCCGGGTGATGGCAGACGGAGTTTTCGCCGACATCATAAAGGCCGACATCTTGGGGCCAGTAAGCGCAGCGAAAGCTTTGGCTTTTTGCTAATTCGCTTATTGTCAACCGGTTCCCGCGTACATTGTGGATACTAACAACAGTGCTCGAAGACGGCATTTATGGTGGGTGAAAGCGCAACCAAGGCGGGACAAAGGCAAGACAAGCCCTTGTCTTGCCTTTGTCCGCTTTTGTTGCGCTGTTTACCCACCATGAATGCTTACCAACTCGCCCAAATCTCAGCTTTATCTCAAAGATGGCACCCGTGACGTCGCGTTAAAACCACGTATAAGTAATCTTAAACGTTTCTGCTAAACCAAAATTCTCGACTGAACTCAAGACTTTCGCTTACGCTACTGTCATTGCTAGCTTCTTCCTCAGTCCAGGACAAAATAAGCTGATTTTACGTGCCAATTTACCCCTATTGAAGATAGTCATCTGGTCCGCATACGGGGCGAAATGGAAACATGAACCCCTAATGTGCTGAACAAGAAGTGAGTTCCTTGCCTCTTGTATGCCACCTGAATAAACATGAGAAAGTAATGCAGTACTGCTTCCGTACGGTGGCCATTTGTCATGCGATCCGTGACATCGCCCTTGCCATTTGATGCGGCGACAGGCGACATTTGTAATGAGCTTCCAGAAAGGACTGGGACGTGCCCAGCAGAAAATCATGTGATTACGTGCAGCTCTACACAAATCCATCAGGCATTCCGTGATAATGCCTGCTTTCTTGGTAAGCTCATGCTTTTCTTAGCACAGGCAAACAAACAAGCAGGCAGGAAAAGATGCACTGTTGCTAAGCGGTAAAGAGGTCTTGTTGAAGGCAAAGGGTGTACCGTAGATTCGTGCTGTTCCGAGCATACAGAGACAAGTTGTATATTGCGCTCGTTATCTGATAGTCGAAGACCCTTTAAACCTTGGACATAATCTTCATTACAGAGCAATGCGTTCAGAGGAATTTTCAAGACGATATGAGCATATTTCAACAAAAGCAGTAATTGTTCATCGGCATTCGATCAGCTGAACACAGCCCAATACGAGTGCAAAAGAAAGCTACGCAGCCCCCCCCGCCCCCCCCCCGCCCCCCACCCCCTCCCCCCCCCCCCCCCCCCCATCTTGTGGTCCGGGGCTGGAAGCAGGGAATCACTTATTCGATCCAGTCGCTCTATACCAATTAACACCGTGCCATATACGTACAAGAAATGAGAGTAAATGGTTACTGCTTTAAGTTTGTCATTGACATTATTAACGCGACAGCGTTAAGGATCATGTTGTGCAGAAAATCCGGCGTCGTCGGCGGCGTTGTGAGCGAGAAAGCAAGTGGCAACGCATACTGCCGCAGGAAGCCGCATCAAATACACAGCGTGATCCAGAGTGGGGCGAATCATTCCACCGACTAAATTTGAAAATAACGACAGTGAAGATTACGCTTCATTGCTGTTAACGCATCAGTATATATAATTCCCCGCCTCGCTCATTCGTTGTTTCGCGGAGGTTTTAATCCCTCCGTCGTTCAACCAGTCTACTCGCGAGCGGGATAAATCCGCGTCACCAGCGTATACACGCTAATAGCAGGTAACCAAAGACTAAACTATACCTAACTCGAACGTTTAAGCGCAACCCGTTCGGGAAAACGCGGCTCGAACTACACACGACCGTTCCATTTCGGGGTTGTTAAAAACCCTACCAACTCCGCCGGATACTGCGCGCGATAATACATGCCTAGCTTTACAAACTTTCTGTGCACCGCACGGCATTTGCGATGGACGCTGAAAAGATAAAGAAAAGAAAAAAGTAATCGAGACAGAGCTGACAGGCGCATCTTAATGGTTCACAACACATCGATCAAAACACGGGGCAAGAGCCTGTGTTGCGAGCTAGGCGCCCGCGTTGGCACCGCCATCACCCGTCCTCAATCACGTGCTCCGCCGGCTGGGAATTTGTGCTCGAAACTGTGCCGCAGAGGAGGCAAAAAATTTCGACATCTATAGCTCGCTCTACCATAGAACGATCTATTGATCGACTCTTGCCACGTCGAAGGAGGCAGATCGACAGTAATGTGCCAGGAAATCCGCAACCGACGGCTGGCACTAGGCTGCAGAGCTCTATTTAGCATTTTTCGTTTCATGGTAGGCTATCGGTTCAGCCGACCACCCCTCGTGTTGAACTGCAACACACTCTCGCGCTGTGCATTGCACGTCGTCGCATTCAACAACTTCCATCTGCGGCGCGAAGACACGGACAGAATAGTATTTTGGCATAGTTCATGGACCCGTCGCGGTGGTTTAGTGGTTAGGGCGCTCGGCTACTGATCCGGAGTTCCCGGGCTCGAACCCGACCGCGGCGGCTGCGTTTTTATGAGGCAAAACGCTAAGGCGCCCGTGTGCTGTGCGATGTCAGTGCACGTTAAAGATCCCCAGGTGGTCGAAATTATTCCGGAGCCCTCCACTACGGCACCTCTTTCTTCCTTTCTTCTTTCACTCCCTCCTTTATCCCTTCCCTTACGGCGCGGTTCAGGTGTCGAACGATATATGAGACAGATACTGTGCCATTTCCTTTCCGCAAAAAACCAATTATTATTATTATTAGTTCGTGGTGGGTTGAACAGCGCGAACACACGAGAGACGAGAAGAGAAAGACAGAGACAAGCACTGACTCGCAACTAATGTTTTTATCGAGAAGAACATACATTTGATGCCCAAAAAACACGTGGCCTATCAGTAACATAGCAATTGCGCTGTCACTTTCTAAAAACAGTTATATAATTCATGAACTGAAAGTAAGGGGGGGGGGGGGGAGGCTCGTTGTTGATGAGAGTGTACCTTGCGGCTGATAAGTGTGTAGCGATGTAACCATTCAAAGTGGCAGCGCAATTGCTATGTTACTGATATGTCACGTGTTTTTATGGGTGTGAAATGTGTGTTCTTCTCGATAAAAACATTAGTTGCGAGTCAGCGCTTGTCTGTGTCTTTCTCTTCTCGTCTCTCGTCTGCTCGCCCTGTTCCACCCACCATGAACTGTTACCAACTCGCCCAACTTTCCATCCTTCTTCAGTGTTTAGGCACTTTTTTTTAACTTAACCGATAAGTGATAACTAAATGGATAGGACAAATAGAAGTTTTAATGGCGGGACGGACGTGCAAATAGGCTTCTTTCTTGCTACTCCACTCTTGAGGGAAGAGAACGTGGCCACAACAACTCTTCTCAATGCATACCAACGAGGAAAATGCGTATCTTGCTACAACTCGGCTCATTCCTCGGCTCACGGTGAGGCGATACAGGCACGAGCTGCGCGTATCCAGTAAGCAGATGACGCAAGTGCCGAAATCGAAGTCCGCGCCGCAGTGCCTCGAGCACGTGGCTCGTCCGCCGTCTGATGCAAAGGCAGCGGCGCCATCTTTCGCACTGGCGGCGAAGCGACAGAAGCACTGCCCGAGGGCGTGCACTGCAGTGGTCGCTGCTGCGCGTAGGCGATTTTAGACGCGTCATTGGGCTACTGCGATATCACGACTAAAATCGCTGCTGCCCCCTGACGACGCAGCCGATATTCGGTGTGCGGAATTGAGGAAACCTCGAAATCAGCAACTGGTTTACCTTCAACGACGACTCGCTTTATCTGTTGCACGCTGTTAATTTTTATTCCGCATAACTAATTTCTCCCCTATTTTTCTGACATAAAGCGGAGTGACCTTTACAGCAAATGTCCTGGGAGTATAAGGCAAAGTAACTCGTAACCATTTACAAACGTAACCAGGTCTATGACTTCTAATGCATTTCGTGCCACCTGAGTATGAGTGTCAGGATGCCGGCCCGTTCAGATCTTTTGAGAATTTGTTACTGGCCGAGGAATTTCGAGAGCGAAGGAGGGAGGAGGTTCTATAGAAAGTGGGGGGGGGGGGCATTTTCGAAGGAAGTCGAAGTTTGGAACAACAGTTGAGAAATACATCAACCAAAAATTTATTTTGAGCCCAACGGTTCCGGACCAACTCGCCCCTGCTTCAGGAGTGACCGAGAGGCCAGCAAGCGCGCAGCAGGGAATTGAGCTTGAGGATAAGGAAGATGGTTTATGGGGCTTAACGTCCCAAAGAGACTCAGGCTATGAGGGACGCCGTAGTGAAGGGCTCCGGAAATATCGACCGTTTGGGGCTCTTTAACGTCCACTGACATTGCACAGTACACGGGCCTCTAGGATTTCGCCTCCACCAAAATACAACAGCCGCAGCCGGGATCGAACCCGCGTCTTTCGGGTCAGCAGCCGGCGCCATCACCACTGAGCCACTTTGGAGACTTTCAATAAGGAAGCGATTATGCATAGAGTTATATAATTCGGCGCATCGAAGACGTGCATTTGTATATGGCTAGGGCTCCGGCGGCGGTGGCGAGCTCAGCGAACCTTGGCAGAGCTAAAGTCCCTACATCAGCTCATGAAGGGACTTTACGCAGAGCGACAAGACGCTGTGCGCCCTTTACGGCAGCGTCGGGCTCGGTGTGGGGGTGTCCGGCTGCGCCAGGGTGTGCTTAGAAAGCGTCTGCACACAAGGTCGCCTCTTTTTTTTTTTTTGAACCTGGCTTTAGCCGCCGCGGTGGCTAAGTGGTTACGGCGCTCTGCTACTGGCCCGAAAGACGCGGGTTCGATCCCAGCCGTGGCGGTTGAATTTCGATGGAGGTGAAATTCTAGAGGCCCGTGTACTGCGCGATGTCAGTGCACGTTATAAAACCCCAGGTGGTTGAAATTTCCGGAGCCCTTCACTACGGCGTCCCTCATAGCCTGAGTCGCTTTGGGATATTAAACCCCCATAAACTAAACTAACCAACATGGTTTCGTAGTTGAGTCGGACTATCTTCGCAACCGACGTTTCCATGTTGGCTCAAGTGCAGGTCGACGCCTTTCTGACGGGACACTTCATGTGCTCGCGAGGCCTACGTATTCACGATTGCGGTAGACGACATCGATAATATCGATGCGCAAGAAATACCAAACAGGTATTTTACGTGTCCGGTGATAACAAGATACTGCTGACGTAGTTTCAATTTCAGAGTCGATTCTAACACGCATGTCATTTTTAGGCGATTCTTTTTACGAAAAAAAAGGCGCGTGTTAGAGTCCAGTAAATACGGGTGAAGGAATAATACTACACTGTAAACACAAATACACCTATATGGGATTAAAAAGGGAGTGAACTGTCGTCTAGCGCACACCCTTTATAAAAGAGTGTGCGATAGAGGACAGTTTTACACCCTTTTACTCCTTTTGCTTAGAGTGTAGAGGGTAAATAATAGAGGGTAAAGGAATAATACTAGAACAATAGCGTTGAATTTACACGGGTACGGAAAGCCAGGAAAGCACCTATAGGGACCGAGAAAGGACTCCGACCGGGCTGTCCTCTGTCACCGCTGCAATTTATTTTGTATATGCGATAGACGTGGAAAAATGGCTGAAATAAAGTGAGGCATATTATTACCGTCATCTGAGGTTCGCCATACGGCGGAACTTATCCCCGAGCCGTAAGCCACGGCCAGCCTGTACGGCCTGTAATAACACGAATGACCATTAAGCGTAAAGGAACATGGAACAAGCTAGCAATTGCTATATCGGAAACAGTACAACTCCTTCCGCGAATAGAAGGGTATAAAAAGAAGACTCTAAAAAAAAGAGGCGAGAGAGAGGTGAGGAAGAGCGGAACCCCGAGCCGTAAGCCACGGCCAGCCTGTACGGCCTGTAATAACACGAATGACCATTAAGCGTAAAGGAACATGGAACAAGCTAGCAATTGCTATATCGGAAACAGTACAACTCCATCCGCGAATAGAAGGGTATAAAAAGACGACTCTAAAAAAAGAAGAGGCGAGAGAGAGGTGAGGAAGAGCGGAACCCCGAGCCGTAAGCCACGGCCAGCCTGTACGGCCTGTAATAACACTATTAACCATTAAGCGTAAAGGAACATGGAACAAGCTAGCAATTGCTATATCGGAAACAGTACAACTCCTTCCGCGAATAGAAGGGTATAAAAAGAAGACTCTAAAAAAAGAAGAGGCGAGAGAGAGGTGAGGAAGAGCGGAACCCCGAGCCGTAAGCCACGGCCAGCCTGTACGGCCTGTAATAACACTATTAACCATTAAGCGTAAAGGAACATGGAACAAGCTAGCAATTGCTATACCGGGAACAGTACAACTCTTTCCACGAATAGAAGGGTATAGAAAGAAGACTCTAAAAAAGAAAAGGCGAGAGAGAGGTGAGGAAGAGCGGAATCCCGAGCCGTAAGCCACGGCCAGCCTGCACGGCCTGTAATAACACGCTTAACCATTCAGTGTAAAGGAACATGGAACAAGCTACCAATTGCTATACCGGAAACAGTACAACTCCTTCGACGAATAGAAGGGTATAGAAAGAAGACTCTAAAAGAGAAGAGGCGAGAGAGAGAGAGAGAGAGAGAGAGGGGTGAGGAAGAGCGGAATAAGCAGGAAGCACACTACATACTGGTTGTTTATCTCACATGCCCGAAAAACATCCATCCCTCGAAGTCGTTCGCCTCATCTCTCCCTCTATTATCTCTCAATTTACAGCGGCAGAGCAAACAACGTGCCACGCTGTCCAGTTTATTGCAACAGCCTGCGCATCGGCCACCGGCCCCACACGGGAGAATCTCCGACCTTTTCGCGCCTTTCCGCGGATACACGAGAAAACGCCGAAGAATGGAGCATGCCGCAATTCTATTTATCTTTCTCAACAAAAAGAAAAAAAAGCAATGTTGATGGATTTTGTATTGTATCCGACGTCACTGCTTTGATCTTTGTTTACAAAAACAATAACAAACGCGGACTTAGTATTTTTTGCGTGTGTGTGCGCGTGTATGGTAACATCCGCATCAGTCGCGTTTTTTCCGAGTCGAAGGACGGAGAGCTCAATTACGTCACCACTCCCGGACCACGTGATCACCTTCTGACATGGTGAGAATGAAGTTTCCGCTCTGTGCCTTAAACGGGGCCTGCATCCACGGTTTCTCCATTCACTGACAAATGTCAGCGGCCCATGCACACAGCATACGCGACCAAATATAAACATAAGTTGTCAGTAAAAGGTGCGAGAATTCAATATGCAACCATTCGTTTCGCATCGATTGGATGAGAGAAGGCCGCATGAGAACTGTTTTAAAGGACCAACGTGCACAACTACATCGGCGTCGGTACGGATGCCAAATGTGGCCTTGCCGTAAAAAGATGACGTCAGTGACTCACTCCGCCTCCTCGGCTTCGTGATACCGGGCTGGACATATGCGAAACTACGCGGTATCTCGTTTACGGAAAATTTCCGCCAACGAACCAACCAAACCACCTCAACACTCTTAGTTGACTTTTTGTACGTTAAGAACTTCGCACCACGTTGCATGTTGCATTACATTATACGTTTTTTACATTAAAAATAATAATCATAAACTGGAATTCTAATCATAACATGACGCCGGGATTGCGAAACGTGGTCGACCATGACTGCAATTTTTTTCTTATTTTTTTGGAAGTACGCTTTAATTCTCAACGTCATGAGATCTCAAAATGTTTGCACTTCGGCGGAAAGCGTTCCAGCACCTCACCCTCAACTTCAGCTCACACAAACAATTTGGAGAAAGCAGTCTCGCATTTTTTTTTTCTGGGCAAGGCTGGGGGACTCATGCGCAGAACTGATTACCATCCTAGTTTAATACATTCCGAAAATTACGACTACTCAGAGTTCCTTTTGTTACTGCTGCCTTTTTTGTTTGTTTGTTTGTTTGTTTGCTTGTTTGTTTGCGAGAGAGAGAGAGAGACGCAATTCCTTGGAGTGCACTTATATGCACTTGCACGCAGGCTGACGCATGTTCGAAGCGCCGATTGAGATCTATATGCTTCTGAGCTGCAGACTATCAGTCATACGCGTCGCTTTGAGGAAGCAATTACCCAGGTAGCGCAGGCCGATCGACGTGAACTTGATTGCACCTCCGTTAGCGTGCTACTCAGACCATTATTAAGCTGTCAGCGAAGCGAAAGACGAAGTGATCGCCTAAAGCAAGCGGGCGTTGTGCAATTGGCCATGGCATCGAATCTTTCATACAGCATGGATCACAAACCGTAGTACAGGTTATAACGCTTTCATCACACCAATAACTCTCTGCAATTTCGAATGGCGTGAGTCACCTCACTATTCCACCAGCCCAAAGCCGAAGGCAGATACAGAGCACATTCTATACACGTCTTACGATACTATTACCTCTCTCTGTTTCCAACACTCTCTCCCTTCCTTCTAGGGGTTGCATGTCAACGCACCCTGGTGGAGCGAGCAACCACTCCTTTTCATAGGGCCTTAGTTTTGGCTTCATATAAAGCTGTTCTTTTCCTCCTCGCCAGAAAGCCTCTCTCCTATATGAGATCAATTTGTGATTAGCAAGAGCCTCGTTTATAATCTCGCTGGTCGCCGCTATTGTCCAGCGACTGCGTTTACGGTCATCACGAAGCGAACTTAACTTTCACGCAATGAGCTTTGTAAGCGTGATTTTCTGTCGCGGCCATCAACACGGTGGTGGTGGTGGTGCCTGTTGTCTGTTGTCCTTGTTGTTGTTGTCGTTGTTGTTGTCGTTGTCGTTGTCGTTGTCGTTGTTGTTGTTGTTGTTGTTGTTGTTGTTGTTGTTGTTGTTGTTGTTGTTGTTGTTGTTGTTGTTGTTGTTGTTGTTGTTGTTTCTGGAATGAGTACTGCACCAAAGCGACAGCGACCGATATGAATTTCGGCTCACACAGCTCCAACCTTGGCTTTACGGACCCGGACTGCATGAACCGAAAAGAGAAACAGGCAGCGCTCGACCGTGTCTCTCACTTGTGTCCGGCACGTTACTCCCGCGCTGTATTTCTTCCTTAAGTCGCACCAACTAGCCAAAGCGCTTCTAGCATAGGAGCTAAACGAAGCACTGGTGCTGAGTCTCCCAAAGAAGTCCAGTAGTATGTAGAGTAAAAAAAGATGCCGCCACCGTCTAGAAGGCGTTAAAGTCGCGAGCGTTAGCTGTTCGGTTTACTAGAATTGACATGGATGAGGTTAAATTGAGGTACACCAATGTAAATACGATTATGACATCTTGGATTTATAAGGGATGTCACCAATCAATCACCATTTGGATATAACAGTGACGTCCCCAATCAATCAAGATTTCGGCATACTAATTATGTCATCAATAAATCACCAATTTGGTTGCTATATCAATTCACTGTCGGGGCTGCCATCTTGATTTCCTCGAACTTGGAAAATTTCACGCAGAAGGGAGGTGTTAGCAGACCCCAAGAAATCGAGAAACGTGATGAAAAAGAGCTAACGCTACTAATACTAATCGCCGGTTACCATGCGAAAGAAGAGGGATCAATACTTTAACTGTCGAGTGCGCGGGGCACACCTCCTTCTCTTTATTTTTTCGAATTATCTTGCAGCTGTAATACTCGCTTCGTGATTGCTGTAATCGTTCCTCTCTTCTTTTTTCTTATCTAAGTCGTCTGAGCCCCCGCCGAACATGCTTGAAGAATGCGCGCCTTTTTTTAAATAAAATTTAACTTAAAACTCTGGTACCGTGTTTCCATTCTTTCCCTCGCCCACTTCACAACCTATATATTTAGCGCGCCACATCGGCTACGCTGAAGCCACACACGATTCCAAAGAATGTTATGCAAGAGATAAACCCCACGAACGGGCCCTTATTGGTTGGTTTATTGGGTTTAACGACCCAAAGCGACTCAGGCTATGAGGGACGCCGTAGTGAAGGGCTCCGGAAATTTCGACCACCTGGGGTTCTTCAACGTGCACTGACATCGCACAGTACACGGGCCTATAGGATTTCGCCTCCATCGAAATTCGACCGCAGCGGCCGGGATCGAACCCGCGTCTTTCGGGTCAGCAGCCGAGCGCCATAACCACTGAGCGACCGCGGCGGACTGAACAAGGCCTTAGACACAGCTTCTATAGATAACCTGAGACCACCTCCCCTTACAAAAATTTCTTTAGACAGTCCATAGATTGTCCATAGACATTTGTCTATAATGTCTATAGAACCTCTATAGACAAATCCTAGAGAACAGTCTATAGGCGATACAAATCCTATAGAGAGTTCATAGAAAATCTATAGATTTATGGCCATACATTTTTATTAGACTTTTGTATATAGATAGTCTATAGACTATGAATAGACAAAGAATTATCTAAAGGAAGGAAATAAAGTCTATAAGAAGCCTATAGACTGTCTATAGACCATTTTTGTAAGGGTCTGGGCTGTGTAGGAGCTGTACATAATAATAATAATAATAATAATAATAATAATAATAATAATAATAATAATAATAATAATAATAATAATTGGTTTTTGGGGAAAGGAAATGGCGCAGTATCTGTCTCATATATCGTTGGACACTTGAACCGCGCCGTAAGGGAAGGGATAAAGGAGGAAGCGAAAGAAGAAAGGAAGAGAGAGGTGCCGTAGTGGAGGGCTCCGGAATAATTTCCACCACCTGGGGATCTTTAACGTGCACTGACATCGCACAGCACATGAGCGCCTTAGCGTTTTTCCTCCATAAAAACGCAGCCGCCGCGGTCGGGTTGAGCTGTACATTGGTGTTTCTTTTTTTTTATGCTAGGGAGAAACCAAACCTTTGTCGTTTAACTAAACGTTTGTTCTCCGTCTCCGTCCCTTTTTAACGCGATTGCGAAGAAACGCGTGGCTTGAGCTCGAAATGCGGTCAGCCTGCACTCGGAGTATATGTGCGCATGAAAGGACCCCCGGGTGGTCGAAACTGTGTCGCAATAATGCCTTCCCTCGGACTAAACTGGTTCATTGTTAACGAATGCTTCGCGGCGTAAATGGGACGGCGAGAAAGTATAAGGCATACGCGAGGCTTACGGCGTTCTTCTCAATGGGGCGCGTTTCGCTCTGTCCTTGAGCCCTTTACGCCGCGTACAGAATTAGTGCGCAGCGGACTCCCACAAAGGCTTCGGCCGCGGCCCCGAGTATCGCCCCTGCTATTGTGAGCGCGAAATGTTTAATGACTTGCGCCGGTTGCCTCAACAGCGCAGTAGTGGTGAAATTCTGGTAGCGCACAGCACGCGCGCTTTCAAGAAGCGGCATCAAGGGTAAAAGCGCCAGCTTTGCCGTTCACCTCATGCTTGTTTTCCAGCACACTTAGTGGAGTTGATTACGGCGCCTGTAGGGAAACTGTTTTTGGGACAGGGCTGTATTGTTCGACGGTGACTCGCGAAGGGCACTGACCACACCCTGTTTCATCGCCAGAAACGAGTCGAGCCAGCTTGCTATTACCTTTCTACCTGTGTCTAATATTCTCACGTAGTGGTGACTGCAATCCGGATAGCACATAGACAGCAAAAATGTCGTCTAAACAAAACTCTTATTTTGGCTGACTTGCGCCCACAGTAGAATGAATCACTCGGCGGCGGCGTAGCAACAGGCGTGCTCGGCGGTCGTCGAACAGAACTCCCGCCGCTGTCGGCCGTGCTCAATTTAAAGCCGACAGCGAACTTTCTACACAAAGCGTGCAAAGTTACTAGAACAGTCTGGAACAACGTAGAATCGGCTCCGCCTGGATGCGATCAATCGAGATAAATCGGCGTGCCGGCAGCTTTGAAGAATGAACAAACACTACAAAGATTCACGGCAATGTGGAGAACGGCCAGGTCCTGCTCCTATTGCCGATAAAGTTTACATTTCAGCCATGCAAGAATAACAGCAAGACGACATTGACGAACAGACCGCGGAAGATCTCCTCGGCAGAAAAGCGCGGTTTCTTACAACAGCAATTTGCGACGAATAAGCAGCTGCTCTTTCGCGGAGCATGTGACGTCATTCAATACCAGAAAATACTGGAGTACGTAAGTGATTTGCATTGCTGGAAGAATGTCTTCTTTCGACCAAGCTTGCATAGGGCAATTTGGCCAGAAGTGGAGAAGCTGGAAACTCATTAAATAATATGACTGCCGCCAGTTGTGCGTATAATCCAAACATGCAAGGGGAACATCTGAAAAGCGGACGCAGCAGAATGGACAGAACAGAAGACGCAGCAGACGTCCACGTAGACGCAAACCATTAGCCTCTATAGTCTAAGGTGGGCGTACACATGTGCAGCAACAGCGAGGCGATATGTTATTATCCCTCTTTCTTGCAGTCATCGCAGTTCTGAACGACGCTGGCGCGTTCAGTTCAACGCACTTCCTGGGTGCCACCTGCCCTTCTATCCGAAGTGATTTTTTTTTTAAAGAAATCGAACCTTCCATTAACGCCTATGCCAGCCATTCAGACCTCTTACAGACACGACCACATCTCCCATTAAAAGACATGACCGAGATTTTCAAGCGTGAATTTCCTTTCTCCGCTTCTCAGAACGGTGCCGTCCAAAAGCCCCACACTCCCCTGCAGTAGGCGTGTATGAATAACGGTGGCTAAAACGTGAGGAGTTGATTCGTGCAAGTGCGCTGGGCGGTGTAGGTGGTGGTGTTGCCATTAACGCCTTTGTGTTCGGCCACGACGGCCACTGCTGAAACGACGCTGACCCGGTCGCTCTCGATGCCACGTTCTCTTTTTTGTTTTTGTTGTTTTTTACATAGACTCTTCCCACCGTCGACAGTCCTCGAGCGGCGCATACAAAAAGGTACTCGACGCTGTGGGGGGTCAGCACGTCGATGAAAAGCGACTCCGTTAGCGTGACCGACAAAGAAAAGTGGCTCACGGCACAGGCGAAACCACTTCCATAAACTCCCCCAGCTCTTCTTTCCTCTCCCGCAAACTCTCTCCCTCACTTCCAACCACAGCCCAACATCTCGCCCCACAAGTGTAAGTCATCGCAAATACCGCTGGAGCATCAGCGTATCACCCGCCGCGGTGGCTCAGTGGTTAGGGCGCTCGACTACTGATCCGGAGTTCCCGGGTTCGAACCCGACCGCGGCGGCTGCGTTTTTATGGAGGAAAAACGCTAAGGCGCCCGTGTGCTGTGCGATGTCAGTGCACGTTAAAGATCCCCAGGTGGTCGAAATTATTCCGGAGCCCTCCACTACGGCACCTCTTTCTTCCTTTCTTCTTTTACTCCCTCCCTTATCCCTTCCCTTACGGCGCAGTTCAGGTGTCCAACGATATATGAGACAGATACTGCGCCATTTCCTTTGCCCAAAAACCAATTATTATTATCATCAGCGCATCTCCAGAGCTGCAAATCGTTGACACACACACAACTAAGCACAGAAGCAGAGAACACCCGACCGCGGCGACTGCTTTTTTATGGAGACAAAACGCTAAGGCGCTCGTGTGCTGTGCGATGTCAGTACACGTTAAAGATCCACTGGTGGTCGAAATTATTCCGGAGCCCTCAACTACGGCACCTCTTTCTTCCTTTCTTCTTTCACTCCCTCCCTTATCCCTTCCCTTACGGCGCGGTTCAGGTGTCCAACGATACATGAGACAGATACTGCGCCATTTCCTTTCCCCAAAAACCAATTATTTTTATTATTAAGAAAAGAAAAAGATGCCGCCATCCTCCATTGGTGTACCTGACTTTAATCTCATTCGTGTCAATTCTAGTAAGCCAAGCAGCTAAAGCTCGTTACTTCAACATCTTCCAGACGATGAATAATAATAATAATAATAATAATAATTGGTTTTGGGGGAAAGGAAATGACGCAGTATCTGTCTCATATATCGTGGGACACCTGAACCGCGCCGTAAGGGAAGGATAAAGGAGAATAATAATAATAATAATTGGTTTTGGGGAAAAGGAAATGACGCAGTATCTGTCTCATATATCGCTGGTTCAGGTGTCCAACGATATATGAGACAGATACTGCGTCATTTCCTTTCCCCCAAAACCAATTATTATTATTATTATTATTATTATTATTATTATTATTATTATTATTATTATTATTATTATTATTCATCGTCTGGAAGACGTTGAAGTAACGAGCTTTAGCTGCTTGGCTTACTAGAATTGACACGAATGAGATTAAAGTCAGGTACACCAATGGATATACGAATTTGACCTCTTGAATTTATAAGGGGCGTCACCAATCAATCACCAATTGGATATACTAATGACGTCACCAATCAATCGCCAATTTGGTTGCTATATCGATTTACTACGGGGGCCGCCATCTTGAATTCCTAGAAATTTTCACGCCGGAGGGAGGTGGTAGCAGACCCCAAGAGATCGAGAAACGTGACGAGTAAGAGCTTACGCTCTTAAAAAGCAAGTCAGAAAGCAAGAGCGACAGTGTAGTGGGCATTCGGAGTCAAACGCTTCTTCAGTATGTCCACGAGCTCTCGCCTACAAGAAAGCAGTGACACGCCGAGGCAGACCACGGAAAAACAGCGCACAAGCAGCGTCCGGTTCCGCAGCTCCACTTCCCTTTCCCACCAGGCGGCGTCGTCGTTTCCGACACAAAAGCCACCCGAGGTGTAATATCGCCTCGGCGCGCTAGACGAAAAACGCCGAAGCGTGATGCAGTGTGCGAGCGAGGGAGCCAGTGCAAGCGCTTGGCAAGGTGTACGTACGCGCGTATTTATCGGCGGCCACAATCAGAGCGTTGCGCGGTGGGGGGATATACGGACTACTACACATGTACGCAATGGCAGAGGATCAGGCAGGTAAGCAGGCGGACCGGGTCGCTACGCAACGCCGCCAGCTGCGAGCGAAGCGCTTCTCGACGCTGCGTAGCAATACAACTATATCGCCTAACAACATCGATTACGACCGGTGTCACCGCTTGGTCGGATTTCGGTTGGCGCCCCCGTTTCCGCCTATCTTCGCGCCGGTGGAAACTACACATGCGCACATCGCGTGAGAGGGAAGGGGAGCGAAGCGGCGCTTGTCACAGGAGGAGGTCACGAGCCGTTTTGTAGGCTGGTTTTATTTTTTTTTGTCTGTCTGCCTGTGCTTGCTGGATTGCTTGTTTGTGCTTGCGTTATTTGTTTGGGTTATTCTTGCTTGCGTTATTCGTTCAAAGACGAAATAGCGTTAGCTGTCGTCGCCAGTGTACTCGTTTAAGACATTGCGCCCAACCATTTCCTTCTCAAAGAAGGCCAAAACTTTCCGCCGCTGTGGCTCAGCGATTAGGGCGCTCGGCTACTGATCCGGAGTTGCCGGGTTCGAACCCGACCGCGGCGGCAGCGTTTCGATGGAGGCGAAACGCAAAAGCGCCCGTCTGCTGTGCGATGTCAGTTTCACGTTGAATATCCCCAGGTGGTCGAAATTATTCAGGAGCCATCCACTACGGCACCTCTTTCCTCCTTTCTTCTCTCAGTCACTCCTTTATCCCTTCCCTTGCGGCGTGGTTCAGGTGTCAACTGATATGTGGGACAGATACTGCGCCATGTCCTTTCCCCAAAAACAAATTTTCAATTTCATTTTCATCGAACCTTGCTTCCACAGCCCTTTTACAGCAAACTGGTTCAGTGCAGGCTTAGCGTCACGAGAACTTTACAGAAGTTTAACAGCTTCCGCTATCAGTGAGGGCGCTAACACTGAGGGGTGGGGACGAAAAACATAAGATAGTTCCTTTTATTCGGTTTATTATCTCATCTTTCATCTTTCTGCCACTCTTGATGAAGTAATAATAATAATTGGTTTTTGGGGAAAGGAAATGGCGCAGTATGTCTCTTATATCGTTGGACACCTGAACCGCGCCGTAGGTGGTTGTGGTTTTATTAAAATTATAGTAAAAAGGAAGGAAAAGATTTTTGCTAGCCCCGGCATCTGCCATCGATACTGAAGCACCTGAGCTGGGGCAGCGGAAATAAAGGACAGCAGGCAGAATGGAGAAATGAAATGAAAGAGGTGAGGGAAGGGATAAAAGAGGGAGTGAAAGAAGAAAGGAAGAGGAGGTGCCGTAGTGGAGGGCTCCGGAATAGTTTCGACCACCTGGGGATCTGTAACGTGCACTGACATCGCACAGCACACGGGCGCCTTAGCGTTTTTCCTCCATAAAAACGCAGCCGCCGCGGTCGGGTTCGAACCCGGGAACTCCGGATCAGTAGCCGTGCGCCCTAACCACTGCGCCACCGCGGCGGGTATTCCTTTTTCTAGAGAACGTATTTTAATGAATCAATGAATCAACCCCTGGAATATACCTTAAGGGATCATCGGTTATCTGTTCTGCGCATACCCACACAATGTTCGCCTCCTCTTTATTCTCTGTTTCCTAACCCACACTGTTCTTGTCCCTCGCATATGAATGTATTATCCAGGTAGGCGAGGGCCACAAAGATAACGCGAGAGAGTGATCCCTATGTGCCTCTCTGCTCTGGAAAACAAACACGACAGCATTTTCATCTTTCTTTTAATTGCTCCGCATCATATTCAACAACTCAGTTCACGCTATTCATTGTGCTTTCTGCCCCGCCGCTTTTCACCTCCGCTACTGCTTTCGCTAGCGGCCGGCGAAACCCCGTCCTCCCCCTCTGCCTGCCCTCTCTCTTTCCGCTCCATTCTTTCGGTCCCCCTCTGTTCTTTTCCAACGCTCCGTCGCACGCGCATCCAATCCGGGAAGCGCCCACAAAATGCCGCTGCACCCTCGACGCCTTCCTCCTCGCCCACCCTCGCCTTGTGTTTGCGCCGCTACCCTTGCCCCCGAAACCGGACGTGCAGTCGGCTTCGCGTCTGAATGGGGCGCGGGCATTCCCTTTCGACGCGGCCGCAGGGCGCGCTTAATACCCGGCTGAACGCACACGAGATGTGTGTACCTGCAGCATCATAGGAGGAACGCCGCCCGCACAGTTGTTGTTGTTGTTGTTGACCTCACACAATGGCGCAGAGTCCCGAACTATCGGCCCCTGTTTCACTCCTCTTTCCCGCTTCTTTTATTTCCACCCGTTCTTTTGTTAACACCTATGCGCGGGAAAGTAGTAGCTCTGCCTACGTCATAAGGTCACCGATAAAATCGCACCTGATGCGAGAGGCGCAAAATCGCTCGAGTGGCGTCGCGTTTTGTCCGCGAGCGGCTCGGCGCAGTGTCGGATCTATGGGGAAGTGTGGATTTGTTTGCGCTCAAAGAAGCGTGATGTGGGCACACAGAAACGTTAGTTGAATGGTGTGGCGTCTAATGGGAAAGTCGATTTCGTTCACCTATTTGAAAGCGTATTGATATCCGTGGCGTGCAGAAGGGTCCAAAAGGAAATTTTCCGGGCCATGCGAGTTATTTTTTTTTTTTTTGCGGCTGGCCACGTCGGGTGCGTTTCCGTATGTATACAGATGCGGGGGTATCAGGATACTTCAGAGTTGCTCGATGCCGGCGACTGGTATTCGAGAAACTTTCCGTCGCGTTTTGCTAGCAAGAAGTGTGAACGTTTGAGTGAGTTGGAAATTACAACAGACGCAGCGGGAAACGGCACGTATACAGGTTCAAAGCTTGCTTCTAAGTCGTGTATTGGCGCTCTTGCAACATCCGTGGAAGTCTGACCCTTCCGAGAAGGCAGTGTGCTGTGCGATGTCAGTACACGTTAAAGGTGGTCGTCGAAATTTCCGGAGCCCTTCACTACGGTGTCTCTCATAGCCTGAGTCGCTTTGGGACGTTAAACCCCCATAAATCATAAACCTTCCGAGAAGGCAGAACCACAGCTTCTCTTACCTTCGAGAGATTTGGGACGCATGGTGTGCGTAACATTCCACATGGTTTGGCCCCGTGGTAAGAACCCCATCTACCCCCCCCCCCCCCCCCCCACCCCCAACCTTCTTTGGGCTCTAAACATAAGACACACAAGGCACTTGAGTGCATGCATGCCGCTTCCGGCTTCACCACTTGTCGCTGAAGCTTTTGCTAAAAGCTTCAGCGACAACTGGCGAAGCCAGTAACGACATGCAGACACCCAAGTGCCTTGAATGTCCGGGGGGCTCTAAACTTTTGGACAGCTGTCGTTGAAGCTTTCAGCAAGCTCCACGATTTTGGAGCGCGATTGAATACCGCACTTTCTGACACTTCTCAAGTGAATCGAGCGTCATTATTACGCTACGGCTCTGTCCAACTTTGCCAGGGGCAGGATTCACGCCCCTGCCTGGCAATTGTTGAACACCCCTACTCAAAATTTACCGCGCAGGGTACAGCTTCAGTGGGTTCCGGCTCACTCTGGGAACCCTGGAAACGAGGCTGCCGATAAATTGGCCCGAGGTCTGATTTGCCGGGCTCAGGACCGTCTCGATCCAAAATTCTCGAGGGAGCGGGCGCACACCTTTGCGGAGCTCACGCTAATACCCCGTTTGGACCGTCGGACTTACCCTCCTCCCCACCCCTCTCTTACGCACTCCCAACAGATCCTCTTCAGACGTCTCCAGACCCGCTCTCTGTCATCCCCTCAGCTTTTATCCCACTATTGCGGCACATCCCCTGCATGCTCCCTATGCGGTGACCCCCACGCCACACTCTCCCATATCCTTTTCGGCTGCCCTGCCGACCCTCCCCCGCGGGGACAGCACGCCATCTCGAGCTGGGAGGACTGGGAGGTCCTGCTCATGTCTGCAGACCCGACATCGCAGCTTGCTGCGGTGACTCGGGCTGCCGACGTCATGTCCCGGCATGACCTACTTGATGCAGTGCGGGACCGCTCAGTGGCCCAGGGACCCAGCTGGGTCTAAAACTCACTTGCTGAATAAAGTTTTTCTGTCTGTCTGTACGCGACTTGGTCCCTACCAGTTCGTCCCAGAGTCCTGAAGTCTCTGAAGTCAGTACGACCCGTTTATCGTGAACGAACCAATGGGTGGCTCTAGGCGGAACGTGACGTCACGAGCAAAGGAGCGCCGAAAGTAATAATAATAATTGGTTTTGGGGAAAGGAAATGGCGCAGTATCTGTCTCATATATCGTTGGACACCTTAACCGCGCCGTAAGAGAAGGGATTAAGGAGGGAGTGAAAGAAGAAAGGAAGAGGTGTTGTAGTGGAGGGCTCCGGAATAATTTCGACCACCTGGGGATCTTTAACGTGCACTGACATCGCACAGCACACGGGCGCCTTAGCGTTTTTCCTCCATAAAAACGCAGCCGCCGCGGTCGGGTTCGAACCCGAGAACTCCGGATCAGCAGCCAAGCGCCCTAGCCACTGAGCCACCGCGGGCCGAAAGCTCTCAAAACGGGATATTTTGCTTGTGATGTTTGTTTCACTGGGCTTTGCTGCAGCATGAGCTTTTTAGACCTCTTGCATCCATTAAAAAAAAGTTTTAATTTGTGCACTGCACGCTAGACTTACCAAAAACCTACGTTCACCACAGAAATACTGAGTATTTCATCCATTACGGCTTCTCTATTATGCAAGAAAAATATACGTGCATCGTGGGACGCACGGGATGTCGACAGCAAAGAATAGAATGGACCAATAAAAGGAACGAAAAATAACACTGCTAGGCCCGCCGCCACCAAGCAATGTTATTTTTCGTTCTTTATAGTATAGCGTATTCTATCCTTTGCTGTTGACAGCACGTACGCTCCGCGATGCGTGTACAGTTTTCTTGTGGTACAATGGAGAAGCCGTAATGGATGGAATACTGTCAACAACAGTGGGTGTCGTATGGGCGGTGATCGGCACAGCTGATATCTGATGATGAATTTTATTATTGCAAGGGCAGCTTTAACCAAAAAACGCCATGGCGCAAAGTTATTTTTGTCTACATAAGGTGGAGTGAAATACCAATTTTCCAAGGACTTCAACCCACAGAAGCAGAGCATCAGATCACGAGAAAACGCGCCCCCATTGCCAACCCGCGGGCAGCCGCCGCGGTGGCTCAGTGGTTAGGGCGCTCGGCTACTGATCCGGAGTTCCCGGGTTCGAACCCGACCGCGGCGGCTGCGTTTTTATGGAGGCAAAACGCTAAGGCGCCCGCGTGCTGTGCGATGTCAGTGCACGTTAAAGATCGCCAGGTGGTCGAAATTATTCTGGAGTCCTCCACTACGGCACTCCTTTCTTCTTTCACTCCCTCCCTTATCCCTTCCCTTACGGCGCGGTTCAGGTGTCCAACGATATATGAGACAGATACTGCGCCATTTACATTCCCCAGAAAACCAACCAACCGGCAGGCACCCGTCGGCACTGGGAATCGAACCGCGCACCTCCCGTACTAGAGGCGGATACCCAAACCATGCACTAAGGCTACCGCTGCGGTGGCCTCATTCCAGTCGCAGCCTGTCATCGTCGCCATCATTATAGCATGCACTATCTATACTCTAAAAACGAGTACACCTAAACGGGAGTCAAAAACGGAGAAAGCTGTCTGTTGGCAGACTCTCTTTTATAAAAGGAGGTGCGCTAGAGGAGAGTTAACTCCTGTTTTACTCTGTTCTGCTTAGTGTGCACAAGCCCAATGATGTAGGTATACATTACATACATCATTATCAGCATTACCAGTCGCACTCACTGCTGTACAAAAGCCACTTTCATTGGTCTCCAATTGACCCTGCACTCCTCCAGCTGCCAATCTCATTTACCCGCCTCACTCACAATTAACCTCTACTGAGCAACCACCGTACAAGCAAGCTTTCTTTAAAAGAACCCCACTGACCCCGCTGCACGCGAGGCGGCGCTCGCATGCAGTTTGGCGCGGTTCAGCACGCGCTGGCAGGGGTCTCCTAATGTTGCTCTCGATAGTAAGACAACTCAGACCAGGTCGCCAGAAAGCTATGCTTGCGCGATGAGTATATTGTCCAAGGGGGTCTGTGTGCCTTGCTTCAGCTTGCACTGCTAAAAATGTTTGTCCCGTGTTATTAAACAAGCATAACCGTAAAGGTTTTTTATGTGACGTTGACGCTTCGAAGCGCCTAGTCGGCCAGACAATTTATTGCAGTAGCACTTCAACAGTCAGTCAGATAGCAACAGTTATAGGCCAGTTACTGGCCTATACATTAGGACTTTGCAAAGCTAGACATGCATGATGCTCAGAACAGTTGCGCAGAAACTACAGACCCCGTCAAAAGTACGCAGCCAAAGGGGTTCACTTCTGAGCTGTTTAGCGCGGCTTCCGAGCATATCAGGCATTCTAAATCTTGGGAGGATTGAAGAGGCGAAACCATACCTCTTTCGAGAGATTACAGCCGCTGAGTATTGTTGCGTTGCAAGACACTGCTGGCCTGTGGGCCCGCGAGTTCCGGAAACTGTTTGTGCCGCGAACGCTCCGGCCTACCCTCGGCGCCGCAGGGTGCCGGCCTCGTCGCAGACGCGGGGCTCATGTTCGGCCGAAGACGCGCCCCTTTCGGACTTGCCATGTTTATGAGGGTCGCGAAGCGCGGCTGTTCCCCACTCCTCTCGCGTCGGAACTCGGGCTGGTCTGGATTCGGCCACCAGGGACGCTTCCTTCCTGGAACCCGCAGCTTTGTCACGTGACCACGCCGTTCGAAAACGCGACCGTCAACGGACAACGAGAGTCTTCCTCCGGCAGCGGAAGAGAGCAGCTGCTCGCCAGTCTGTATCTTCCAAGGGCCTGGGGCCCTGTTTTCTTATTTTGGGTCAAAATATCTGAATAAAGACCCAATTCCTAACCTTCACCGAGTCCGCAACCCGCACCTCGCAACAGTATGCATAACGGGACATGCTGCAGGTCTCACAAGTAAACTCCTTGCGCTGTGTACTTTTGACGGAGGAGGGTGTTAAATCTTTGTTTCGCCAAATTCTTGCGTGCTAGGTCAATGACAGTGCAACCTTCACGCCCACCAGTCCAGGTATCAAGATGCAAAGGTGCGTATGATGTATTCGCTTGTCTGAAATGAGTGTCGCCTTGTAAGAGCTTCCACTAGAATATGAGAATAATACAAAGTGAGAAGGTATGCGGCTACAAAGAGTTTGCATTACATGGGATGGCGTTTCCATTGGCTTTGACATGCTGGTACTGCTCCAAGGCACCTGTAACTGCCCAATGCATGACGCTGCTACTGGGTGTAGTCTTTCAACCCTTGGTGCTACTGGGTGTAGTATTTCACACTTTGCCTATATTGCATACAGGGCCTAACGAATTATCTAACCGCAGGTCCAGAAGTAGTACAATTACTCTATTTTCGTCCTTCTAGATGGCCATGTCGGAATGTAGAAGTGCAGCAGAAGTATAGTGAAATGCGGGACGTTAAAAGCTTTCCCAGAAAACTGACAGTATCTAAAGCAATGAGGGGTACATGTGTTTGCCAGAGTGAGATTTGCTTATCGAGATATTACGGCAGTTGGAATAGCACGTACATAATAACGACCGCTTAGACTTCCATGTTACTGTATGCATATTCCGTATTACTGAATGTCGTGCTTGTGCGAAACAGTAGCACACATGCCACCAGTTATACCTCCCAGATTGACCCACTTATCGTACGCCGCACAATTGTGGCGTGCGGTTTCTATAGTATGTTTGGCTTTCCCTCTTTCCTTAACATTTCCCCGAGCATATACATTTCTCAGCTTCAACACGTAAATAAGGTATTCTTCTCCAGATCCTTTTATGTGTAGTGTGAAGCCTTCACATTCTGTATTCGAAGCGGCCTGAGATAGAAAGTGTCGTCACACACTTCGCCCCTACTTCCGCATACACATGATCTAGGACAGCGGTTCTCTGAAGTGCTGACGACGGATCAGAACCAACTAAGTCAGCAACAGGTATGTTCTAAAGCGCAAATATCTGGACTGTTCTTCCTATTTACTCACAAAGTGTGTTTCAACGTGTTTTGTTAGCACTACTTTATATGGTATACTTCTGTACATTAATAAACTTTTTTTTTTCAGTAGCATGAGCGAGCAAATATGCCGCGATACAATCTAAGAAATTACAACCTCGTGCTCAGTATGACCGCGCCATGTAACATGTTTTCCGGCCGGTCCGCATGTTTTCGAAGCATACCAAAGGGACCTCTGTAGTAGTGCACTTCCTTATGATGTCTGGCCTGTTCGACTTTACCCAGCTCGACCGTTATCTTCGTCTCATCCTCAAGTTCAACACAGGCCGCTATTCCGCCAGACAGAGCATACGCGCACATCTTATCGGCGCTTTAATGCTCGTTAGATAACCTAGTCGCACGCATGGCTCCGTCTTATCACCCTCCCCCCAATCATTCGGCGTTCTCAGACACGGCCACCAGTCGTCTCTTTAGGTTTGGCAGCTAGGTCGGTGTTTCAACTACTGTGCCCACAATGACGCAGACTAGAATTCGTGCGACTTACACAGTCGTTATTTTGGTACGTCGTAAAACTTTGGGTACCAAAGTAAACCGAGCAGTCTTGAAGCAAGTATTTGAATGCATAGCTACATAAATACCATACCTTACGTGTATAGCTCCCCCTTGTTTAATTTCTCTTACACTTGCTGAGAGCCCTAAGAAGCTGGACGCCTTGCAAATTTAGACACTGTCTCTGAAATTCCTGAGGTTACAGCTCCTAGCGACAATCACGATGACAGCTGCAGAAACGTGACGATATACCTACAGTGGAACCATATACTGTCCGACAGCGATTGATTTAGAATGCGTGAACTTCATCACGCATGACAGACCCCAGCTCGGCCGTGTTGATTTCTGTACTATAGACTTCGCAAAACCAACATTACGACACACGGCTTCCCCATCAGGATATGTACGGTTGGTGCTATGAAATAAAGTGAACGGTGGTTGCATAGGATGATAACAGCTCATACACAGTGGGTATATTACGTTGCAAACTGAGACGGATCGCACTTAAGCGTGCCCTCTGTTCTCTTCTACCGTTTGTTTACAAGCCGGTTAGCACCCTGTTGTTTACTTGTACAGGTCGCCGACATTATTGTGAGCTAGTCCACGTGCGGCACAGTCACCGTCCAAACGAACAAAAAAAAAACCCTTTCTGGCGTGACGCGCTTCAGTTTCGTCGTCTCCAAAGATACGCGCGACGCATAGGCCTCTGCTCATAACTAGAGGGGAGAAAAAAAAAACAAACCTCGCAGCAAATAAGCAGAGAGCAAGCAGGCAGACACATGGAAGTACGAAACTTTCGCTACTCACTGTCAGCGGCCGAACCCGCCGGGCACAGGTGTTACGGCCACGGTTCGACGACGGCGCGACGACGTTGCCACGCGCGCTGCTGCAGAGCGCGGAACACGGCGGCTCGGAAAGGCATCACTTCCGCACTCACTCGCGCCCTCGCCACCAGCAGAAACACCAACACACACACTCACGCACCGAGCAATCACCACGCGCGTAACAAGCGCGCGCTCACCATCACCACAAATCCAAGGGCAGGGTTGTTGTCGCGTCACTTATAATAGACGGCCGCGACGCCTCCCGAACGAATCGGCATCCTCGCAAGTTGGTTCGCACTACTACAAGCGATGAGTGTTGTCAAACGTAGCCAGCAGAGCAGGATATGCGCAGGTTATGTCCCCCGTCGTTGCAGTCACATTTTGTCACTCGACACTACTCGCACCGCGCAGGCAACGGGACATCTTTTTTTCATTCGTCTTCGTCTTCAAGGTGCGCAAAAAGCACCGCACCTTGAAGCCGCACGAAAACGCGGCTCCGGTATACAGCAGACGCGGCCAGCAGCCGGCACGCTGTGTCGTCTGCACGGCTGACCCGACCGCGTTGGCCGCCCATTGGTCGCTCAATCGCGAGAGAGAGCGAGCAGCGAGAGCGAGGAGGAGAAAGCGCGAATTTAAAGCAACCGAAAGAGATGCCGGAGCACCGGGGGAGAGAAAAGGAGAGAAAGAACGAATGAAACAAAGAACAAAGCTGGAGTACGAGCTCGTGGTTGCCAGATGATACGCGTTTTCCCCCGCTGGTTTTGTTCTTACGCCTTCCCTCTCCCCCATCGTTCTGGCGCGCTCTGGAGCGCGCCATTTTGTGTCTTTTTCTTGCTCGTCGAGCGAAGCCCGCGAAGCGTTTTCGCGCGCTCTGCCCGGCCCAGCTGACAGGTTGGCTGTATTGCTGTGTGTTTTTCGCTGGCTATGCTCTCCTTTGTTCTCGATGCGGAAGCGGACGAAGCTCTGTTGGCACGTGATCTCTGAAAAGTAGAGTGTATATATTGTGTGTGCACGCCCGAGCATTATCGGCTAAAGTAAGCACTGAGATCAAAAGAAAAAAAAATGACTGGCATGGGCCAGAGCCGACCATGAGGAACCTCGGTAACAACACGGTAGAGCCTAGAACGATCTTCGTGACTCTGATCATTGCGTGACGCCGCTTTCTCGAATTTCCCAGTCCAGCATTTCTTTAATCGTTTCGCGCCGACGCTTGCACAGCACGCGAGACACCCTTTCTTTAATCGGTGGT
Source organism: Amblyomma americanum (assembly GCF_052857255.1). Taxonomy (NCBI): domain Eukaryota; kingdom Metazoa; phylum Arthropoda; class Arachnida; order Ixodida; family Ixodidae; genus Amblyomma; species Amblyomma americanum. Next base: position 28,225,975 of record NC_135498.1, read on the forward strand.
ATTTCAGCACGCTCTCTCCCCTACTTCTGGCAACATCTCCTCACAGCTGCCTCGTGCCAGGGCGACATTCAGGTTCCTCTGTGAGGTGTGGATGGCTCCTTTCAGCTTCTCTGAACAGACAGGAATAGAAGGATTTCGGGGCCATTTAAGGTACGTTTATAAAAAAAAAAAGCCAACAGTAACTGAGACCAAGTAGAGCTTGTAAACCTCTCTGCTCTGCCAGCCCTCTCATGGTTTCAAAGCATGGAGGTGCGCGCAGCTTAGCATGCATTAAAGCACCTGGCTGGGATATTTCTTTTATGTTCAATGCAAGAAGTTTTTCAGTTCTGAATTCCTGTCGCGGCATTTTTAGTTTTACTGTGGCTGCCTGGCGAAATGCAGCTGAAAAACCCTATGCTGTCTACCGAGTATACTGACTCGCAGCTTTTGAGAGATGGGAAAATCAAAGGCATCTCTTGCGCTCATGTCGCGCTTCTCCACATCCTGTGCCGAACAGCTGCTGTTGTTACAACAAGTGATAGTCATATCATGATTAATTCAATTGCTGTACGGCGCTATGAATTTCTGCTTATCGCTGAAGGACGCCACGTAATTTATCACGAGGGTTAACACCTAGAATAGAGAACAGTGTATTACTCGCAGTGCAGTACGAGGAAAGAACAAACGTATGCGATGTATGGAAGCTGTTCCATCCATGGCAACGAAGAAAGTGGGGTTTAAGCTTGCTGGTCTGAGTCAAGCAGCGTGAAATGATGCAGGATATAGGTGCACCACCGTAACGTTTTGGAGACTCGTTTCTTTAGGCACATACTTTCCACAAGGTCTCTGACCGGTACCTATACATTTCCACCTGAATGTCTGAATAAAGTAAACAGAAAAATTACAGAGAAAAGTTTTAACCTTTGAAAAACATAACGCTTTATGCAGCACCACAAAGGTCGCCGCCATTGAGAACAGCGTGCGCGTTCTGTTTGCACTGCCCGAGCCGCCAGTATGCCTTTGTTCTCGTAAAATCCCTTTCCAAACGACCGGTGGAAAGTTATACGAAGCGGGCGGTTTTGGATAGGGCAGAAACAATACGGAGAGAATGTAGGAGGGGTAGGGAAGTCGAACCAAGTCGCGCAATGGATCTTTTGTCTACCGTTCCGCTTCGCGGTTCGGCGCCCGGCGTACAGGCGTCTTCCCTTCCCCTTTGCCACCCTCACCCTTGGAAAGAACACTGTGCAGAGGTGAAGAAAAGAGACGCCCACATAATGGCTATAATCCCGGGCACCCCGCCCCCCGTGTTCCTTCATCGCCGCTGCCACGGCATTTGAACTGCCACAGAGGCACCCACTTATTGTTTCATGCTGTATTCTTGGTCTGGTTGCCTCTCATGCAGTTTCGACGCATGACATAAAAAAAAAAAGACGATAGCATCGACGTGAAAACGGCCCAAAGGGCAGATCCGTATAGTGGCCCGGGGGCATTTTGATCAAATTTCTACTGCGTGTAAGGCAATTTTTTCGTCGCTATGATTCCTTCATATCGGTCATTACTGTTCAAGTTCAAGTTAATTTCCTATCTTACAAAGGAGGAGTCTGGACTAAAAGCTGTGGTAACAGCTCGACTGAACGTCCCGACTCCTTGAGATAGTGGCAGTACAGAAGGAATACGAGGGTCACATCATTCACATGAATTCGGGATGTAATGGGTAGGACATACAGATCCACACTTACGCTAAGCGCGAACGCACATGTAAGAAATCACAATACACACGTGCACTGAAAGCAAATGTTTGCAAATAACTGGGTAATGAGTCCGTACCCTGCCTTACCGCCAGAGAAAAAGGTAAATTGTAAATTGTGAGGTTTAACGTCCCGAAGCGACACATGGCTTATGAGGGTGGGACGCCGTATAGTGGACGGCTCCGGAATGGTTTCGGCCACCTGAGGATCTTTAACGCGCGCTGACATCCCACAGAATGGGCGCCTCTCACGTTTCGCATCGCCGAAACGCGGCTGGCGCGGCCAGGATTGAACCCGGGTCCTCCCAATCAGTAGCCGAACGCCTTTCACACACTGAGGAGCGGGAAAGGGGAGGTCAGACCCGCTACGGTCTGAAGTCGCTTAGATGGTAAGGCCTGTGAACGAAACCTGCTCTCTAAACAACCAAAACCGAATGCGTAGGCTGTCAGTCACTCCGTGAGTCGGAAGCGTCGCACATGACATGCCTGACAGGAGCGATAACCGCCATTGCGACCTCGCACAATAACCGTCTCGTCTGGCGACATTGAAGACAGCCTAAGCAAACCTCTTCATGTGCGCCTCTGTCACATTATATTTACGTAATCGTCATCTCGGCCGTTTACTTCCCTGCTCCTTCTCCCGATGACTAGCAGCATACTATAGTTTCATTAGCAAGTCCTCCAAGCACTTCTTCAGTAAATTCTTTCTGAGGGACGCATGCTCTTACTAGTGAAGTGAGCGATATCTCTAAAAGTTTGCACTTTTTACGTTGCATACTTGCACGCATTTATTTTCAACACGATCCGCCATTCTGAATGTACTAAGTCAAACCTCGCTATAACGAAGCGGGATATAACGAACTATTCGATATAACGAAGTAATCAGAATTCATCTTGAAATCCCCATGGAAATCAATGTATGTGAAATGTCATTTTAAACGAAGCAAAGTTTTTCTTGAAATGGATATAAAGAACCTCTCTTACTTGGTAACTATAATTTATAGTGACCACTTCAGACTGATTAAGTCGATCACTGATGGTCCGCGATAGTACAGATCACGCGATCGCTGCGCAGCTAAAAACTACCACGCCCAAAAGGCTTTTTCCCCAGGTTTCTCTGTTCTTGCCCTCCCCTCAACTCCGCATACCGCGACGTAATCGGCAAGGGAGTCAATGGTGAAGCCGAATCTGTCGACCAAGAAGCTGCAGTAGTTTGGTTTCAAACAACCATTCGACCGTTGCTGGAATTGAATAGGGCGGCGGACTTATTCAACGCAGATGAGACAAAACTATTCGATGACATCTTGCCTCAGAAGACCCTCGCATTTCGAGGTGAATGCTGTCATGGGAGCAAGCTCAGTTTTAATGAAAATGATTACCCTATAATGAAGTAATTCCCACTCCTCTTTCAACTTCGTTATAACTAAATTTGACTCTACCTTGTATGGTGGCTCGAAACGAAGACATTTACATTACATATTATAAAGGACCTTGTACCACTAGAGCTCACGCTAAATGCTCTAGTAAAGGTTTCTGTTGAAAGACAAAAAAAAAGGGGGGGGGGTGTAAGGAAAGGTGGTTGTGGGGGAGGGTGAAGCAGGTGAGTGTGGACACTGTACTTTCCGCAGACCAATTACGGAACAAGCGTGCAACATCAAAGCTCTTAACAAGACGTGGAGAGAATTGCCATCACTAACAGGCCAAAATATACCTCTCGAAACATATCACCCCAAATAATTTTTCAAGCTCAAGCACACGCATTGGCTGCGAAGCTTAGGGGAATCCTCCAAGATGGAGTAGATTTGCAATAAGGGAAATCATTTTTACAAGCTCTGAAGGATGTATAGGGCTCTTATGTATCCTTGTTTTGGGCCAAGTCCGATGCCTTCGTTTGCTGCCAGGATCGATGTCATCATATGTTCTATGTCTTTGTAATCGATTTCATGTTGTATGTACTGGTTTTTGCTCTGTTCGCTATCTGCTTCTTTTGCAATGTACTTGTCATTTTTATCAATATGTTTGTACCCCACTCCTGCCTAAGGCCTGTAACACAGGCCGGCAGTATTTGCTAAATAAATAAATAAATAAATAAATAAATAAATAAATAAATAAATAAATAAATAAATAAATAAAATCAACTAAAAGGCATGTTCGTTAAAATAGAGCTTCCCTAGGGCCCTCTACTCTAATCCAAGGGCACACTTTTGTTTATGACTGTACACGTAACTCAAGGCTCGACCATAGCTGATTTCACGACAGTTACAAAGCGAGTTGCAAGCAGAGGCATGCAATGCTACACACGATCGGAGGAAGCTGCGATTTTCCTACACCATTTCCGTGGCGATTCCGATACAGCCACTACAAAACATGAATAGACTCTCAACAACTGGCACACTGGTGGAAAGAGTAATGAGTGCAATAAATGGAATAACAATATCGAAATGAACAGATTCCAAGCATCGGCAAAGCCAGTGGTTCGACTGGCGCTCGTTTTCCCTTAATTGTTCAGGTTGTCATACCAGCAACTTGCGTTCGAAGCGAAGATGGATGGAACCGCCGCGTCTTCCTCGATCTCCGCGTGATTTAGTTTTGTCAAGCATGCCGGAAAGGGCAAAGACATTTCACTTCCTACCGCAGAGAGGAAGCGGAACGTGTTGGCGAAGCCCTGCAAAAAGAACAGCTGGCGGAATAGCTCAGGCAAACGCGCGGTTCATCGACCGCCGCCACGGGTTCACACGAGGTGATGCACTCTGTCGCGTTTTTTTTTTTATTTCCTCATACTCAATAATAAGTACACGCTGTCCGCGAGTCCAAATCACCGACACGCCGTACTAAAACGCAAAAAAAAGAAGTCTTAACGTGGATACATCAGTGACATGAAGCTCGTTTCACGGTTCACTGACACTGCGGCTACAAGGCGTACTGAGACGTTCGATATCGCGCATGATAACAATAGTGCCGATTATAACCTCCAATTGTGCCTCTTATGTTCAATGTCGGGAATGTACCGGACTACAATACCATGCTTGATTTTTTTATGATTCCTCCGTAATACCACTACCTTCTAAACACGAAATGAGTAAAAAAAAAGTAAGGTCTCTTCTATCGCTCTTCCTTTAAGAGGCATGCAGGTATGCTGCGCAAGCACTGAGGTATATTTGCATCCCTAAAAATACAGAATACTCACGGTTGCAGCGGAAACAAATTCCCTCTACAAAACATGCGAAGTTTTAGCAGTTACGAAGATTTTAACCGAGGTTTCAATCTCCTCTCTTCGCTAACCTCAAGAGCTCCGGTGCCGCGTTTTAAAGCCTCACTCCCATTGCTCACTGCACCGAGTTACTAAGCTTTGCAGTTGGAATATATCTCCGTTGCCTCGAGGAAGCATTCCGCATATTTAGTGACCGAAATTTACTCCGGAACTTGGGCTGCATACCTTGCCCCTATAAGGGAGTGCGCTATAGAGGACAGCTTAGTCCTTTTTTACTCCCATGCATATAGGCTTATCCGTATTTAGAGTGATAGCACGTCTGTAGACAAGTGCGGGCGGTGCCGGTACCTGCCAATAAAAAATGTGGGGCTTCTCACCGAAATTGATAAAACATTCGCCATAGACGGAATTTCAAAATTTTGGCGTGTTCAGTCCCAGAGCATTGCTCCCTACGCTTATGATAACCTGCACGCCCATTGACCTTCGAATGGTTTTGACTCGCCCGCGAGAACATTTCGAAATGACTTCGATATGCCTGCAGTTCGTATTAATTGGTACCTTCAACGGCGATTCACTCTGCGCTTGCGTGCAGGCTCTCTGGGGCCCATCGTAGTCCGTCGCTTCGCAGGGAAGAGTTTGTTTCGATTCCGGCGACACGAGTCATTCCATTAATGAGCGCGAGACATGGAAGTCTTGGGGGTTTCTATCGTCCTCGGTGCCGCCGCGGTGGCTGAGTGGTTATGGCGCTCGGCTGCCGGCCCGAAAGACGCGGGCTCGATCCCGGCCGCGGCGGTCGAATTTCGATAGAGGCGAAATTCTAGAGGCCCGTGTGCTGTGCACGTTAAAGAACCACCGGTGGTCGAAATTTCCGGAGCCCTTCACTACGGCATCCCTCATAGCCTGAGTCGCTTTGGGACGTTAAGCACCCATAAACCAAACCAAACCAAACCGTCCTCGAGATCGCAGTTTTAGGCTATCCTCAAGAAGTGGTGCCGTGCATCTCTCGCAAGTGATAAAACTCTTACCATCATACCGCTTAGATACCTGTATTATCATTATATCGTACTGTCGATGTACGTACTCAGCACCTGCAGGTCGACAATAAAAGGCAATCACAAATCCTGTCCGGATAAAAGTGAGCCCAGCGAATATATTTAGATGCGGTTAAAGGTACGGAAAATGGATGCCCGTTTTCTCATGTAACTCTCGATTCTAGGCATGAGCTGCTGTCTAGCTCTCCAAGCTCTTCGCTGTACTGTAATGCAACGGGTCGAATATTCTGGTGAAAGTTTATTATCGTGATCTTTCCGAGTGGCCCGCAGTTCGCAAAAAGAGGTCTGGCGAACAATGAGCGTTGTATAATGTACAATACAACATGTATAATGTGAGCGCTAAAAGACGCATTCTGAAATCACCCGGTTATCCCGACATAGTTTCAGTGAATGCCGCTCAAGCTGTTCGTCATCTGAAGATTTTCACGACGCGAGACGACGTTAGAGGTTCTTATGATCCTCGCTTGGTAGGCGCATTTCCAACCGTTGTTTAGAATGGAGATACCTGAAAGCCAATGTCTCCGACCTGAGATCCAGTACTTCGGAATCGCATGCTGTAGTTACTCGCTTTGTACTCCATATTTGTGATCCATCTTTATGAATGAACAAAATGAAATATGAACTCAAATGAGGACCCAAGTCGGTATTGGCTGTTTGCCGTAACAAACGACAACGACGACAATATTTTCATACAACGCCCAGCAGTTACTAGCAGTCATCTCGTTACCGAAATAAGCTAGCGAATTTAAAAAAAAAAGTCGAGAAAGTGATTTTGCGAAGACAAAAGACCCCGCCGCGGTGGCTCAGTGGTTAGGGCGCTCGACTACTGATCCGGAGATCCCGGGTTCGAACCCGACCGCGGCGGCTGCGTTTTTATGGAGGAAAAATGCTAAGGCGCCCGTGTGCTGTACGATATCAGTGCACGTTAAAGATCCCCAGGTGGTCTAAATTATTCTGGAACCCTCCACTACGGCACCTCATTCTTCCTTTCTTCTTTCACTCCCTCCCTTATCCCTTCCCTTACGGCGCGGTTCAGGTGTTCAACGATATATGAGACAGATACTGCGCCATTTCCTTTCCCTCCAAAACCAATTATTATTATTAAGACAAAAGAGAGAGAGAGGGATGTGAGGGAGAGGGAGAAGAGGGAAAGAGAGCCGTTTGTCATGTCGACCGTTACGGGCGGCGACGCGCGTTCCGGCACCGCATTCTTGTCCCCGCGCATTGCCGTCGCCACTGTTTCGCGCGTGTCGATGCACTTGTAATAGGCGCCCGCGAGTTCATTCTCGGAAACGATGCAGAGGGGGAGAGAGAAGCCGACGCGCCGTGGCACCAGCCTCCTCTCCGTCCGCCGGACAACGACGAAAGAGAAAAGAGGCGCGCAACGTTAATACCGGTTGCGCAACTCTAAGCAGAAAGGGGGGGGGGGGGGGCTGCATAAACGACCCGGACAGCCGCACAAGTGGGAATGCGGGGCGCAGGTATTGGCGTACCAAGAGAGGAAGAAAGAAGGAAGGCGTGTGGAGGCAGGCACAGCAGTATTTGGGAGAGGAGGGTGAACGGTCTCGGCGGTGGTGGTTGTGGGCATGGCAGTCCAGGCAGACGGCACCCTGCCCGATGGGGACCTCATGCCCTCACCCGCAAACAACCCCTCTTATGCTTGCTTGCTGCAGCATCCAACTCGCAGAAGACGGCAGCGGTGCACGCAGTGCAGGAATCCTGACAAGTGGCCCGTTCGGTTCGCACGCGGAGGTCACCTCGGGACCGGCACTGTAGCGGAGGCACCTCTTTTGCATGTGTAGAAGCACTCCCCTGCGGCGAGTGCCGGTCCCGGTGGCGTCGCAGGGGACGGTACGATTCCGAATCAAAGCAGCTTAGAGAGCGCAGCGAAATGCGTGTGATTATTCCTTTTTATGACCTATATTATACCGCCATGGCGAGCAAGACAAGATGTGCAGCCTTAGTCAAAACTATACAGGCTTAACTTCTGAGCGATGCGAAATGACTCGTGTCTGCGAGGGTACCGCAACTGTCGAAAGTACGAGCAACCGTCGTTCCCATCCCTCCCCTAGAGTCCTTCTAGAGTGCTCCTGGGCTCTCTAGAGTCCTTCGTCCTTCGGACTCTAGACAGCCCAAGCAGACTACTTACTACAAGCAGTGCAGTGCGGCTGTCTAGAGTCCTTCGAGTCCTTCGGACTCTAGACAGCCGCACTACACTGCTAAACAGAAAATCAGTTTGGGTGTATATTTTAGTGCGAAAGGAATGCTTAACGCTGTTCCAACCAAGAATATTGTGTGAAGCCCCTGAGTAACTGCAGTAAGCCCGGGTTAGTGCGAAGGAGCGTCGCGCCAGCTGTAGCCAATGGGAGGGTGACCTTGAGAGTGACCTTGGCCAAGCATAGCATAGCAACAGCCCATGCAGAAATAAAATAAATATTGCCGCGCGGTGGCGCGAACAGATTGGGCTTCGCTGGGCACTGCACGAGAGCAGTGGCTAAACGCATGCTTTCGCAAGTGTACTCGGTTTAAGTACGTTGAAACGCTACCACTTTTTTTACTACGGCTGCATCTGTAGGCTGTCTGATGAACGCATGGCACTGCAGAGAGCGGAATCGAGCGCTCGATACATGTACGTTGCACTCAATAGAATTTAAATTGAAATTTTTATATTCGTTGTATATTGCGTAAGGACAAAATTCAGAACAAGTGGGTAGAATGGCATAATAACTTGATTTAATAATAATAATAATCAATAATAATTGGTTTTGGGGAAAAGAAAATGGCGCAGTATCTGTCTCATATATCGTTGGACACCTGAACCGCGCCGTAAGGGAAGGGATAAAGGAGGGAGTCAAAAAGGAAAGTTTATGGTTTTATGGGGGTTTAACGTCCCAAAGCGACTAAGGCTATGAGAGACGCCGTAGTGAAGGTCTCCGGAAATTTCGACCACCTGGGGTTCTTTAACGTGCACTGACATCGCACAGCACACGGGCCTCTAGAATCTCGCCTCCATCGAAATTCTACCGCCGCGGCCGGGATCGAACCCGCGTCTTTCGGGTCAGCAGCCGAGCGCCATAACCACTTAGCCACCGCGGCGGCTCAAAAAGGAAAGGAAGAAAGAGGTGCCGCAGTTTCAAAACACAAAAAGTGGAAGCAAGGAATCCAACATAGTGAAGTACGTATTGTCGGTGTCGTCATGACAAAACAGTCTAGGAAGCTCCTGACCCACTAAAAAATGGATGAAAGGGAATGTAAAAAAAAAACTAAATAAAAGCGGTCGGGTTTTAAAGTAGTTAAACCGGGTAGACGTGCGGTGCGAAAGCTTGTGTTCATTCTTAGCCTGTTCTTTCTGGCAACTGTAAGTGAACGTAACAGCGTTTCTCTCCACTCGGCTGCAGCTGGCGCCCATTGGCTGCAGCTGGCGCGACGCTCCTCCGAACTTACCCGAGTTACTACCAGGCTTCACACAAGATCCTTGCTTGTATTTGACCCCGCTAAGTAGTGTTTTCCCACTAAAAGTGTGAAGATGGAGCTACGTACAGCAAAAAAAAAAAAAATGCAGAGATATATTTTAGGCCGGCCACACAAATAGCAAGCATTGCAACAAAACTGAGATGATGATATCAAGGTAACTCGACCGGGCCCATTCATTTCGCGTATGACTTGCATAATGCAGGCAGTATGCGCAGATTATTTCCTTGTCTTCTGGCACTGCGTCAGAAAGATTTCGCGTTTTCTCTAACCCGCTTAATTCGAACCTCCGGCTTATTCGAACTGTCTCTTGGTTCCGTCTACATAACGTGCATTAAAGGGAACCCGATCGGGTTCCTTTTAATTTAGGTCTGCGTAATTAGAACATTCTTTCGGTCTCCTTAGAATTCGAATCCAGATCCGGATATATTTGTTTGCAAACACTCACAAAATCATCACACGTGGCGCTGATCACAACACTTGGTGAAAGATACAATAAGAGCCTATCACCAACACACCTCTAGAGCTCTACAGCAGACATAACTGGCATGCAGCATTTGCAGTCGATGAAAGGCGCCAATTCAAAGCAAACTTTGTACGGACGCTCTTCTTAGCAAGTAATTAACGCACTTTCCGTCCCCTCTAAGTGCGGCAGTGCTTAAACAAACGCTACCATCATTGTAAACACGCGCAGCAACAGAGGAACAACTGAAACAAGGGTAACAATGTGTGGCATAAGTGGCATAGTTATTTCAAAGCATGCTACGCAATATGACAGATAACGGTCCATTACTCTTACGGAGTACACAACAAAGCCGTTTGCTAAGCGTTTTCGCAACCCACAGTTCGGCGGCTTGCATTCCGAAGAAATTTTCGACAAGGCTCAAAATGAAAAAAAAAAAACTCATTACAGAGGCGGAAAAGTTATAATGTAATGAATGCAAGCGCATTGCCGTTCATCTTAGTTTCTGAAAGCGAAATAAGCAGCCGAAACCCGCCTAGAAACAACATAAGCAGCATCACCGAGTACAATTTTTGCTAGTGATTAAGAGCTGACGGTTCGAGAAACAGTATAGGTGATGTCTTCGTGAAGTGGCACTAGAGGCACAAAGGATCTCAGACGAGGACAACCGAAAGCCAACTCTTTCACACTTTCCCACAAGTGAATTTCTAAAGTTCTTCTCTTTTTTTTTTCGTCTTTGGAAACAGGTACATACAATGCTCAAGCCACAGCTGTAGCTTGTCACAGTTGATGGGCACGTGTGATCGAAACTGTAGCGAGCCAGACGAGCCAGTCTGTCTCGAATGGCAGTGTAGCACAGTGTTTTGTTTTCCCACGGAACAGTTCGGCGCTGCACTACGGCTTATGGAAGTAGCACGGCACGGTGCAACGCTAGTAGGTTGCACAGTGTAACATTACCATGCCGCAGAATCAGACCGACCAATTTGATTTAAGTCGTAGCACGCACGCTCACAGTTCAAGATCATGATTGTCCTAAAGTGACCGAAGTGTAAGTGTCCGAAAGTGCAGCTCCCTTACGAAGATCACGGCACTGAGCGCCGCGACACGTAGGCCGGCGACCGCTGAATACACCCACACAACACAAAGTTCTACTTGGCGGACAAGATTGTACTTCCCCCAACCCCGCAAATTCGTACGCACACAATCCGACACACCTCCCCTCCATTCGGCCGCGCACCACCGACCGCGTCTCCGCTTCCCACCCCCTCCCTGCGTGGCTTCCGAGCCCCAGCGTGATCGTCGGCTCCGTCAGATATCCCTTCCGTTTTGTCACGGCCGCTCACGAGGAAGCGAACAGCAGCACTTTGTCGCTGTCGATGCTTCGATGTGACCGGACAGCTCGTTCAGAGCTCGTGACACAAGCACGCTACCTTGATATCTCCTTCACGACGCGCGAGCACCGCTCGCAAGATGAGAGGGAGGAGGAAAGAGAGAGGGGTTAGCGGAGGGAGAAAGTAAACAAAAAGGAATGTGCGGCCGCAGCCCAATCTTACGCTTTGTCGGCCGCGGCGGCAGGAGGCGAGTATCAGCAGCTTGTCGGTCGAGGCGTAGACAGCTTCGATTGGCTTCGGCCCGCCGCGTACCAGGAGGCCGACCATGGTCGCCGTTGTAGTGGCGTACAGCCGTGTCCACTCGTCGAAAACAGTCGCCGTCGTCCACTGCGTGTACGCGCTCGTTCGCGTCCGGTCAACGGACTGCTTGCTGCGAGCGGTGCGAGGTGCGGCGGCGGCGGCGAGACCGGCGCCACCGGTGTCCGTGTGCGCGCACTTTCGTCCTCTTGCTGCTGCCGCCGCTTTTTTCTCTATTTTTTTTATTTCCCCTGCTTGCTCGACCTCCTCGTCCGAGTGACGCGGAACACTGGCCACGAGGATCGCGCCAGCGCGGACGCGTGCCAGTGGGAAAGAAAAAAAAATTGCTGTTTTTTATTAATTTTTTTCTCCGCCGTGTTGCCGACGGCGAGGCGGGCAGTCACGTTGCCCGAGCGCAGATTGAATTACCTTCGGCCGTCGTCCTGCCTGGGATAGAGCAGAGAGAAAGAAAGACTGTACATAATTGTCAGTGACGTCACAGTTTCATTGTTTCGTCATACGCGTATGAAAACCGTCCGGAAAACACCTGTTGCTAGCGCTGTATAGGCGTGCCGGTTTTGCAGCACGTGTGCTGGTTAGATTGCCGCGCTTTGCGCTGCGTTGTCTTTTTTTTTTCTTGTGGTAGCAACCGCTGTGTGTCAGCTAACAAATGTGCCTTATGACTCATACAGCTATATGTTTCCTCAGTCTTAGTCTCCTTGGGAAACTAGCGGGTATGCAACGAGACTACTGGGCAAAACTGACGCCAGAGTGAGAGAAAGAACTTTGTTGCAACGCAGCGTTAAGCACGAAGGAGGACTCGCGTCACAGCAAGCAAGGCAGGCTTGTCCAATGCTAACCAGGCACTGTTGGGGTAAGGAGGGGTAAATTGCTGCGGTAAACCATAGTCAAAAGGTAGAGATGGTGTCAGGTTAACCCGTCTCAGTCCCTGCCCACCATAACCTGACATCATGTCTACCTTTTAAGAATTACTTCCATATTTGCGCCTTCAGAGGCTGTGCTTTAAGATCTTGTTTTAGACAAACTCACCCTCGTAACACGCCTTAGATGTCTATGCTGACCATTAAAAAATATTTTGGCTCTCTTTGGCCACAGCTGCCCTTGCATTATACGTAGAAATCAATCGTCATCATAATCAACATCACATATTAAACTACAACTGCGGCTGTGACTACGTCTTGAGATCATAATAATAATAATGGGTTTTTTGGGGAAAGGAAATGGCGCAATATCTGTCTCATATATCTTTGGACACCTGAACCGCGCCGTAAGGGAAGGGATAAGGGAGGGAGTGAAAGAAGAAAGGAAGAATAGGTGCCGTAGTGGAGGGCTCCGGAATAATTTCGACCACCTGGGGATCTTTAACGTGCACTGACATCGCACAGCACACGGGCGCCTTAGCGTTTTTCCTCCATAAAAACGCAGCCGCCGCGGTCGGGTTCGAACCCGGGAACTTCGGATCAGTAGTCGAGCGCCCTAACCACTGAGCCACCGCGGCGGGGGCGTCTTGAGATCACCAATATGCAATTTTTAGTGCGAATTAAAGCCCTACACCGATGGGTACACCCGCCCTACACCCGATGGGTAAGCCCTACACGCGAGTAAAATCGTCCCTTGTCTGTTCGCGTAGTATGTTTGCTTAGCGCGAGCGCACCGTCCCGCAGCACTGCCCACTCATCGTCATCTTCTACATAGCGAAAATTCGTGCTTTCGCACTGATTCGAATATAATAATAATAATAATAATAATAATAATAATAATAATAATAATAATAATAATAATAATAATAATAATAATAATAATAATAATTCGTTTCGGGGGAAATGAAATGGCGTAGTATCTGTCTCATATATCTCTGGACACCTGAACCATGCCGTAAGAGAAGGGATAAAGGAGGGAGTGAAAGAAGAAAGGAAGAAAGAGGTGCCGTAGTGGAGGGCTCCGGAATAAGTTCGACCACCTGTGTATCTTTAACGTGCACTGACATCGCACAGCTCACGCGCGCCTTAGCGTTTTTCCTCCATGAAAACGCAGCCGCCGCGGTCGGGTCGAACCCGAACCCGGGAACTCCGGATAAGTTCGAACCCGACCGCGGCGGCTGCGTCTTTATGGAGGCAAAACGCTAAGGCGCCCGTGAGCTGTGCGACGTCAGTGCACGTTAAAGATCCCCAGGTGGTCGAACTTATTCCGGAGCCCTCCACTACGGCGCATCTTTCTTCCTTTCTTCTTTCACTCCCTCCTTTATCCCTGCCCTTACGGCGCGGTTCAGGTGTCCAACGATTCGAATGCAGTAAACACTCACTCTAGTTTTTTCTCAGAACTTACAAAAAAAGATTTGCCCGTGGTTTCATCGCACAACCGACAGGAGTGGCACCAGCATCTATGTGCTGGTGGCAGCCTGCGCTCCACTCATGTGTTAGTGTACACGAAGCGTCCCTGGTGTCTTATGAATGAGTGCAAAACATTTACCTTGGCCGCAAATCAGAAGAGCGGGATGTTAATGGATAAAGTAGGTCTGCAAAACCTAGTTTTCCACCCGAGCCTGCCAGTGATCGCCGTCTTCTTTGGCGAGTCGTAGCTACGGGGCTAGGCTAATCAGGAGATCAAGGGGATCTAAAGGTGCAAAAGCAGGGAGCTTCAGCGAGAGGCGATGAAGATGGTCGTTCCGGCCCGTAAAGAAGGGACAGGACTGCGCTTGGGAGATTATGAAGGCCCATCTAGCGCCTGTTGATTAAAATGCTCTGTTGGTAGAACGTTCCGTTCCTGGAATGCCTTGCCAGTAGCGAAGGTAAGGTAGCTGTGTTCTTTGAACTGGGCTTTGGCAAATCTCTGTGTATGCCAAGTCAAGGTGACCGCTATAGAGTCTCACGAGCTCGTGATGCCTCATTTCTTCGTAATGTTGGTGATTGGATGACGTAAGAGGTGTTAGTGCAGACTGCCGAAGGGAAGGGCGACGCGGACTACAGGGCACGTTGTCGTGGGGTGTCAAAGTCAAAAGGTTGCGCTGCAAGCGCTTGTGCCGGGGGACCATGTCCTGCTTTCTTCTTGGCTCCCATGCCAAGGGCGCGTGGCTGGCATCGCGGCCATATCTGTCTCGTAAGTCCGCCACCTGAGGCAAAGTCAGAGAGCCAACCCTTTGCATTTGCTATATGGTCTAGTCAGCCAGGCTCCGCCGCCCTATAACTAATCTAATTAAGAATAATCAAGTCCTTCTTATTTAGACAGCTCACCAGAAAGCCAACGAGGGCTTGCCTTTATTCTTCCTGTTGTTGTTGCCTGAAAAGCGATGGCACATACCCACGGTACCAGCGCCGTAATCAGAAATGAGGAAAGAGGGGGTAATATTAAGGTTACTTGTGGGAATAAATGTGTTTTTCATGAAATTAGTGCCTCTCTTAATTAAACTTTTTTTTTTTTTACAATGAAAGCTCTACAGTGCTGAAGCTACTTTCTGGACGCTTCCCAGCAGCAGAAGAGAAAGAAGAAGAAGAAGAAGGATGCGGCGTCCGGTTGTGTGCAGCTTGAAGACGTCTCAAACTCGCTGGTGGAGGTAAGCACTGCTCCCCGTTGCGCTCTCACCCTCATTTGAGGAAAACTCACGCGGATCGACGACTTTATGTCCTCTCGTTTCACCCGCTCGTAACTCGGCAGGTGATGTTCGTGACGTATACAGTCAGACGCGTCTCGTTCATCGATATTGACAAGTATTCCACCCCCTAAGGTGGAAAAAGAAAACATTACGCATTCCGAGACTCGTCGCCACAGCCTAGATAAATGACAGGCGATTAGCCTCGATCTCCCTCTTTGTATCATGTATCCAGGCACGCGTAAAAAGAAAGCACCGTACACTCGGCGAGCCTAGTCAGCCTCACAAACTAGCTGAAAGCCTGGGTAAACTGTAGCGTCCTCTTAACCACAAGTGCTTATCCGTCTACATCCTTCCCCTTTTCCTTCATCTTTCCCTCAAGGCGTGGTTCAACCGTATCTAAACGGGGAGTGAGGTCGTTGCTTCTGCGCAAGTGGCTGCTGCGCACATCTGTTGAACTCTTTTTCTTCGTGATTCTTTCAACTGTCTTCTCTTCGCACAAGGCAGTGATGGTGGCCAGGATGGTGCCAGTCGACCGAACGCGCCGACAGTTTGCGCTTTTTCTCTCTACTCATAACTACCCCTGCTCCAGCTACACATCGACGAGTCATAAGCCAGGGTATTCTGCCATTCCACTGAGCTGAGCACGCCAAGCCCCATCGCAGATGTGTGACGAGGCTCAGTGTGTGTAACCTGAACATATACCCTGGAGTAATACGTTAGCAATGAGGTGACAGAGTGAAGTGAAGAGTAGAGGAAAGAAATCTAGTGCGTAACAGGCAGGCGATACTTGCCGTCTGCCCTGCGGTGTTAGTCAAGGTGATGCGATCTCTCCACTACTATTCATTGTATGTTTACAACGGGCATTCAGAGTGTTGTATTGGGAAGAGCTGAGGATAAGATTGAATGTAAGACCCGTTAGCAGCATCCAATCTGCTGATGACATTGCCCAGGTGAGTAACTCAGCAGAGGAATTTCAGCGTATGATCGCGAACCTACACATGCAAATCACAATGGTTAGGGCACTCGACTACTGATCCGGAGTTCCCGGGTTCGAACCCGACCGCGGCGGCTGCGTTTTTATGGAGGAAAAACGCTAAGGCGCCCGTGTGCTGTGCGATGTCAGTGCACGTTAAAGATCCCCAGATGGTCGAAATTATTCCGGAGCCCTCCACTACGGCACGTCTTCTTCCTTTCTTCTTTCACTCCCTCCTTTATCCCTTCCCTTGCGGCGCGGTTCAGGTGTCCAACGATATATGAGACAGATACTGTGCCATTTCCTTTCCCCCCCAAAAAACCAATTATTATTAAATCACAATGGTAAGGCTGAAAATGAACATCAAGGAAACTAGAGTAATGTTCAACAGTGAGCAAAGGGGCAAGAGTTCATGATTATGAGATAATGGAAGTGGCAACAGAGTGCATCCAGCTAGGGCAGTTAGGGATCGCAAGTTTGGACCACGAGAAAGAAATAGCTAGGAGAATACGAATGCGGCGATCTGCGTTTTGTAAGGACTCTCATGATACCAGTATCAGCTCATCAGCATTTCTGAGGAGAAGTGTAAGGCCAACGAACACGCTTGTAATCAAGTCGGGGCAACGCAGCGCGCTGCGCGAAGGAGAATGGTAGGTGTAGTGTTGGGAGAAATGACGAGTGCAGAGTTGGGTAGGGACATCCTACAGCTGCAATCAAGAACAAGTGGACATGGGCAGGGCATGCATAATGCGGAGAGGAGATAACGTATGGTCCTTTAGAGTAGCGGAGTGAATTTAATTTCTTTAGACAGTCATAGACTGTCCATAGGCTCCTGTCTATAAAGCATATAGACTCTCAATAGAAAAACCCTAGAGAACAGTATATAGGCAATACAAATCCTATAGACAGTCTATAGATAGTCTAAAAATGTATGGCCATACACTTTTAGTAGACTTTTGTCTATAGACTATGAATAGACAAAAATAAATGTATATAGGAAGACAATAGAGTCTATAAGAAGTCTATAGACTGCCTATAGACCATTTTTATAAGGGAAGGTAAACGCAGAAGGCGGCGGCAGAAAGTCAAATGGGCGGACGTAATTGGGAAGATTGAGGTGACGTTATGGTAGCAACTGGTTTAAGACCGGACGGATTGGAGGCCAATGTGTGAGGTCTTTATGCCGCAGTGGGCATAACTGGGCCGACGGTGATGACTTGGTACTGTTTCGTTTCCTTCTCGGCATCCCTTCGCGTCCAGAGCACACCCATGCTGACACCTAGCGTCGAGCTCGTCAGCTGCCTATGCACCGGCGCTGATAACCAAATTGTCCGGCCTGTCTCCCTCCTGAGGCCCGCCATGGACGGAGGACGGCTCGCTCTCGTCCTTATCTGGCTGATTACTGGTACGTCCTCCAATAATGCCATGCTGTCGGGGGCAGGTTGTGCGGCAGGAGCTGACGGCGCGTTCCTAGTTTCGAGAAACTTCCGTAGCTCTCAACTCGCGATAGTGGCCGTTATCTCATCTTACATGGAGCTCTGTGCTCCTTCCGGCAGTAGAGTTGTTCTTGAACTAAGACTAAATAGGTCGTGGGCACCATACTAAAGGCACTAATACCCCTGTTACACGGGCGTTTTCAACGGCAGTTCAGTTGACTCTCAGTTGAACTGAACGGCAGTTAGCGGTGTTACACGGCAGTGCTAACTGCCGTTGAAATCTCAACGGCAGTTGAGTTCGACTGAGATCGGGGGTCCTAGCTGAACGGCCAACTGACAAGATGGCGACCTACAGACCGAAAAACTTGCCCTCTTACTGGATTGTCTTGGCTCAGTGTGCTTCGAACCCGCAAATTTCTACCGCAAAGCAAAAACTACACAAAAATAATTGTCACTATAGTAAGGAATATATACACTGCGATCATTTACAACAAGAAAAAAAATGCACACACTGCTTTTTTCTTATTTAAACTTCGCTCTAGACGCGAGGTCATGTGGTTAGAGTGCTAACTGAACTGAACGCGAAGTGCTCGTGTAACAGCTGGCGATTCCAGTTGAGTTCAACGGCAGTTGAAATCCTCAACTGGCGGTTAACTGAACTGTCGTTGAAAACGCCCGTGTAACACGGGTATAATACAGCCACCTTCGCGTTTGTGTGAAGCTTCCCTGTCTCGTGTTAAAAGACCTGAGTGTCCTTAAGTCTACTCCTTATCACCTCATTATTTTTTTTGTAACTTACGCCATCTGTCGGCCGCCAGTATAGCGAATAGGTGGTACGTTAAGGGACCGGAAGCGGGCAGAGTGGGTGAGGGAACAAACGCGGGATAATGACCTAGTTGAAATCAAGAGGAAGAAATAGGCTTGGGCAGGGCATGTAATGCGAAGGCAAGATAACCGCTGGTCCTGAAGGGTAACGGAGTGGATTCCAAGAGAAAGAAAGCGTAGCAGGGGGCGACAGAAGGTTAGGTGGGCGGGTGAGATTAGGAAGTTTGCAGGCAAAGGGTGGATGCAGCTGGCAAAGGACAGTGTGTGATGATGATGATGATGATGATGATGATGATGATGATGATGATGATGATGATGATGTAGCGAACACCGCGCAACTCAATGCGGATATTTTAAACGTTTTTGAGAAAACTAGGGAGTTCTGAAAGATCTGCGTGCCCTTCGTGGCTATCATGGCCAACTGTTTCTCCTCGATACAAAATCTGGCCTGTCAACGAACTATCTCCGACAGCCGTAGAATATAAATGAGAAGTACCAGATATTCGATATTCCCGCCGTGATTCAGATTGTGCAGCGCCGCGCGGCACGTGGTGGCAGCCGTGGGAACTAGAAGCGTTTGTCCAGATGTCCTGGTCTTGGAATGGGAGTGGCGACACACGACAAACCCATTTGCTTAAGAACATGATCGCTCGCCGCTCACGGACCTTTCTCGCGTTTCGCTTCTTGAAGCCGTGCAGGGCATGGTGCACGAGAGGTGGCACTACTACGTTCCCCGCTGCCACGTACCCGGGCCCCAACCGATCAGTGAGTATACTATACTGCCATTCCAGTCGCACGATCCGCTCCTGGCGGCTATCGCGTTCTCAGTCACCTGGATGGTCTCTGAACGCCTCTTCCGAACCCTTTCTTGTGTTCCTTTCAACTTCAAAAGAAAGAGCTGGAATACAGAGAGAAAGTGGCATCTAAAGCGCCGCGCCCCTTGCAGATTACTTGTTGGCGGATGCCAGCATCACGGACTTGTAAGTGGTACTTATATGGTTGAAGAAAACGTGAAGGAGTTATTTCTCTTCGAAGGTTAATACCCTTCTTGGGTGTTCTCTGGCGTAGATGTGAAGAGAGAGAGGCGATACGAAGCAACGTTCATAACCGCCCAGACACCTCTGCAGTGTGCATCACTCGCAGACTTATCGTGCAACATGCGATTACGGAAGACTGAATATACCCTTTTTTACAGTACAGTTGCTCACAATAGTTTTCGAAACAGAGAAATGACCCAAAACCTGAATCCCGTCGCAGCTTAGACGCGAATCCAGGCAATAAAGTATGTATTGCTCAAGTAAAGCAGGGAAGTGCGAGCCACACCCTTAGTTCGTGGCTGCATGCTTAGGCTGCCCAGCGATGATCGTTTCTTCTAATTTTCGTGCTCCGAAAACTTTTGTGGGCACCCGTACGTGTAACCACACTAAAAAAAAATGGCGGCGGTTGCCTTAAAGGGAAGCTGGAATGGTTTCTTGACAATTCTAGTTGAACCAACTATTAGAATGCATAAAGCTTCAAGAAAGCATGCCAACTTTTTGCGCTAGAATTTAAAATGGCTCAGCCTTGTCCTCACTGCGTCAAAGAAGTGCGGAGAAGCTCACAATGACGTCACTGTTGCCGAAATTATATGTTTCAGCTGCATTCGCCCACATGCTGCAGTGCATCGTCCTGCTATGATGCCAAACGTTTCGTGGGTTTTACCGTCTGCGTCTTTGGCTTTCTTCCTTGAAGCAACAGTTTCTTCACTGTGTAATGTAGCGCCGCGATACACGAAGTGATCATTGCGGCCCCTGTCCGGAGCTGTGCACTGCGGAGAAGCCTGAGTGCCTACGCGGCTTCATTCGGAGAATGCGTCACTCCCCCCCCCCCCCCCCCCCCAAAAAAAAAAATCCCATTCTTTACCTGCAAGCTTAGCACATTCGACCCCTTTAAACCTGTCAAATTCTAAAACCTCTTCAGTTTTAAATCAGCCATACTTCAAAAATCAGTCGGTATTTGGGGCAACGCGGAAAGTGGCTTGTCGTGGCGAATAGACGTGAACGTCCCACCAACTGTTGTTGAATACGATATCAGGACAACGCATATAAATAAATAAACCTCGATATGAGCCGTAACTTCAGAGCTGGCTTCTCAGGTTGTACGGAAGACTCGCTAGGAATACTATCGTTCGTAAGTGAATATAAATATGCTTTCCTGCTTTCCATAGATAAGAAAAGCAAACTCTTAGATGTTTTTTCTTTGTTCTATTATTGTACCTTGTGGATGACTTTCCCTATGGGCAGCAGGTTGGCTAAAGAGGTTCTCTCTTACGACGTGTTACGACGTACTACTTTCTACGTCGTCGCCGTAGCAGAAACAAAACGAAAGTGACGACACGCCGATATCCGCCTATTTCCGCCGCGCAGTCCCCCGGGAGTGGGGCCAGGAGTGGAGCAGCTGCAACGGCGCCAAGCAGTCCCCCGTGCTGCTGCTGCCTCACAAGTCCATCGGCATCGAGGTGCCCCCGCTTCACTTCAAGCACTTCTCCACGCCACTCGCCAACCCGGTCATCGCCAATACAGGAAGGACGCGTGCGTATGCATGCCTTGCTACACTCTGCATATACCAACCTGGCCGTTCATTGCACACACATCCGGCTTCTGCACCGTGGATGCCGCGACGGCAACTGACGGTCGGACAGCGTACTGGAGATAGCGAACCCTCTAGGTGTCCTTATTTTTTACCTTGATTAAAATAGCCTGAATAGGTGTTACAGTTTCTGTCAAAAATAAGCAGGCCACTTAACAATTGATCATAAAAGCTGAAGCTGTGGTTACTTAGTTTCTCTCGCGTGTAGCACTGCTGGCGCTCCGAAGATCTGGAGATCGACGAGAGCTGCTTATTTCTATCAACTCCCCACGTTCCTAGTCGGAACCTCCGAATTACAGAGGTGCCTTGTGAACAGTCCAATGTAGCCCGACGTTAACTCAAGGAGATGATCGTCCTTGGTTGTTTGCTTTTGAAGATTATACATAGAACTACGCAGGAATTTAATGACACCAAGCCACTTAGACACCTTAGTCTAATCAGTATGTATAGCTGGGACACTATGAGCGAAGGTGGAGAAAAAGGTGCGATCGTAAGCCCGGTAGCCCCTCTACCCCTAAGATGCTTTTGAGGGTACACCGCGCGCTCTTGACTGGCTGGCACAGAGTCTACCGTCTCCTGTGCATGGCAGCAGGCTAGTAACACGCTCCTGTGACATGCCCTGGCCTTTGTACACCCTCTGGAACGCATACAAACTCAACGCTCGCCCTTTGAAGTTGCATAAAACGACTGCAGAGATGACATCCTTAGCAGACATGGACAATGGTACCAATATCTGCTCCCTCACTGCTTCTTCGTAATTCTGCGTACCGAGATGGCAATGATCTCGTTAGAATGGTTGTGAAGGGTAAATGACTAGAGCCACATAGCAGAGAGAGGGCAGGCAGATGTTTTCTTAACACGCACAAAGTAAACAAGAGAGGGGAAGGCCTCAGGGTGTCTGCCAGCGTTTCGACAAGAGGACTTGTCTTCTTCTGTGCAAAGCGTTCATCATTAGCGGAGAATAAATAGGGCCTTCACTCCGAGGTGGTAGGCCTGGTGAGGGTAGGAGGGCGCAAAGTGGGAAGGGAGCCACATTGGCATGCACAGAAGGTTTTAAATACTTAATGCAAGGATCGGACAAAAAAAAATGCATTGTTACACTAGAATAGCCCGCAGCACAGGGTCGGCCATCTTATTTAAGTCAACAGAAAAGCCTGCTTGCGGAATTTTGTATAAGGTCGACTGCTTTCGGGTCTCAAATTAAGTTTTGTTCGGTCTAACATAAGGTCCGATTTGTGTAGCGCGCCACCGTCCCTTTTAGCACCTATGTTTACTAACAGACGGCAAAAAGCCAAAAACAGATGGCAGCGACTGGCTGCCTGACCGCGAATAACCGCAGATATGTGGTCTGACATGCGGCTGGGGAACAACTTTTTTCCCTTCGTTGGCGCGCCGCGCGTTGATATGTATAGTAGTAGTAGTAATTGGTTTTTGGGGAAAGGAAATGACGCAGTATTTGTCTCATATATCGGCGGACACCTGAACCGCGCCGTAAGGGAAGGGATAAAGGAGGAAGTGAAAGAAGAAAGGAAGAGAGAGGTGCCGTAGTGGAGGGCTCCGGAATAATTTCGACCACCTGGGGATCTTTAACGTGCTCTGACATCGCACAGCTCACGGGCGCCTTAGCAATCATCATTTTTCCGCAAATACACCATATGTAGCAGGGATTCTTTTTCACGTGCAAAGTTTACTTTCGAGGAGTCTAACTGAATTTCCATGCGGCCACACGATTAACGTAGGGGGGAACTATTGCGTCTGCACAGTGACAGGTAAGGGATAAAAGGCCATCTGCGACGTTCTAGGGCATGCGCCATGTGTCGCAAGGATCACGGACTATTGGCCGCGGCTCTAGAATTGCTACGCTTGGCACAGGAGTACAGTTGTTTCAGGTATAGAGGGACACAGTGAAAAGGCAGCTTAGATATATATACTCGGAAAAGTGTATACAGCAATCATGATGCCGAATGCCACTGCCCAAACGTCTGGCTCGTGCGCTGCCAACTTCTGGTGCCGTCCATGTCTGCGGTGCTGCCTCGCAGTGCGGGTGCGATCCTCGATGCCCAAGCCAATCGTGACGGGCGGCATCCTGACGGAAGAGTACGTGTTCGACCAGGCCGAGTTCCACTGGGGCCGCGACGACCACAGCGGGAGCGAGCACATCATCGACGCGCTCAGCTACGCCGTTGAGGTGGGTGAACCAGAACCAGAACTCAGCACCTGGTTTACTTGCGTTCAATTTCTTCTTATCAACTGAATCTTTAAGGGCGATAGCTCTTAATATTCGCAATCGAACGTTTGTCTGTCATAGATTTCAAGATGGCGGCCGGTCATGTGACCAAATTGTAGACAAAAGTCTACTAAAAGTGTATGGCCATAAATCTATAGATTATCTTTAGACTATCTATAGGATTTGTGTTTCCTATAGACTGTTCTCTAAGGTTTGTCTGTAGACAAAAGTCTAGCGAAAGTGTATGACCATAAGTCTATAGATTGTCTATAGACTGTCTATTGGATTTGTATTGCCTATAGACTGTTCTCTAAAGTTTGTCTGTAGACAAGTCTACTAAATGTGCATGTTCATAAATCTATACATTGTCTACTGATCTACGGACTGTCTATAAAATTTGTATTGTCTATAGACTGTTTTCTAAAGTTTGTCTGTAGACAAAGTGTATGGCCATAAATCTATAAATTGTCTGTAGAAAGTCTGTAGGGTTTGTACTGTCTGTAGACTGTTCTCTAAAGTTTGTCTATAAAGAACTTATAGGCATTATACACAGAAGTCTATGGACAGTCTATAGACTACCTAAAGATTTTTTTGTAAAAGCATAGTCGGAAGCATACGTGAAAACAGCTTAACTAACGCTCTTCATTTGATTTCGCATTCGTGAATCATTCTTTAATTTTTTTAAATGCTGAAAATCATTGCAGAAAAGGGCAAGCGCTCTATGTAGAGACCAACCTCGCAATGTAGACTTCCCTCTACACCTCTTCCTCCTGACACGGTTGCCGGAAGCGAACAACTCAAGAAAGAAGCGGCAAATGCCGCTCAAAGAAGGCCCTCCAACAGATGGCATCGACCTAGTGTTAGGGTGTAGTCAACGGCCTTGCACCTGCCAATGCCGCTATCCGATTCAAAGCAGCTGACCGCGACGTAATGACGATAAGTAGATCTCATTAGTTAAGGGCCTCCATTCAGGGGCATTTCCTGCTTAGTTCTTGAGCCGTGTTCTACAATAATCCGTGGTGCCATACGCGTAGCTTCTATTCTAGATAGGTTACGCGCAAATATGTAGACGTCAAAATTCGGGCCAATCTGCGTGTCGTTTTACTCAAGAATGGGGCTTGCTTCTCCTCCTTGTTAGAAGTATAACTGGAATGGCAATTACTGTACATACTCTACAGCGACGACGCTGCGCGTTTGGACAAAGCACGCTTTATTTCTTTCAGAGATTTATTTCAAGTGATTTTCAATAAACTTTGAAAGCTTGCTAGAGAACTATACTCGTGCGCCACCAAATCGTTCTTTTCAATAGAAGCTGCACGCCTGATCAAGCTGCTTCATTACTTGATCCTCCTTCACACCACACTAATTAAAAAACACCCCCGCCAAAGATAGTTGAGCACAGCGTGTTGTGCCTCCAATCACACGGCAAAACGACTGCCCCAAATAACACAAATTACTCGCAGAACTGTCTCGGATATACTTAAATTGTCATTTTATTTTCCTATCCTTCTGTCGGGCGCTTTCTTAAAATGCGCGAACGAGACACATGCAGTGTCTACGAAAATTTCCTATTCCGCCGGCGCAGGTCCAGATGACGTTTCGGCTGCGGACGCCGTCCGCGCGCGTGGACTGCAAGGAGTGTCCTCCTGCTTACGTCGCTCTGTCCACGCAATTCAAGGTATGGACATAGTATAATGCTTAGCTATTGCTCTTACTCGTGTGTTTTGCGCGCCTTCGTCTCTTGCACAAATGTTCATCCAAACTACCTTCTAGAGCGATTTGAATATTATCACGTTCGTTCCGGACGAAGCAGGCCAACAAATTTTTCCTTGCATTACGGTCCCTCAGTTCGCAACAAAAAGACTGTGCAGAACAGAGGAATCCTTCGGCTAGCTAAGCTCACACACTCCTAGCATCCTTATTGCGACAATAAACCTTGTTAGAGCAGTTTAATCTGGCTAGGTCAACCCTGAAGTGATCACCTTCAAATCTCGTTAGACTGTACAGTATCGCTGTCAGTTGTGCTGGGGGAGCATCAACACATCCCTCATCCCGTGCTCCCTTCGCTGGTACCTTGCGGCGCAGACGGTGCGGCAGCGCAACCCCCTGCTGCGCACCCTGATCTCCTCGCTGAGTTCGGTGCAGTACGCGCTGGAGCGCACCGAGCCGGCGCTGCCCCTGCGCCTGGTCACCTTCCTACCCAACGACACGCGCAACTACTACATGTACGAAGGGTCGCGCACCGTGCCGCCCTGCACCGAGAACGTGCTCTGGATCGTATTCCGTCAGCCCACCTACATCGGCAGAGAACAGGTATATACGTGCGCTCTCGACGTGCGTGTTATATGTGCACGCCACTAGGTCAGCGGCCAGCAATTGGCACACTATACTGGGAGAATGAGAAAGAGAGAAGTCTCTCCTCTCCCCCCTCCCATGCCGCACTGCGTTTAATACTGCGCTTAATGTTCATGTGCGGTTATATCAGTGGGATAACAATGCTTCGGTTCTGCGTAACGTATCTGCGTGAGGACATCGAGTCGAATGAGCTGGAGGGTGAATAGACTGACACCTTGATGAAGATTTCCCCTCCCCTCTTTTTTTCTTTTCTTCCAAGGCTTTATTGCTTGAGGCAGTGTTGTCTTCAGAGAGTGGCATGTGCTTGTCCCACATGACGTGGTTCATGTGACAGGCTGACGACAGATCTGCGTTCCACTGCACGGAGCATGTTCATACAATGAACCTCACAGTGCACTGGAAGAACCATTTACGTTCGCATCCACAGAAGTTATCATGCCCGATGATTTCTACAGACAAGCTGTTCACAGTTTTTATCTTTTGTCTTATCTTTATCTTATCTTACATTTATCTTATCTTTATCTTATCTTACATTTATCTTTATCTTATCTTTATCTTATCTTTATCTTATCTTTATCTTATCTTGACCTTATCTTTACCTTATCTTTATCTTTATTTTACCTGTTCAAGTTTAAGAATAGGACTGCGTCCACAACAGCGTAGGTTAATCAAGTGTCCAGTTTTGAGTTGCACCTCCCTCAATACAAAATGTTTTGTCCCGGGATTACAGGCGCGACTAACTCGAACAGAAGGGTGTGTAGCACTTGTTTCTTTTTTTTTGCTGGAGAAAAAGAAAACGAGAGGGGTGCTTAGGTGCAGACAGATAATCTTTTGTTCATTACTAAAGCAGTGCTCTAACTTAACGTCATTAACAGAGCTTATGGTGTTCTGCTTCTTCTCCGGTTGTGATCAACAGCCCAATACGCGCTGTTGAGTAGATATGAGGTATCAAGCTGACATCTATCCCCATTCTAAACAGAAAGGAGTAAAAAAAGAGTAAGCTGTCCTCTAGCACACACCCTTATATAAAAGGGTGTGCGCTACAGGACAGTTTACTCCCTTTTTACTCCCATATAGGTGTAATCTTGTTTAAAGTGCCTGACTGATGCGCTCCCAGGTGAGGCAGCTCCGTCAGTTGTACGCCTTCCCGGAGGTGTTCACCTGCAACAGACCCTTGGTGGCCAACCTGAGACCCCTTCAGGAGATCGGACGCACCCGCATGCTGTACAGGACGTTCAGGTAGGCCCACTTCGGCCGGACCTTAGGCGCAACCAGCCGTACGTGTTACGGTAGCCGCACCCAGGGTCCGAGTTCAGATCCAATTAGGCCGCTGACGGCTTTCCTTCCCAATTTAATTATTATTCAGGCGATTTCACTGCTTAATATAAATGCGGAAGTTTTCAGCACTGCCATTCATGGCGGATCATAACTTTATACATAGGTTTATCTCGCTAAATAGGACAAGAATTAAAATGCAGCGAGAACCACGCGAAGGGAAACAATTGAGTAATTAGCAGCTCAGTTTCCTAGTCGTCAGTATTGTTTCTTATTGCACCAAATCAATTATGGAAACTTAATTAGTTATAAATTTGTAATGCCTCGAACCGTAACTGAATCACAAATTCTTCAGAACGTTAAGAAACGCTTGACTAAACTGGTTTTCGAGAAGTCAGGTATTTGCAACGATAGCTTATGCAGGGTGGTCTTTTTCAGCATTACCAATTTTTGTTTTAAATATTTAAGAGGTACGTCGGTGTGGTCTTTTGAGCTGGACTGTATAGAAGGCGGACATTATGCCCCTCATACGGATCAATAATAAGCGATTAATTAACTAAAACTAAGAAATACGCTTCTATATTTTTGGTATTAGGGGCCAAGGTTATATTGTGAAATTGATGGCCATCAACATCGAAGCTTAGCTGCGTTTTTTAAATTCTCTTAATCGGCAATGTGGTTCGAAATATTGAACGTCAAATATGCGCTAGTGAAAGCTCGTTGAGCTGGCTTTTCCGCATTGCATATTTATAAAATGGCTTCTCGAATTTTTTTTTAGGAATCAAATTCAGGCACAGTTGGTACATTTGCTGATGTAGAAGAGGTTAACATTTCAGAGACGATAACACGCGCAGCGACGCTATTTTATATGTAGGCATTGCGAGAAAGTCAACTCTACAGACTTTCAACCCGCCGCGGTGGCTGAGTGGTTATGGCGCTCGGCTGCCGGCCCGAAAGACGCGGGTTCGATCCCGGCCGCGGCGGTTGAATTTCGATGGAGGCGAAATTCTAGAGGCCCGTGTACTGTGCGATGTCAGTGCACGTTAAAGAACCCCAGGTGGTCGAAATTTCCGGAGCCCTTCACTACGGCGTCTCTCATAGCCTGAGTTGCTTTGGGACGTTAAACCCCTATGAACCAAACCAAACCAAACCAAACAGACTTTCAAATGAGGATTTTTGACGTTCGATTGCCGATTAAGAAATTTAAAAACCGTGCTCAAAGTTCGAGTTTGACAACCGTCATTTTTACGATTTATCCTTGCCCCCTAAAACTGAAAATAAAAAGTTTATTAGTTAATTTAAACAAATTAAACATATAATTGTTGATCATTGTGAGGTACATTATGTCTTCCTCGCTGTACGGTCGCCATCATACCTGTCGAGAGCGGTGGAGCGGTGTGCTGAGGAATAATCGAACTGAAATCTTCACTCAGATGATCTATTGCTGATACAGTGCAACTGCCAGGAGAAACTGTGAGTCTATGCTGCTTCGCTCCTGCGAAAGAATTGTCTCTAGAACCATATACGTGCTTAAAAATTTCCCTTCATTTATACGACAGGGCAGTGTTCGAGCGCCCTATACACGCGCGCTAACGACTGTGTAATCCAGCTCAAAAAACCGCACCAACGTGTTTCTCACAGGTTTTAAAATAAAAATCTGCAAAGCTAAAACAAAATGCCTGTATAGCACTTTCCCAGAAGTGAAATGACGCCGCCATCGCCATCATGGATTCGATCTCCCGCTTGCCCCCGCCAACCAGTGAAAATGTTATCCAGGTGGTCCAAATGATCAGGCTGGTGTTTTGAGTAAGCGCCCTAATGAGGCAACGGGAGTTAACTATAGTTAACGTGGTTAACTATAGCTGTCAATGTAGCGAATACTACTTGTTCTGAGCTGCGCTCATTAATCACATTGTCGTTATTTCTACGCCTACAGGGACAACAATTCTGGGAGGTTTTCGCGTGTTTTTTTTTTTACAACTAAAAGAAAAAATAAAAGAAAATTCTGCTCCTTGTCGCGATAAAAGAATGCGGTCGCTTTCGCAGCCCTGTGTACTCTGGCGCGCCCTCTCTCTCTGTCAGTGCTTTGAGTGGTAAGCTGAGTTGTTTTTTCTTTTTCTGAGAATTCAACGAGATGCGAGGATTAGAGTGTATGACGCTTGTAGGTAAGGTATGCCAATCTTTTTTTCGCCTTTGTGTTTTTAAACTGGTGATGCAATCGCCGATTAAAGCAGCATGAGTGTTTAAACTTCTCCTCAGAGCGATAAAGTAATGCGGCGAAGCAATAATGACGTCACGAGAGGTGAGATTTCATATTACCGCTGCCTTCGCCCACGCCATGTCGTGCGTCTTCGGATGCCGCCAAACAACGTTCCGCAGGCTTTACACTCGGCGGCGTTGGTTTTCTTCATTCGAGCAAGCGTTTGTACGCTGGAAATATATTGTCGCCGTAAGTGACGTCATCGTCCCCATGACGTCCCCATGACGTCATGGAAGCACTGAAATTGGCGCGGTGGATTGGCGTGCACGAAGAAATCTCGTGCGTACTGTGCGGTTGAGCTGACGGGGTTGTGCCGGGAAGAATTGCAGACGAACATAAAAGAAGGTAGATCCGTGTCGCGAATAGCGTGGACAGCTGGGATTTACATACATAGCATGTCGGTCGACATTCTGATGAGTAAGACCGTTGGTATGCGGGTCATATGTTGTGGTTGACTTGTGTGAGTGGAACACGAGCTGAGAATATCGGCGGCGAATTTTACAGAAAATGGCGGCCTTGGTCGGTGAAAAATTGTGGTGGAGCACAAAGGTAGAGTGTAATGTCTTGCTGAGGAACATCAGCTCATTCGTTTGAGCAACCTGTGGGTAACGGACGCGTTTATAGCGTACCTGATCGCGTAATGAATGACAATGAAAATGAGGCTATTGCCTGAGAGGGACGTCGGGGATGGATTCTGCAAGTACAGATAAACGCGATAAGATGTACGCAATGTTTTCGCTATCGCTGTGTAAATCGTTGAACTCAGCGAAAATTTAGTACCAAGAGTGATAACGCGCTGAGACCCGGCGGAATGGAAGAGGTACACGATTCAACTTTGTACAAAGACTTCGGTTTCTTCTTAAAAATCATCTTCATGTATGCTTGCTAAGGCTTGAGCGATGTGCTATTTTCGCGACCATTTAATGCAACTCGGCGAAATATTAGTACTACCATCGATAAACTGAGCAGATCCTGTTTGAAAGCGACACGGGTGACGGATTCAAGCTGATGCTCGCGGGGTGCCTTTCATAAAGAGCTTTTGGCCTAAAATTGTTAGGCAGGGATGTCAGCAAGTTTAAAGTGAGCTACAGGCAACGTAGGTGTCATTTTTCTACGCTCAGAGAGGTCGCAGAAGGCAACAATACGATGCAGTACAATTTACAAGCCGGCACAAAAAAAAAACAACGGAAGGCATTACACGCACTGACATTTCGTTTTGAAAAGAAGCATAATAAAGAAATGGGCATCGCGGCCATTTTGCGACATTTTTTTAATGTCTGAATGGGCAGTGTTATAGTTACCAGAGCGAACAAAATGACAAGAAAGCAAACCTTTAACAGTTAAAAATGCAACCCTGGTCACCTTTCATCTCTCTCCTTCCTCCCTCCAACTGCACGCCACTCAGCGCTGAACCAACACCCTCTAGTCTAGAGGGTGTTGGCTGTACCTGGTGCGGTCACACGCCGCAATGGCGCCACTGCCGCTACCACCTGACGCTGTGGTGCACCACGATTATGTCACCATTATAAACGCTGGCACAAAAAGATCTCGCATGATTTGCCTGCAAAATTCACACTTTTAGTCTTTGTAAACTCGTCGAATTCTAAAACCCTTCAGTTGCCCTTTAAAGATGGGCACAGCTGGGACGCCATCGCGATGAGTTGCGCACAGGATCTAACAAGAGACAGCGACCACGAGCTGACTCGACGAAAGCGCTAAGCCCCTTTGGAGAAAGTTTGCCACGGAAAAAGACGACCGCGTTCCTCGCGGAAATCACGTCATGGGGTCGCGTCATCACCTGGCGACAACCACTTTGTTTTTATATAAATGCGCCCGACACACACACACGCATGCACGCACGCACTCTCTCTCTCTCCCCCTCGTTCAGCAGTCCTCTGCAAGCTTTTGCTTCATCATGAACTAATCACGCGCGCAACCTGTACACATTTCTTATTGTGTAAATAGTTTCTGTATATTACCTCTCCTCGTATCCTCTCTTCCTGTCCCCTCACCTATTTCATTCTATTTCTCCATTCTGCCTTGTATACTTTTTCCGCTGCCCCAGCTCAGGTGCTTCAGTATCTATGGCAGATGCCGGGGCTAGCAAAAAATTTTATCCTTCCTTGTTATTATTATTTTTATAACTCAACCTCTGCAAGCTGGCTTTTTCTCAGCAATTATAACTCTGCCGTGAAACTAGCTTCCAGGCATGTGCTCACAGTGCAGAGCACCCCCCCCCCCCCCCCCCACGCCAAAAAAAAAAATTAAAAATGAAAATTAGTTTTTTTTTACCCGCCGCGGTGGCTCAGTGGTTAGGGCGCTCGACTACTGATCCGGAGTTCCCGGGTTCGAACCCGACCGCGGCGGCTGCGTTTTTATGGAGGAAAAACGCTAAGGCGCCCGTGTGTTGTGCGATGTCAGTGCACGTTAAAGATCCCCAGGTGGTCGAAATTATTTCGGAGCCCTCCACTACGGCACCTCTCTCTTCATTTCCTCTTTCACTCCCTCCTTTATCCCTTCCCTTACGGCGCGGTTCAGGTGTCCAACGATGTATGAGACAGATACTGCGCCATTTCCTTTCCCCAAAAACCAATTATTATTATTATTATTAAAATTAGTTTTTGGGGAAAGGAAACTGCGCAGTATCTGTCTCGCATATCAGCGGACACCTGAACCGCGCCGTAAGCAAAGAGATAGATGACGGAGTGAAACAAGAAGGGAAGAAAGAGGTACCGTGTGCAGTGGAGGGCTCCGAAAAAATTTCGACCACCTGGGTATCTTTAACGTGCACTGACATCGCACAGCGCACGGCGCCTTCTTTAACGTGCACTGACATCGCACAGCGTACGGCGCCTTTGCGTTTCGCCTCCATCGAAACGCGGCCGCTGCGGTCGGGTTCGAACCCGGGAACTCCGGCTCAGTAGATGAGCGCCTTAGCCACCGAACCACCGCGGCGGGTAGCGGAGTCAAGAATTGCAAATTGTGGGGTTTAACGTCCCGCAGAGATGCATGGGCTACGAAGTAAGCTGTAGTGGAAGGCATCGGATTAATTTCTAGACCGCCTGGGTCGCCTGGGGCTCTCACATCGCACATCACACGGGCGTCTTACAGCGATAGCTGTAAAGCGCACATTCCTGGCTTTCGTGTCCGTGTTGTAGGACAGTGTAACTGGTTGATGCTTGCTGTGGGAGCACCCGGCAGGGTGCTTGCCGTGGAAGGATGAGGACACGACCAGAATAATAATAATAATAATTGGTTTTTGGGGAAAGGAAATGGCGCAGTATCTGTCTCATATATCGTTGGACACCTGAACCGCGCCGTAAGGGAAGGGATGAGGGAGGGAGTGAAAGAAGAAAGGAACAGAGAGGTGCCGTAGTGGAGGGCTCCGGCATAATTTCGACCACCTGGGGATCTTTAACGTGCACTGACATCGCACAGCACACGGGCGCCTTAGCGTTATGCCTCCATAAAAACGCAGCCGCCGCGGTCGGGTTCGAACCCGGGAACTCCGGATCAGTAGTCGAGCACCCTAACCACTGAGCCACCGCGGCGGGGCACGACCAGAACGGAGGAATGCATAAGCGGCGTTCCCGGGTTCGAACCCGACCGCGGCGGCTGCGTTTTTATGGAGGAAAAACGCTAAGGCGCCCGTGTGCCGTGCGATGTCAGTGCACGTTAAAGATCCCCAGGTGGTAGAAATTATTCCGGAGCCCTCCACTGCGGCACCTCTTCTTTCTTTCTTCTTTCACTCCCTCCTTTCTCCCTTCCCTTACGGCGCAGTTCAGGTGTCCAACGATATATGAGACAGATACTGCGCCATTTCCTTTCCCCCAAAAAACCAATTATTATTATTATTATTATGCATAAGCGGAGGGTGGTTAGCACCGGAACCTTCCGGAGGCTGGTTACCGTGCAAGGAAGGAAGTGGGTCTGGCGAGAGGGAAGAAATGCGTAACCGGAAGATGGTTGCCAGGGGAAAGACTTGTTGGTTACCGTGGAAGGCGGAGGGAGAGTAATATCTCAAGAGCTGTCACTGAGTCCCGCATTACGTAGTGGCATCCGTCCTGTGAGTTTTTTTTTTTCTCCTCCATTTAAATGCGGTCGCAGTGTCCGGGCTCGAATCCGCGGCCTTGGGATGAGCAGCCACCGAGCCACCGCAGCGGGTGGAGTCAAATGCGAACACCGCTTATGAATGGAACACTCTTTCGCGCTACTACGTACAGCTATAGAAGCAGGTAGCGTAACATACCCAACAATTCTGGACGAAAGCATTTTTGAGCGGGAAACCAATTATGAACGCAGTTTTTACATATAATGTAAGAATTCACTATAACAATTAATACATCCGCTGATCACCCGAGGACAGTCTTGTAATTTTTTTTTCTATTCACGTTTTTGCTATCGTCAAAAGCGTTCCCAAATGGTTTTCTATAGCAGCGTTAACTGTTCAATGCGATCGCTGGGAACACTTTAAAAGAATAATTTTGCTACATATCAAAATAATGGACCAATACTTTCAATATTTCCATAACAGCGTCTTACAATTTTCGAATTTTCATAATTTTTTTCCTGAGAAAGCTGGACTTGTCGTGTTTCTACGTAAACTACCCCTGGACTGTGTTTATTCATCAAGTGATCGTAGAACTACGTCTTAAAACAGCTTGTTTGAATGTGGCCTTCTTTTACATTAATTTCATTATCATAAAAAACCATCTTTGTCACCCTAGCATTTCGGCGCTGACACTGTCAATTTTCCGACACTCCTCAAAATTTTTTTCTCGAAACAGAAGTTGAATTACGAACCTTTACTGGAAAGTGTGAACCTTGACTGTTAATTGATTTTTCCATTCTCTTACTGTCTTTTCAGCTCTGCACCTACGAGATTACGACTGAGTTTCACCACGGCCTTAGCGTCCGCCCTAATATCCGGCGGACACATAATGCGAAGTTTAAAGTGACGTCAGAAAAGTTGAAATTGCGCTCGATTAAATTCACGATATAGTCCTGCCAATTACCTTGTCGTGCGTCGCCAAGACCAGTTGCCTTTCATGGCAATTCATGCTGCCGGGCATAGACGTCTGGTTTATATATATATATATATATATATATATATATATATATATATATATATATATATATATATATATATATATATATATATATATATAGTATAAGTTATATAGTATATGGCTATATATTCCATTTACCAACACCACAATTTATATATGCTCGAATAAAAAAAGTATATGCCCTTCCGCAGTAGCGTTTTTTTGGTGATGGTTGTGTGGAATGTATCCCCTATAGAATGCTTTCCCCTAGGCGCTGTGACTGCGTTTTCCTAATCCGGCTGCAAACGGGTGCACGGTGTGGTGCAATATAGCTCTTCCCTCTAGCACACAAACATGTGCCCTTACGCACGCGAAAAAGAAAGTAAAACCAGATGTTCATTTCGGGGCTTGCGTCAACCTCTTCGCTAAGTCGTAGAAAGTGTCGCGCAGTGGCTCGCTCTGACATTAATCCGTTCTGGTAACCTTGGCGCCAAGAAGGACCAGGATATACATCACTATTCCCTGCCTGTGTAGCCGTCTCTGCCATGGATTGAACCACTGCGAAAGGCAGAGAAAAAACAAAGTGCTCTGCTGCGTAGATTTCGTTTCCAGACATGGTTATTTCGACGTGTATTTCCACGACAATCCGTTCAATGCTGCGCTTTCTGCTATTGTAAACAGCTCCTAACAGTGCTTGCAGGACATTTCATATTCGGAACTTAAAAAAAAATGAAAATTGTTTTTGAGGAAAGTACTCAGTAACTCTCGTAAACTTGGTGGACATCACCACGAATAAAATAATCTGAATTACGTACGTTCTTTATATTTACTACTGCTGCTATACGTTTCCTTGTAGACTAAATTTAATCTCAACGCAGCTTTTAAGAGGAAGTCTGGTCGTTCATTACTATCACAGGCTAAATTACAATACGAGAACAAACCCTCAAATATATCAGCAGATTTGTTACGGCTGAAAACGTGGCCTTCATGATCTCTACTCCGGCTGCGGATACAAATACAAATCTCAGAGGCCACGTTTTATGTCTCAAGTTTTTATCGCTAGAGAGCTCTGCCTACCAAACAAAATCTGATCTATTTTTTTTTTACGCGATCTACAGTGCGTCTATATGAGCTCTATGCGGTCATCGCTCTTCTGTGCGCGTATCTAGCGTCGTATGCGTCCGCTGTTTGTCTGGTTTTACGCGATCTGCCTGTTGACATCGCGCGCAGGAGAATCTCTGCTTCATCCTTGAATGAAAATGTTGCCCGCTAACCCTCCTGCGAGGCGACGGTGCCTCAAGCTGTTCAACGCTGTTGTTTGCTCCTTGGGCGTTCTGGTTTCGGTCTACGCCTACGTTGTCGAAACCCGTGCGGAGCATGATCCCAAGTACGCGCCAATGTGCGATATCAGCCCCCGCGTCAGCTGCACGGTAGCTTTCAATTCAAGGTAGGCATGCAGCATCATGTTGTAGTAGCATGATTTCCTCCTTCCTTCTCCATAATCGCCTCACCAAGTGGCCTCTAAAAACAATGCAAATATTGTGCGCGAGGTCCACTTATAATCGTATGCGCGGTGCAGCGATTGTGGTGGACGGAAATTAGTTGCATTTAAACTTGTATCATTGTTAATTTCAGGTACGGCAAAGGAATGGGCCTTTTTCAGCGTTTTGTAAGTGCTGATTCCATACTTATCCAGCCGAACAGCGTTTATGGAATTATATTCTACGCCATCGTTTTCATATGCGGTAAGAACCAAAAATGTGTTTATGGATTGTCATTCGTTTTAGTCGTTTCCGCACGGGGATAGACTTTTTTTTTTTCATAAAAATGCATGTGCGATTGGAATGCCTTAACTAGCCGAAATAGTTGTGTACAATAACGGAACTTAAAGCTCTTGCATCGCTTATTTTGCGAAAACTGTATTGATATATGAGATTACTTGCTTTAATTGGTAAAGTGTATGCGCGTTTGGCCTTCTCGACAAATAGCTGCGCGTGCGTCCAGTAATTATCCTCAAAGGTTCTTTCCAAGTTTTTCAGGCTCTTGTGCTGCGACTCCAAATGTGCAGAATTCTAATGTAAAGAATTCTAATGTATAGAATTCATAATTTGTTAAATGCGCTACGAAAGCACTCACAAGCTCGGTGGCGCAGTATTGTAGACTTGCGGCATGCAAGAGTATTCAGTTCATAGCCAAACAAGTTCTGCCTTTTTTGCAGGCATGCCTGATGGAAAACGCTGGGACCAAGTGCATCTTGCTCTCTGTGTGCTGTCAAACATCACGTCAGTCTACCTAGCGTACATCCTCTACTTTATTCTCTACGACCTGTGTGTTGTTTGTGTCACAACATACGTGTGCAACGCATTGCTTTTGGCTGGCAGCATATGCCGTAAAAGAGTTGATGTCGATAAATCAAAGAAGAAAGCATAATTTCCCAACAAGCCAATTTTGTGTCCACTTGCCGCTGGCTCACTCGTCGTGCTTGCCAAAAGCTAACTAGGACAGAAGCACAGATGTGTGCAATCACACTTCTGTCAGAAAATTGCTCTTTGCTTTTCAGCTTACTTAGTGCACAATTCTCTGTACTGGTGTTGTGTCCGATCTTCTGTGGTATTTCACAATGCATGGGACAACAAGACGCATAGGAAGCTGCTGTTTCGCTCTGGTTTTCCAGTCACAAAGTTTTGATTCAAATGCTTCGAGCACAAACATCCCATGCATTGTGAAAGCTTATAGCATTTTTGTCATTCTGATGAGCTGATCTCTTGTATACGCAATGCAGTAGCAGAACAGGATGAATTAACAAACTGTAAGGATTGACTGTTGCACGCAAAAGTTAACCCGTCATGTTTTTTGGTGCAGATATGGATGTGTACTGTGCAT
Organism: Amblyomma americanum; assembly: GCF_052857255.1. NCBI lineage: Eukaryota > Metazoa > Arthropoda > Arachnida > Ixodida > Ixodidae > Amblyomma > Amblyomma americanum. The sequence continues at coordinate 28,263,046 of NC_135498.1, forward strand.
GAAATGCATATTTCTGCTGCTTATAATAAAACCTGGAATGTAAAGGTTTTACGCATTGTTTTGCACAATGTCAAACTACATACCATTTAAGCTTGTGCCATTGTGGTGCAAGACTGGAGACGATACCTGATCAAGAAAATTGCTCCTGCCTTTGGTCACATTAGTGTACCACACAGGGTCTAAGTCAGTGCATACTTGGTGAGTGTCTATTGCCATGTTTGTGTACTAAATATCAAAGGTGCTACCGTACTGTGTTGAGTGTGTTCTTGTCAAGAAAGTTGCATTGTCGCAAGACGCCAAGTATGCGGTGTGCTGCTCAGGATGTCATTTCAGGAACTCTTGCTCCACGCTCTAACATCACTTGTTGGAGAAGATCGTGATTAGCAGTGGAGTTCCAGCTCTCTTCTGCTGTCGTCGCAAGGATGTGCACCGCATGTGATTTGCAGAAGGCTTTTTTCCTTCCCGAGATTAAGACGGCCAAAAGGCATCAAACCATTATCGGGCAGTACAAGACTATATTATATATTGCTGTAATTTATATTCAGATATATATATTTACTGTCTATTTTGATATTTGGTGTTTATATATCCCATGACCAAAATGTTGCGAGGAAACTGGTGTACCAGCACTCGAGTCCAAATAAAATTTGCAGTGTTGCTGCCTTTCCTCTGGTCACTTGTGTCTGCTGTTTTTTTGGCTTGCATAAGCAAATCTGGTTTCGACTAAATGGTATTGGAAATTTCAGGTGATCCAATGATCAGCTAGTTGCTCATGCAAACAAGTATTGAAGTCAATGTAAAAGGCTTGTATCATACAGCAGCAATAGTGTGAGCTCTTATAAATAGTAGAAAGTCAAATCTCACCGAAATCTTGCTAATCACTTGGTGCAGCAGGTACCAGGTCACAGCAGTGACCAACAAATTGTTTATGCCGGCTCAACACAGATTACTTTTTGCACAAGGCACCCAAGAATTTTCATAACTAAATATCATCATAGCTTGTATAATGCTAATGCAGGGTGGTTTCAGTTGTACAAACTTTGCAATCAGTGATCTACCATAATTAAAGTGCACTTTGTGTCAGAGTAGCCACATTTACTTTCTGTACTTTATGCGTTTACTCCTCTCAAAGCTTTTTATACAGAGCTGCTTCATCCATCTTGATGGCTTCCTATCTATAGTTATTTGTTCTTGTGCATTTCAATACAGTCATTTGTTTGAAAAAAACAAACCATATATAAAGCCCATTTAATTTCATCTGCAAGGTGTCACAAATAGATTATTTACAGTCTTGATGGTACGGTATTTGGGCAGTAAGGTTGCTTGAAATCCTTTCCAGCCATACGACTAGATCCCAAGCTTCTGTTTCTTCTTTTTACTTTTGAGCAAAGGAGGAAGTGGACCAGTGAACTTGAACGCAGTTCTGCAACAAGAACAGGGTGAACTTAAATGCCATACTACAGGATACACCACCTAAAAAATGCATGCGGAAGCAAACGTTAATAGCAAAAGAAAAAGGCTTTCATGTCAAGGGAAAACAAATGCTTACAACTATGACAATTTTTATATTAGTCCAACCCACATACAAAACAAGAGCCATGCAGCCAACAAACACGTATTTCATACTACTGTATTAAAAAACAATTGTGCAGTTACAAAAATGAGTTTTTATGTTGCATGAACAGCCGTGAAAATGTTTTTCCTTCCCTGAATCCGAATGATTTTTACAACAGGTTTCAGAGCCAGCAGAGGTGAAGTGCACCACAGCAGCAATACCAGTTTTACCAGCAATAAAGTATACTCACTGACATGTAGAGCAGATGGGGCTGAATGCACAAAAAACTGGAAAAGAAACAGCAGTGTGATGAGTACCGAAATATTTCAGCACTGGTTTGCACACCAGCCAGTTCTGTCCATGTGATTGGAAGCTAAATGCATTATACTGATTAAGCAAGCATCGCTTTATGCTGTTTATTACTTACACAGCACTTGAACACACAGGGCACTCACAGAACAAACTGAAGCCAAAGCGACTAGTACTACTAGTTGTTTCGAAGGACTCTGGTAATAATGATCACTATTTTTGCCGGCCCATTTGGATGATGTGCATTAGCAAAGTAAACTTAAGACTGCACTTAGATATTCCTAGATGATAATGTTAAACTGAAGTGAATTTTTTTCCCCTTCCCTTTTCAAAAGCATGGAGTAGTGCATCAGAGCAGTCCACTAAAGGCTGCCCCTCTGCATTTCCATTCATAACAACACACTGCAGTGATTGAGCGAGTTGATGTGCTTTCCTCGGAAGGTGTTTCAGAGCCCCTTTACACATTTTTTTCATGGTACAACACACAACAGTAGAAACTGGTTCTCACCACTATTTCATGCTCTCCATTCTACTATGAATTCCTGAGGAACCCATGTTGCCTTTTCTTTCATGCTGTGCCCATGTAAACAACCAATATCGCAGGGATGTAAAGAACTGCATTAATCATTTTTGTGGTGCATGTCACACTCTCCCTTTCTTGTATCCTTCCACCAGTGCTACATTTAAAGTAAAAAGCAGACTTCCACATTTCATGAAACACCCAACAAGACCATACTTACTGGACAAGCATACTGAGCACACATAACCAATCTCAATGAGATTCCTGTGGCAAAAACAGGCCGCCCTGTAGTCTACGTGCACTGGTGGTGGGAAAACCAGGTAATCTCTTGATGCCTTATCCGGAAGGAACAACCACTGTCAGGAGGGAAACACAGAAGTGTGAGCTGAAGAGCGTTCCGTACAAAAGCAGAACAGGCATGTCCTTCAGATGTCGACAGTGTGAATGTGCAAAGGGTAGCGCTGACAGCAATAATGTTAGGCTGTTCACAAGTGCTATAAGCTACATGGTGGACAGGCTAATTAATTTATGCACAGTGCCCTTCGCTGACAAAAATAATAACTTATGCACAGCAAAAGGCTTTGAAACTAACCCAACTACCACCTTGAGCTGACCTGCAGACATCCTCATTAAGTGGATGAACGAGGTCAAATCAGGCACATTACTTTTGGGGTGTTCAATATAATGTTGCAAGTCACACATGAACCCTTGCACAAGTCGCACAAGTCCCCTGTCCTTGCTGCAGCAAATAATTCTAAAACAGGGCAACCGAAATAAATTAACATTGGAGAAAATCTCCGTTACTCTTAACATCACAAGACATACACATAGAACTTACAAGCAGATACTGAAGTAGGCCAGTGTGGTTTGGCACCTTCATGTATTTTCCGCCTGTGATGTCACAGCCCTGAAAAAAGAAACGAAAAAATGCAATCCAATGCATAAATCTCATGCCTTCTTCTGTGCATCACAAATGAGTGAGCATATGCTGCAGCACTAAGTTCTCGAAACACAAGATGCAGATCTCAAAACTGCTTGGATGCATTCAAGTAAAAACTTTTTCATACTGCTCATTTCCACAAGTAAAATGAACTGAGAAGAAATACAAAATGCATGATTTTTTTGCATACATAATGCAACATGTCCATTGACATTTTTCATTAACGCAGCAAACACATGTTCGAGGTCAGGACATGACATAACTTTCAGAAGGCAGAGATCTTATGGTAGAAGAAAGTGGAAGCTTGAGCAAGTTGGTTCAACACTACCGGAACGACGCATAGATGCGGATGTGAAGAAAGGTACACAAACAGTCTCAAGACACTGTTCCCCTTCTCAGAAAGAAACAGTGTTGTGCTGAGGTGCCTTGCTGTGTTACAAATAGCCAAAAAACTTTCAATTCGATACAACTCCTTTAGCTGTAGTAGTCTTAGATTTCAAAGGAAATATGCTCAGGATCAGAAAAAAACTGGTGGTGGTTTAGCTCTGGTTAAACCTGGAGTGACACGACAGCTACAGCTGGCCGAGTGGAACTTGCTCAGTTGAATGGCGAAGTCAGTCTTTCGCCGCTCCGTTTCGCGGGGCGTTCCTTCTTCATCTTCGTCCCACTTGACACGGTGCATGCACACAGCTGTTGCAGCTCGGTTTTGCCAGTGCGCTGCGCCGCTGGCAGCAGGAGCTGCTCCGCACCACATGGCTGGTCACGTGACCAACCACGTACGTGGCTTCGCCGCCACCGTCACGCTGAAGGCTCTAAATGCTATCGTAATGTAGCTATCGCTACAAAAGAAAACTAGTACATTGCATCACTCGCACTTTTGACTTCAGCGTTACTTTATTAATGAAAGCAGCCATTCTGTGTTTACCGCTGACTACAGCTATACTGATACAGCATGGTGAAACTAGCACTTTTAAGTATCTCTATTACACGCTGGCATATGACAGACAAAAACTAAGGCACGGTCAAAAATCTCACCTGCTGCAGCAGTCCGGAGTCTTTTTCAAGAACGCAGGCATCAATGATGATGTTCTGAAAGTAACGCTCATTAGGAGAGGGAGCTCATATCACACTTACTGGTTCTTAGCCATTTTCTAAATTTACACAATCAATATGTTAAAGGCCACAATAAACTTTGTAACATGGACAAGTTTTTAGTGTGTGAAAGCAACTTTTTACTGATCTTTATCAAAGCACCATGATTTCAGATGGATGAAATGCAGCAGATTCCCTAATTCATGAAGCACAGATAACTAAACTACTAAATAACCAAACTAAATAACTAAAATGAAAACCATTAAGAACAGTTCTTCCAAGGCACTTTTCCCTTTACTGGAGAGAAACAGCAGACAGCAAAAGTTTTAATAAAAAAAAAGACCAAATGCTTTATAAGAAGCCCCAGAAATTCTGTATTGTTGCTTGATGACGATACATAGAATTTCGTATAATGTTGTTGCTGCCATTTACACAGCTGACCATGAAATGGTACTGTATTTCCTTGCACAATGGATGCATTTGCATAATGAACGCACATGGCATTTTGCTTGTCAAAGTAAATTTTTGCTAATGAAAGAAGCTTTAGATTTTCATAACTTTTTTTTTGGAAAAGCAGCACATAATTATGTGAGTAAATACAGTATTCAGCAGAGGAAATGCTGCATATCATTCACAGCATTCTGCAACATTAAGTTATTTATTTTGCCCTTGCGCTATGGCACATGTCACAGCTGAAATGTAGCTGTTGCCACTTGTAACTGATAAGAGAAATAATTGTTAAAACCAGTTTCATAAGCTACCTCGGCATGAGCAAATCAGCTCAAGTATTGTCCAACATTGTCAGTAAACATAGGTTGTGAGGCAGCAAGCACCAGATAAGAGGACGTCTCAAAATGTCTGCTAACGATGCTTAATACACATCACTTTCTAACAGTGCCTGTTAAGCAGAAATGGACAGTAGAACTTAGGCTCACACTTTTAAGTTTACAGCTATTAAGGTGAAACCAAGAGCGGCTATTAGCACTAACCTTTTTCTGCGCAGTGAAGAAGACATTCATAAAGTTTAGGTACTGTGATGCACTCTCACCAGATGCAGACAGGACCTGCAAGGAAGGTGGAAAGTTTGTAATTACTACTAGAGTTACTTAATTATAAAGAACAAGGCAGAAACGACAATGAAACTTACCAGTATCCTAGATGCTATTTTTTTCTGACCTGCTGTCTCTTTCTCCACCCGGCTAATGTCTGTGATATCCATAAATTAAGGAGGAGATGTCACCAAGGAAATACGCAATCAGGATCTTTTAACAACTTTTTCAAAGGCCATGAAACTTCTTCAAAGTGCCACATAGGGACAGAATTGTTTATTATGAAGGGTCCCATGACTGCATGTGGGAATCTCTGCCAGTGGACAAAAACCATTGTGTTGGGCACTTCATAAAGAAAAAAAGAGTTACTTTAATAAAGATAAGTGAAGAGTGGAATACGGTTACCTAGTGCTGCATATTAATTTCTAGACAGAAAAAGAAAACCCTAATTAAGCAAGGTTCAGTGTTTCCAAAGTGCATTGCAGTTGTTCTGTAGGACAACAAAGAGTTGTGTGATTTCCTAGTTTGATTCAATACCATGTGCATGCAAATGATGCTGATCTCTCTTTTAATAGATGGCTGTGCCCCCAATGATTTGACACAGCAGCGTGGTCACTCTGGGCAATGTGCAAAGCTCTCCCATTGTATTAATGCGACAGCATTAAGGAGCCCGTGGCTGGCGGCGGCATTAGCATCATTGGCCGTAAGTGAAAAATCCACGAAAAAATTCCCAAAGAAGCAACATAGGTGGCAGGTGAACCACCTAGGTTACGTGACCTTGTGGCATTCATAACTATCTGCCAGCGGGATTGTGAGAAAACTGCCCACTGTGGCACCTGCCAGTTAAATTAATGATTGGATGTGAGAAGTTGCTTTGGAAGCGCAACTTGCGTCTCACAAGCCTCACTGGTGGCAGCACCTGCTATCGCAGGGCAGTGGTCCATTGCTGAACCGCTGTACCACACTGCCGGGAAGGGCATGAGGGTGCCCGGAGATCTAGAACGTGAAGTAGAAACTGACCAATTTTGCATATGTCAGCATTAATCCATTGAAGCTATTGCGTCATACCCTTAAGGTCGAGCTCAAGTGTCACCTCCAATGATGTGACAAGGCAGCATGGTCGCTATGGGCAGGGTGCAAAGCTCTCCCACAGTAATTAAACTGAAGTATCACGAGCAGTTGTTGAGGAGTATCAAAGAACTCCCATGGTATTAACAATGAAAACAAATCAACATTAACAAATTCCTGAAAGGATACAACAGAGGGCAAGGCTGAGTCCTCCCGTCAACAATGTTTCCGAGATTTGAGATTCGCTTTCATCTGAAAATACAAAAGCATAAAAAAAGGCATGATGTAGAGTCATACGCGCACAGTGTGAAGCATGCAGCCCACTGAGAGTGCACAGCGCCAGATGTTGTATACAGCCGAGCAAAAGCTGCAGGTTCTAGGTGAAAGCTTCCACGAGCGTCAACAGCCACATAGGTCTGAAAGCTTTCTGTGTTCAGATGGTCTGAATTATCCCAGAGTATGTACATATAAATAAGGTAAATCTTTGGAGTAAAGGAATAGGTGGCATCTCCACTGGTGTTTTTCACATCACCCACCAAGCAGTGCTTTCTTGGTACGTATGCTTATTCTGTTGACCCAGTGCAGAGGATTATAAATTTAACTTAACAAACTCATCATGTCAGACAACGTTTGCCCAATTATTACATAACAACCAAATGACGCTATACACAGACATCTGTTGCTGGAAACTGCTGCTTTGGAGTGACACTGTCAGTGCCAGGAGTTCGGTTTCTCAACCAAATTAAAATATATAATAATGTGATATATGCATTGCAATCGATGCTGACAGCAAAGCATGACCATGTCCCACTTTATGCAATTAACAAGCAAAATGGATGCGCTCCAACTGCTGTACACTCACTTTAATGCTTACCAGCACACGCTACAATGCGATGGCTGGGTTAGCATGATGGGTGCAGCTGCATTTTGGCATAATCCTTAAAGCTTTATTCTGTCAGGTAGTTCTCAAAGAAAATGGCCAAGAAAAGTGCACTCAAAAGTTAAAGCATGCACATGCTGCATACTTTTCCATTTCGAAATTAACAGCCAAGCTGCATTCTGTACACATCATTCCCTTAGCAACGACAGCTCCACTCTCCACCTCCGAATTCCTGGAACACGCAATCACTAGTGGTCCCACCAAACCTTACCTGACAACACAAGCTCCTTAACGCCTTCCTTGATGGCACTTTTAACTTCGCTGAAAAGTTCGTACTGCCCATCCACCGAGTAGTTATCCTGGGCAGAGGGCTGAGCTCTTGGATAAAGAAACATGCTGCAATTGAAACAGTCGCGGAATGAATAAAATTTGAAGTCGCTTACAACAAAGTGGCGAGGGCGCTCAATTCGGTTTCGGCAAACAGCAAATACCTTTTGTGAGAGTGGCAGGCGATGACCGCTAGCTTGTTGCATGGATTCAGCATCAAATGCGAGTTGCAAAACACGGTAGCCGCGTCGAGAAACTTCGACACTATCCCCTGCAATCACCAGAAACCGAATATTGCTTCGCATATCATACTGCAGGCAATGCGTGATCCATAAAGTTTGTACGAAAAAAAAAGTGCGCGGCGCAGTGCAGTAAGTGCCATCTCTCGTGCCCAATTCCATAAATGATTATCCACAAGGTTCAGAATACTGGAGCTGCGCTATGACACTCGGAGATTAACTTTATTTAAGCGCACTGCATGTCAACAAAGACAGCGAACTCCAAGAACTTCTGTCCAACAACAAACTGTGCAGCTTTGAGTGCCATAAGGTACAGATTAGACCCGTAACCTTTGCGCTAGCACCTATCTCCACAGAACACCGACTCTTCGAGGAGAAAGTTCACTCGAAATGGTTAAAAGTAGCATAGGATAATGCTGCGGCTGAACAGCAGACGCTTACCTCTTCAGCCTGGAGTAAACTGGCGCATGGATTCGTATCAATAATCGTGACCAGCAAGCTGCCCTCGTCCTCTGTTTTGAAATAAATCACGGGAACAAGAACTACATTATAATAGTTTGTCACAGGAATCATGCCGCAAAAAAAAGTTTGGGCTGCAAGTTCCCATTGATGACGTTTGGAAAAAGTACGTAAAAGGCAATAATTATACTGTACCACAAGGCATCGTAACAAGTGGAAGTGTCCTGTCGGTTGTGCACTTTAGGAACTGGAAAGAATCGCGTTCAATGAGCTAGATGACTTTAAAAAAAAAATCTTGACTTATTCACGGAGCAGACACAACTTCAGTTGCTTGCGGCTCGCGTCCGCGCGATACCGGCGAATTAACAGGCATGTCAACTACAGCAACAGATATAACGCTATATAGGTGTCGCGACTAAACAGAACAAATTTCTAGATTCATGTTTATTAGTCACAGTTTGTTGAAACTTTAAATGTTTGTATTATAATTAGTCACACATTTGACGTTTTAAGACATAATAAACACTTACATACGCACGACTAATTTTGTTTGCATTTGGGGGGCCGGCTTATGTGACACCCTTTCCAAGCACTGTGGTCCTGGGGAAGCTAAGCATCTAGCAGGGGGGCACCCCTATCCATTAAATAACTGGCGGGTTCCTAGTGGTACCAATATTCACTCGTCATCCTGCATACGAGGCTGGTGCTGCACCCGTTTCAGTGAATTCAATTTTATTTTAGCTGGAGAGACGAGAATTTCCTCTGCAGTCCTAATATTCTGATAAAAGACCCGAGTATTGTGCAGAAAATTCTTGAAATGCACTTAATTGACTGATGGAGCGGAGATTGATGCAACAGTAGTAACATGGCAGATCTGTTGTAACGTAGCTTCACATATAAAAGTTTATCTCATTAACAAACAATGCTGGTCATATGAAACCTCTGCAATATTCTATGCTACAACAATTAAAAAAGGATAATTGTCACTACAGTTGCTACCTTTATCTTCTGCATTTGTAGTACACTTACATTCACCAGCTACAAAAGAGGCCAAAGGGCCAGAGACCGGTCTTCTTATATAGTCAGTGCATTTAAAGCATCCAGACAAGCTGGCTCATGAAATCTACTACAGATTCAAGCAAGTAACAAAAGATTGCACCAACCTTCTTACCCAGCAGCTCCCATGTGTATGCTCCGAGTTGAACATGGAGATAGCAGCCTTCAAATCAATGTTGACATGTGTACCATTTTTCAGAGGCCAATGCAATTCTGAATATTCATTTGTGTGCGTCATCACTGAACCCCCTCCTTACTGAATCTTTATCAATGCATGTCTCTAACTGCCCTGGTTTTAGCAAGCGGTGTTGTCAAGTGGGCATGCAGTGCTGTTTAAGACGGGATGCGGCAAATAAAATAGTCAGTTTGGCCAAAAATTTTTATGGTTCGGATTATTTTTATTGTAAATAGCACAAACAGATAATGAATAAATAAATAACAATAACAGTTTTATTTGTAATGTTACGGATCATGTGCCCCAATACACAGTTGTGGATATGGCATTCTCCATACAGAGCATAACACACTGCCGTAACATTGCTACACATCTGCCTGACTGGCACGGTGTGCGCCCAGCTTGCGCAATGCTGCCTGCACAAGGTTTGGCACAGCACCATCTTCACTGCATTGCAACAGAAGGGCTTCCTGAAGTAGGACGACAAGTTCTTCTCTCAGTTCAGATGTTTTCATCCGCTGGGTTACATCAACAAGGAGCAATAGCTGTTGGCTAAAACACTGGCCAGGCAGTGAGGTCAGGCCAAACAGCAGCACCACGAGAATGTCCTGAAGGTCCTCCTCCGAGAGGTCATCGGTGGCCTTCAGACAATCCTAAAAGCAAGTAATGAAATTTGATGCTTTTGCAACTGTTTGGCATATCTGCAGTTTCTGCTTCACATAAGCAAGTCACATCCAATCCTCACTGTGTTTAGTGCACAGCAATGCACAAAATACTGTACAGCCAAAACAATAAAGTAACCTCTCTCAGCCTTGTTTCTTCACATCTCAGGGCTAAGTTCTTGATTTTATTTTAGAATTAAGAACTGCATGAAGTATGGCAATAGCTGTAGCAATGCTGCGAAACATGGTATTTGTAATGATATATATATATATATAAAAAACATGCTCACCAAAACAGTGTTAGCGAAGCAGGTGAACAGGGAGCTCCAGTTGCCAACAGCAATGTAAGTCTTGCACCCAATGAGGCACATCAAAAGTTGTTGCAGAAGTGCAACAACAGACACATCTGGACCCATATCTACACTTAATGCTGTCTTGAGATGAGCTGCTAATATTACCCACTCCTCAGATGTAGCCCCTGCAAGCCACTGGAAATAGAATAGTGGATTTTCCCACTAAATCAAACAACTCAGACATTTCAAAAGCACAAAAGAAGGTTGTTTCATTCATATCTTAAAAAAGAAAAAAAATTCTTAAAAAATCCCAGCAATGAAAGATCAAGTGTATGAAGAATATTGACTGACTCTGAATGAGTGAAGTCATGTAAAGAAGACCTTGATAAGAGCTGTTCACCATATCACGGCCACTTGTTGTCAAGCCATGGGGTACAGTTAGCAGCAAAGGTTTATGGGATACAGGTTTGCAAAAAAATCATTATTCTGGTGTCGTCATGCAAGCCAATCACCTAAAATGACTGCATAAATGATAGGACTTGCATGCTTCATCCGCTGGTATTAATACCCGGCGAGTGGACCAAGAGGTAGCGCTATAACAAATCCGTTTCCGAGAACATGCCTCCCATAAACTTTTACTGCCAACTGTACATTTGCATCTAGTGGTCATGACTACACTTATGGCGACTAATCTTCTTGAGGTAAAACGAGGTGAACGCAGAAGGCAATGAAAGAAAACGGAAGCAGCATTCTAATGAACATTTGTTGTAGCAATGTGCTGCATGGCAAGCACAATGGGACTGCACTTGTTTTTCATGAGCGACTATGGTGCTTTGACTCCTTTGTGGCCGATCTCTCCTCACTGGTAAGCATAACAAACATGTGTAAAGACTGTAATAAACCTGCTGCTGTACATCATCGCCTGATTTCTGACTTCTTGGTGTCTACTTTCATGTTTTTCCTCTTTCCACTGCTTCCACCACACCCATGAAAAATGAGGATCAAGCATGAATTCCAAATGTTTGAACAGCTCCATTGTGAACTTACCATTTTCATCAGAAAGGTACAAAATTTGGCAAGACTGTGGACAGTTCTCGGTACAGAAAAGTAGTGTACATTACTTTTAGACACATCGATAAAAATTTCTGGGGACATGTTCCTCCAATAGAAGCCCATATAATTATAGTAAAACCTCATCAATTCAAACTCACTTATTTAAAACTTCTGGTATATTTGAACTGACGCTTTGGTCCTGTCAACATCAGGTGCCGTCGAAAGGTACCTCCCCTTGTGGAGAACCTGTTTCCGCAACGCTCGTGGACACTTCGTCGTTGGCATCCATGGATGAGTTCAACCGTAGGCCAACATTTAAGGAGGGAGGGATGTGGAAATCCTGTTCCCCCCTCCATTTCAACGCGGCTCATCTTCACCACTGTGCGTCAGGATAGCACCGGCTGGGTGAAGAGGGAAGCCTCCCTCATAGGGGAAAGGGAATGACAATGGGAGCGCAACCTCGTAGGTTACGCGGAATTCTGCGGAACCGGACAGGGTCTCTTCGGGATCCGGCCAGCGTCACGAGCGGTTGCAGCCGCACGCTCTCGTCATCTTCCGTGGGAGGTGCACGGAGATCCGTCTTGCCTTGCTGCTGGACTTCTGGTTCCAGGCAGCGAAGCGAGCGCAGCAAACGTGCGCTCTCAGTACCTTCCCCGGCAAATGCTCGGGGCCTCGCCCCAAGAATGCGGCGCACACGGGAAAACCCGGCCACCATTGTCAGCGCATACAAATGTTTTCTGCCGATACTTCCGAAGTAGTGCCCCCTGCCCCAGCCGGTAAGTCGGAAGCCCTTCTTACGTAGCCTTCTATTTCCGAGGAATGCCTCGTTGATGTTTAGTAGCTAGCTGGCCCGCTCTGTGTATTGATTGCAAGTGTAATAAATAGCATATGAGTGTTCACGCATTGTCATCCCTCCCTTTGTTCCCTTGAGCACGAACCCATCCGCAGTTAGCGAGTGGGAACGCTGCATCCGTGGAGTGGGAGTGCGGGCAGGGTGGTTTCTTGTTGCGTTTTAAAACAACATTAACCAACTGCTTCACAAAATGAAATCATACATTTTACACCATCAAAGATGCATTGAAAGGACACTCGAATTTCAGTTTTGGGTTTTTATGGGGGCCAACGTCCCAAATTGACTTAGCCTATGAGGGGTGCCATAGTGGAGGGCTCCAGATAATTTCGACCACGTGGGGTTTTTTAATGTGCACTGACGTCGCACTGTACATGGGCCTCCAGCATTTTGCATGTATCGAAATGCGACTGCGATACCCTGGATCGAATCCACATCTCGCAGGTCAGCAGTCTACCACCATAATACCACCATAAGCACTGAGCCACTGCGCTGGCGCGAATTTCAGTGTTATTATTGCACCTACACTAGAGCGTCATCTAAGGAGGACCACTGACTCAAGGTGGTTCTCATTCAACAGTGCTCTGTTTTTCGAAAACACAGTCCCAAAATCTGCTTGAAGAAAGCAAGGAGCATGCTTAATATATGCTTCTTATAAAAAGAAAAACTCCTGCCAGAATGTCACCTTTAGTGGCTGGTGCAACACTCGCTAAAAGGCACCCAAGTATTGTGCAATTAAAAAGCCCCTGATTACCCCTGACTGAAAATTCACTATATACGAGTGTCTCCCAGGCATCGCCCCTAAAACTCACGGCAGCAAAGTTTTTTTGTTTTTTTTTAAAGTCTCATTAGCAGCAGGGTCGCAGCTGTAGCAAATCAAGCAATTTCAACCATGTTTCTCTATGCCCAGCCCTCCCTGAAGCTCTGCCTCTCACCCACCCTGGCGACTAGCCTTACCAAGCAAAATTTCCCTTCTTCACTTGCTTTAGGAGGAACCACAGAGTATGTCCGATGTCTATGTCACAGCCCTGCCTTGCCATTGTGTATGCTTTTTTTTTACGCGGCATATAATTACGGTACTGCTTCCATGCACTTCCTGGTACGCACCTGTTGCCTAGAAGCATCAGAATGTGGAGTGCCACGCTATGCATGGAACACAATTATCAACATAGGAGGGCCGAGTTACAGCAATGTCGGAGCAGCTTTTTGAGTTGACTGTGTGCGTGTGCCCATGAGTGTGCTAAAATAGAAATGAACTATGTAAACAAACAGCACAGCAGCGAGACCACACAGAGACACAAATGGACCTTATGGCAACAAAGTAAAATGTACACCTTTTCTCGCATGAAAATAATGATGTGATGATAATGATCGGGAATAATTAGAAGACGGTGTGATGTTGTCCACCACTCACCCGTAAATGAGAACAAAAGACGAATGAAATGTGTAGTGGCTGTGCAATCATAAGCACACCTTGGATGCCAGCAGAGTGGACAAGAAGATTGGCTTTGTAGAGAGGGAGTACAAACAAATTTTGATTTGAATTTCTACCGCCTTTCAGAGCACACATGGCTCTAATATTTTGCAGAAACTATCATAACGGTCTGAACCATCTACAGAGTTTGTTTATTTTAAACTTCCAATTCTGCTCCGGGGCCCTTTAAACAACAATTATAGTACCAATTGCAGCTAACTTTGTGTATCCAAAACAACCCTTAAGCACCATGTCACGAAAAAAATAGGAATTCTTAACATGACAGCACATTTTCTGCCCAAAAACCTCACATACTTGAAGGTTTGGTAACTTGCACATGCTGGTGACGAAGCAACTGTCTAGGTGAGGACACTACTACTTTGATGTAGACTCTTTGAGTGCTGTTTGCCATCAAAAGAGCCACAATAAGGTGAAAAGCCAGCGTCATCTCAGTTAGCCCACGTACCGCAACATGAGTATCACATTTTTTGCCTTGACAAGTGCACAGCACTGATTTTTAATCATGTGAATCAAGTACCACAATTACCCAACGCTAATGTGCCCACTTTTGTAGTGCTCAATTGATTTTCATACTTGTAAAAACAGGAAATGCAAAACACACACAAAAAAGTGAAAAGCACTGTGAACAACTCAGGCCTAACGTCTTCAACAAAATGCCACCTACAAATAAAAAAGGACTCAGCTGTCATTGTGTGATGACACTGACACTGAGGCTGCTCTAAGCGTAGTTTCTGAACTTTTCTTCAGTCAATGCCACTTGTCACTTTCCACCCTTGCTTAATTATACAAGCATAGGAACAACCTGCTGGCAATGATGCACTGCATTACACTACTGTTATGAGGCTGTGTGCACGCAGAAGAGAGTAAAACACAAGACAGAAGTCCAGGTGAAGCAGGTGACAACAGTTGCAACTGGCCGACAGCAAAATGCTACTTGCACATAAATGATTAAGATTGTTTCTTGGAGTGAATGAGATGCTGAAAAGTTGGTCTTGCAGCAGCCTTCAGGAAAGAAAACTATGGGCACAGTTTGTGGATTTTAAAATTTTACTAAATGTGCTGCAGATGGAGGGTATGAAAGACAGGAGAGAGAAAATATTTGGAAGCACAGTGTTAAGGCACTTTCCTGGCATTCTCAATCCCTCCTATCTTTCACCCCATTTACCGATTCTTTCATGACATCTAGTTCAGGCATCTAGCCCAAGTGAGACAGTTACTGATTCGTTTGTTCCTTCGTAAGCTCTACTATCGCTTGTGTACTGAACACTATCAAATACAACAACAGAAACAAAAATGACGACCTCATAAATTTGATTTTTTCAGAACATGCTGTGGTATGCTGGTGCCCAATAGTCGGAAATGCTGAGGCTTACATGTAATGCAAATGATGTTTGTACAAACATGTCGATATAGGTACAGGAGGTGTCAAACAAAAAACATTTCAAAGGGCAAACAAACAAGCTACCATTTGTGTCAATATTTAGGGCAACCTCGAACAATACATTACACTTTATAATATCCAAATAATCTAGAAGGTGAAAAGTTTATATAAGCAATACTTAATAAAATGGCAGTACTATGAATATGGAGACTGCATCTCATAATTTTAAGTATAGAAACTGAGCTATTATGAATAACGACTCACTGCAATTAAATCTTAATAAGTTTTGTAACACTGAAATAAATAAAGATGAAATGGCAACTCATGAACTGTAGCACTAGAAATGCTTGTTACCAATACATGCCACACAAAGCTTGTGCAGTCAGTCGCAGAACATTTGTCCCACAAACCAAATAATTATCAATAAAAGACAGTTTTCATCTTACCCACTACTCATTAATCAGAAAGTGACTTTGCAAAAAAGCACCTCTTACACACAGTTACACACTTTTGTCAACAAACATGAAAGCAGAAATGAAGTGCCATTCTTATCAGGCCACTTACAAGGCAGAAATGTGGCATCAGAAGGTCACACAAGGAGGACTGAGGAAACTGAGCAGCAATACGCTCACACTCATTTCTCCACTGCTCAGCATCAAGCAGCAACAATTCTTCACTGAAATTATGAACAGTCACTGCACCTGTTTGGAAAACAACAGGTACCATGATAAAAATATTTGCTATACAGCAAAGTGCAGAAGAATAAATGCTTGCAAAAATGCTCAAGCATGCACTCTCTCTCTCTCTCTCACACACACACATGCACGCACACATGCACGCACACGCATGCACATGCACAAAAAGGCGATAAAGGCTATGCAATTTAGCCTGCACAAGTTCACGCAAAATGAATTTTCAGCATGCCACTGTGATATGCCTTAGACTAGTTTACAGCAACTATGAACCTTATTCATGAGACACCAATTGACCGGCATGCCTATGCAGGCAACCATGGCACGCAATAACATGGTGGTCGCATCACGTCACGGACACATAAGCGAGACAATCCTGATTCCCGGAAAACCCAATGGTGGCTGGTAGGGTACAGGGTTGCCATACAGGAGCCCCCTGCCACCTGCCAAATCTCAGAGTGAATAGGGTCTATAGCTATGCTCTGGCTGAGGAAAAACTTTTGAAGAATATGTACTGATGGCAAGAAAAAAATATATATATGGCGATCACACATTTGTGGAAATGCGGATGATGAGCACTAGCTAGCTTCCCGTTGTGCTTCTCTTATTCATGGTTTTGCAATTTGCAGCTTTGCATAAATCACAAATTCGATTTATGCATCTTTCACGCATGGCTTCTGCCTCACAGGTCGGAACTTGAGGATCCTAACGTCTGCCATGGGAGGCTTGTCATTACACCTTGCCCGCGTTACAACGCCATGCCACGAGTTCGGGCCACAAGACTCAAGAGGTGACAGCCACAGGAGGAGTGGACACAGCATTAGCGTCTCACAGACTAGGTCAAGCGAACGCGGCTTTAACCCAAAATCTTCTTTACGCACTGCAACACATACAGACGCTACATGCCAAAATTTCTTTCTGGTATTGTGGTGTTGTCTCTGTTAATGCGAGAGCATTAAGGAGCTCATGCAGCAGAAAATCCGGTGGCGATGGCATCAGCGTCGGCGTCATTAACCATGAGCGAAAAATCCACGAAAAATCCCCAGAGAAGCAACCTGGGAGACAGGTGGGCCACCTAGGTCATGTAACCTTGTGGCATCATCACAACCTGCCTACCGGATTGTGAGCAAACAGCACTAGGGCAGGTGGCAGTTAAACTAATGAGTGATCGAAAGAGGTTGCTCAAGAAGAGCAACCTGGATCACACGAGTAGCACCAGTGGCAGCACCTGCCATCGCAGGGCAGTGGCGCATTGCTTAGCCGCTGCACCACTATGCCAGGAGTTTCACGAGGACTCCCAAGGATCTATGAATGTTAGAGAATTGCAGAATGCTAAGTAAAAAATTACAAGCTCTGCATATATGGGCATTAACCATTACCTTCCGCATCATACCTTTAAAGTAGACCTTAAGAGTCCCTTTCAATTGTTTTAACACTTTTTACATCAACAGACAACTGGAATGTGAAACAAATTTTGGCATGCAGCGTCCGTATGCAACGCAATGTAGGAGACTGTATCGAAGCCATGTTCACTTGAACCAAGTCAAGAGGTGCTCACCGTCTGAATGTGTCGTCCTACCCTCCGCTCTCCTCCTTCTCGCAGTATACCTCCTCTAGCTTCTAAACGTGCGCTCCACCTGGCATATGTGCGAACACTTGATGCTGAGAGCCACAACTACTACGCATAGTCCAGGAACCTCTGCCTTATCCCTTTCAGGTCCAGTGATTCCATTTGGAATCACCAAATTTAGAGGCCATCAGCCTTGAACTGAGCAGGAAAGTCCTACTGTTTTCGCTGTAGTTCTGACATATAGCAATTCATCGACATATGTTAGCAGCCTTTCACCTGACTGACATAAAATAGTAGGTAAGAAAGGGACGTAAAAACAGCATACACTTCGCTGTCACCATCGCCTGGTACCACGTCACAGAAAACCATTTTTGTTTTAGAGTGACCCTCACATTATTCCTTCGGAATAAATTCTTTCAGAAAGACACATTTACCAGTGCTAAAGTATTTCATAAATAATAATTATTCCAAATGGAATCATTGGGACCTGGAGGTCCTATTGTAGAATAAGCAGCGCGGTCGTATTTGATTTGCTTCTGACTGTTTGTGTTATGTAATAATCCCCTCTCCCGCAGTCTATGTGTAACAATGAACGTTTTTTCCTCCTAAGAAGATGGCTACATTCAACACAAGCACTTTTAATGTGGAAAGGAAGAAGATTCAAGAGCGGCCCACCATACATGTTGAGGTGATGATTCATTCGATGAAGAAGATCTAGCATTCACCGCACGTAGGTCAGCAACCGAAACACAAAGCATAACACAAAAAAGTTGAACCTTTATGGAATATCGCCCATGGTAGAAAAAATTGGAGGACGCTTAAGATTTTCCTTTAAGTGTAGAACGCGATAGCGTGTTGCAGCACTGCCAGGGAGTCCACAGAACGGCATCGCCCGTTCGGTGCGACGCCTTGCCCGTAAGACGAATCGCTCTGCTACGGTGAAACGGACGCGCGGAGCGGCAAACCATGTAGAAGCGCTGCCAGGCGCCTTGCTGAAACACGCGGGACTCAAGTTGCAGTCGTAGTTTGTCGGCACATCATTCTCGACAAACCCGATGCCACAAATGCCAGCATAGCTTCCGCGCCGAACAAACGGCCAGCAAGCCGCAAGCTTTGTGGTGAATGCGCTTTGGATGCGCGCTGCGTTGTTCACCGCTCACCGCGTGATTCCTGCGTGCCCGCACGGCCACACTGCGCCCAAATGAGACGAGCGGGAGGCGCTGCCGTCGCACGTTATCTGTTGGGGCAGTGGTGTACATTACGAGGACGACGAGGAAGGAGGACGAATTTTTCGCTCACGGCCAACGCCACCGACGACACCGGCTTTTATGCGACACGGGGCCCTTAACGCTGTCGCGTTAAAACTGAAAACTGCAGGATGATGCAGAACCAAACAGTAGTGCAACTACGTCAAAGGTTGAAAACCATACAGATTTGAACCTCCAAAAATCCGACCAACTCGACCAACTGTTCGTGTTGAGCGACCAAAAAAGTCAACACAGAAAAATCTCTATTGCGGTGGATGAAGCATGATACTGCTGAACAAGGCAGGCATCATGGATAGGAACCCCCACTACAAGGAGCACATTCACAGCATGAATACCTCAAATGCTTCTGCATTGATTCAATTTGAGAATTTTGCATTACAGATTTTTAGTCAGCGCAGTAAGGTAGATGCTGTGAGCTCGAGGCTGGAAATCTGGATACTGGGAGCACAGTTGCCCTGCCTCTTATGCTCATTTGGCTGTAAAGACAGGAGGCTATATGCGGACCAGCAGGCATATGAAATATAAACCTGCTCAAGAAGGTAAAGGCCACTTAAAAGGGACATAGAGGACAAACTGAAATAGGCCTAGGTTGATGGATTACCATGTTCTAATTATAAAGAAGCTACTTCCACAGAAAAAAGAGCTCTTATAAGCTAGATAAAAACAAAAATTAAAGGAAGCATTACCACCACTGGCTATTTCCACAAGTACACATCAGTGACATCAGGTGGAAATCTGCTGAAGTGAACAGAAAACTAAGGATTACGCACCCAACTACTATGGTAACTTATACATCGCTCCTTTAGAGCACTTTTATCACACAAAGAATACAAGAGCAAAACTAGATGTGGAAAATTAAGCGAGGCAGACCTGTGACACTTGGCATCATCACTGTCACAAGTTTGAAACGGAGGGGTGCAAAAAAAATATTCCAACTTGTAATTACGCATTTGTCAGCAATGAAAGCGTCAGTCTCCTGGCAAACAAACAAACAAAAACATTACAGGTTCGGCTACCGGGTTTTACTAAGAACAAAAATCTGATGCAGTTAACCTCAGTGCCCCTTTAAAGGGGCTCTGAAACACCTTCCGAGGAAAGCACACCAACTCGCTTAAATCACTGCATTGTGTTGTCATGAAAACCTGAGCCAAATAATACACTTCTACACGCAGCAGAGGATCCACAATCACGCGCGAAAGTTGGCGAGCCCTTCCCGGCAACTTTTTCATGCCTGCACTCTCCTCCGTTGCTCGCATCTACGTATACATGTTGAGAGGTGGCTACTGGTTTTCAGGCGTCAGTGCCGCGGCCAATTAGATGCGTAGCTCCGGCGGGTCAGGAAGCTTTGCCCCTGGAAATGGGGCCGGCGGAGGAGCGCCGACCTTCTAGCGTGCAAAAAGTGTCGAGAGGAGAAGGAAAAGCGCGAAGACGCTGAAATTCAAATTTTGACTGCAGATAACTCAGCTTCTAAAAAGCGCGTTAGAAAATTTCTTGCTGGACAGTATTCGTTAAGAGGCGTCCTTTAACATCCCAGCCATACTGGAACTTTATTAGAGCCCCTTTCAGTGCCCCTTTAAACAACCACACATGCATCTGTGTCTAATATGGCCTAATATGGCCTGCAACATGGCAGCAGCAACTATCATCTAGTCTGTGCTTTATAACAATGAAATGCACTGTGACACACACTACAGGAAGCCCTACCCTTCTTAATGGCAGCCAAATGCCCAATTTTTCACCATAAATGGGCTGCCACTGCTTAATGAAGGAAAGTCATCCTCATATGGCGTGTTGCACGTCATATTGGACGCAACTGTACAGCCACACTCAACATGGAATGCAATGCGCCAGCAGCAACTCGATGGAGTTGTCCTCAGTGCCACCACTTCTCATGTACAGTTGGGCCATGTTAATTCAAACATGGGTAATTTATGACTCCATTAAAATCAAACAAGTTTTTAAAATCTGGCTGGCCTACTAGCCTACTATGTCCACTAATGATCATCTAGAACAATATTTGTATAAAGTTGCCTTCAGTGTACCCTAAGTAATAAGACAGCTGTACATCAATCAGTCAATCAATATAACAACGTAAATCAAGTTCTTAGAAATATTAGCATAGACTGGTACAATGCCACTTGAGATGGCAATTCAAATTAGGAACATAAGTTTGGAAGCAGTCTTTCACTGTCATTTGCAAAGTAATGAATGAAAATCCTAAATTTGACCATGTGATAGCAATTAATGAAATTTAAAATCTGAAGAAATACTTGCAGATATTGCACAAATGTCCCCCAAAATACAACATATAAAAATAAAAAATAAAAATGCTGACTCACCAAAGACTTCACGTCCAGGATACTTTTTAAAGAGGCATTTTATCGCTGCACAGCTCAGGCCAACGCCACACAACAGGTCAACCCCTTGTGTAGTCCAGCTATCATCTACCAAGAGAAAGCATGAATAAAAGAAGCTTTAGTTGGAAGATTCACTCTCTTGCTCCATGCTCAACAGCACATGAACCACTAATAGTTCGCATGCAGAAAGCAAATGCCATCAGACTGCTATACTAGCAAAATGGGGAAGCAGCCGTGATGACTGCTTTTGCATTCTGGACAGACACTGCCACACATTGTGAGGCACCTCCATGACATATCATGTAAGTACACTTTAGAGTTTGAAATCTGTACAAAATTGAAATTTCATTTCGAAAAAATTAAGCTTTTGGAAGGCATGCATGAAAAACAGCCAAATTGGTTATTACATTAATTTCTGCTATTGATAATGAACTACTGTAAATGACTTTTTTTTTTACGTCATTTTTTTGCAAATCACTGATCACTGAAACTTTAGAACAATTTGCAGACACCAAATTTTGCAAGCTCACTGGAGTTAGATAGTAAATAAATACACCATTGGAGACTGTATAAAAGTGTCAACAAAAACACTTCAGACAACTACTACGTCTGGTGTTTATGCTAGATTGTAAATGTTAACAAAAACCACACTACCATAATGCAAGAATCTCTGGATGCAATTTTCAGCATATACAGCAGCACGTGAATATCAGAGTTTGATCTGTGTGACAGTGCATACTGCTAACAAGACCAATTTTTCACTAATTCCATGCCACTGACAAAAAGTGCAAAGGTAAAATCCTTGCAAAAATTCAGTCAGAGCAACAACAGCAAAAAAAAAAGATTTTGCAGGCCCAAGCAACCTCAACTTATATTTACCTATATCTATATAGGCTTGCAAGAAACGAAGCACTTTCTCTTTCCTAGCACCATTGAGTTCCAGACAAGCCTTGTCAAGCATCTGGACCAGCATTTGAGCCATGGGAGCAATATAGTGCTTGGACATCTTTGGTGCAATGGCCTGAAAAGTAAATTGCATGTATTGCTCCAAAACAGTCATCACAACTGTCACACAAAACTAAAGATCCACGTGCTGGTTTTGGTTTTTGAGGAAAGGAAATGGTCTGGCATCTCATCTCGATGGACACCTGAACAATGCTGTAAGGGAAGGGATAAAGGAGGGAGTGAGAGATCAAAGGAAGAAAGAGGTGCCATAGTGGAGGGCTCTGGGTGAGGATCTTTAACATGCACTGACATCGCACAGCACAAGGGTTCCCTTTGCATTTCACCTCCATCAAAACGAAGCAGCTGCGGCCAGGTTCGAACCTGGGAACTCCGGCTCAGAGCCACCCAGCTTACCTCACCTACTCAAATCCATCACTTTGATCAATGGCAAGAATCGGTCCATTAACACGCCTGCAGCCATTTCTGGTCGTGCAACACTCTCTTGTGCATGGCTGAAAAACTATACTACAGTTTCAGGTTTGGTTTTCTTATCTTCCACTACACAGCTTTAAATTTTTTAAGCCTCTCCATGAAAGTTCTCAGCGCAATTCAGTCATATCAAGCAAGACACCCTTGTTTCATGCCAACAGCGCTCGAAAATGGTTCTCATCTTGCAGTTTTACTGCATCATTCTTTGCAGAGCTCTTTGATGAAAGTGAAAGTTATAGGTGAGGAGATGACAACCATTAAGTAACATAGTGACATCGATGTGCGACGAGACAGAGAGCCTCAGTTGACCCACGACAAGCTTAAGCACGCCTCAGGTCATGGAGAAGCATTCAATTTGCAAGCTATGCTATGAAATGTGCATAGCTGAACATGAAGCCAGCAACAGCCTTCAGGGACTTCTTTACAGAACCGCATCGTGGTTATACGGGCTAACTTTTCTTTTCTTCGTTCAAAATCAGGAGATTTTTGACAAAGGGTTTTACTGCAGTATAAGCTACCAAATGTATACTGTACATTTTTTTTACTATCAATTTTTGGCTCCTTAAACTGATGCTTAGTTTCAAACTTTTGGACCACCAAAAATCTGCCAAGCAAAGATTTTCTTTCATATGGTTCAACTATCCTGTTTTCTTTCGTAAATCCTCGAAAAGGTAGTCCCTTCAGCTACGTTTTGGTATCCTACAATAAACCGAAATGCATATATTTACATCTCAATAAATTCTTGCACACACCACTGTGAAACTGCTCTTTTTCCTCTGGTAAGAAAGGAGTTAACAATGACAGTGTTTCTCGTATCTAGCAAAAGTCCCAGCACAATGAGCAGAGTTAATTACTTCGTGTTAAAATACATGACCAAAACACTATTACAAAATGTGTGCATTTTTTTTACTTTAAAATAAGTTTTATATGGCAGACAATTTTTTTTTTTTAAAGCATAACACAGGTGTAACGTTCAAAGAAGCACAAATGCACTTAAATCTTGTCACAAAAGGTTGAAAAAGAAAGTGATTTGTTCTTACCATGAACACACGAACAGAAAAGAAGTCTTCTGGGTGTGGATCACTGGCGCCAGCCAGTTCAATATAGCGTATAATTCTAACTAGCAACCAATCACAATTCACAATGTTGCTGCTCTTCACCAGTTCTTCAATCAAGTGCACGTAATTGTTATGGTGTTTTGATGTCCTGGTGTCAACAAGGTTTTCAAATGCTTCCAAAAGAAAGCTTCCCAGCACATCTTGTTCTGCTTCAGGACACTTTTTATATTCGCAAACAACTCGAAGGTGCACTAGCAGCTGCAAAAAACGGTGGTAGATGTCATCAAGCTGTGTGAAGATCCGCAATGTGTTCACGACTTATGAAGTGAGCTTGCAAAGTTCATGCCATTTTAAATGTAGATATTAAGTATTACACATCAGGATCTATTTCATGGGCTCTTAAAATATATCAAGGCAATGTTACTTCAGATGAGGTACTTCCCATGCCGAAAGCTAAGGCTAAGATTCCACTACAGTCTCGAGGCCTGAAATGTACCTGAATGCCTTCAAGACCAATTCTGGGAGAACTCTGAAAACTTTCCTAGCTTATCAAATGTCTACTTCACAGAAATATCAAACATCACACACCAACTGCATTTTAATAGCAGTATCCAGAAACAATAACATATTAGCATTACAAGGAAAGGATAACAGCAGAAGAAAAGGCATACTAATCTTTAGAGTACCAAAAGATAGTGTCACACATTAGTTTTATGCACTTTATTCAGTAGCCTTTGATTGCCCCTATTTCACAAACAGGTACAATGCCGTAAAATGACACTGGCTTGATGTTTCCTGCAAACCCTTCAGCAGCTTTATGCTCCTACAAGGATTGAAATAATGAACTCGGTGTCAGTGGCAT
This sequence comes from Amblyomma americanum, assembly GCF_052857255.1. Lineage (NCBI taxonomy): Eukaryota > Metazoa > Arthropoda > Arachnida > Ixodida > Ixodidae > Amblyomma > Amblyomma americanum. Next base: position 28,287,690 of record NC_135498.1, read on the forward strand.
CACAGAGCCTTGTTGCTGCCTCTAAAACCATCTCCATACTGCTATCAACTAACATCCTTTACAAGCAACTTTAATATTTCTTCAAGATCTTTCTTTTAATGCTTCATGCCAAGAAGCAGGAAGAAAGTATACCATTTTAAGCAGAATTTCTTTTTTCTGTGCACTGCATCACAAGAAAACAAAACAAATCCTGCACCATAGGTAGGCACATTTACAAAAATTGGCCCAAAGCTCGGCTCACTAAAGGTCTGCTTATGTCCAGGGTTAGCTATGGGCAAGACTCACCTCTGCAACTGCGGTGGTGGATCCATTAGTAACAGCCAAGTCAACAAGGCCTTGAATGACTTCCATGGGAGACTCCATGCATAGGCTGGCAAAATCACTCAACACCTGCTCAGTGCTCTTATTATTTTTCATGACATAAAAGGAAAGATGCCATAGCTTTAATTAGCAACTTCAACAAAATTACACTAAGCACAAAGGCTTCTTTTTTGTGACAAAAGCACATGCACAAATGTAAACCTTCTGTATAACCAGACATGTTGGTTAATTCATCTGTGCGCGTGCACAGAAAAATGAGCATGCATAAATACTTAACACCACACGAATGACCAAAAAGATAATGGCAGAGTATTCAGTGTGGCTATACTTTCCAGACATATCACCTCAGATGCGAGATACAGCTTTATGATATTAGATACTTTTGTCATATTTTTTAATTGTATGAAAGCGTAAAACATTGCATTTCACTGCCCGTAGCATTACATCCAAGCTGCATCTTTATATCTCGTAGTAGCATCATCATGGTCTGGTCAGGATATTACTTCTTTTCGTTTTTTTTTTCTTGCCATAGCAGTACGTCTGGTCTCTAGCTCCCCTCTCTTATCACTTCCAATAAATGTCCCTTTTATCAAAGTTTACCCAACACAGTAAAAGGACTATCACCTCTGAACTGCGTCCATGGTCAGTATCACAGATGACGTTCAGTTTTTTAGTAAGTCGGCTTTCAAAGTCAGCCAACTTCAGCGTAGGGAGGCGACTGAAGCTCTCTGAATGCATCATATAAAACAACATTGCTTCTTGTAACTTTGGAGGTGCTGCACTACAGGTCTTGAGCACAAGCTGCAAATAGTAACATAAGAACAATACACTTATGACCATTACTTGGTGCTGGCCTTTGCATGTAGCTCCCAGTTCTTCAGCACAGCAGCTGCTCCTCCATTATTATGGCAAGGATGCATACCAAACATGCACACACAAAAACAAACACAAAAATATGCACAACTGTCTTAGGAAAAATAATTGCTTGTTACACCCCTGTACATAGCAACCTTGCCTACTGAGATCCACTCAGATTGCAGTCAAGAACACTGAGGCTTACTTGTCACTGGTGAAAGCAAGCAGCCACATGGTTCGCAAACTAATAATGGTTCTTTTTTTCTGTTCAGTCATATATACACATGTATGCCCCCACACATACACACATGCATGCCTAAATGGAAACAGCATGCATCAAAACTAGTCACCCTTATACATCAAAAGAACAGAAGCAGGACACTTGACATGGCTATGCATCATATTTTGCAGTGCTTTGTCTCTTCACAAAATGTGTATTTATAACACCAATTACTTTAATAAAATGCTACCAATGCTTTAAAGTAATGCTACCAATCTCAACTCCGTAATCCCTTTTGCACACTGTACAAAAGAGACAGAAAAATCATTCATTTTCTTATTGCCACAGCTGAGAACATCAAATTTTTGTATCACGCAATCCAAATTACCAGCATACTGATTAGGGCATTTACACAGTATTAGCTGCCACAAGCATGCAGTGTACACTGCAAGAAGACTCGCTATAAAAAGTAAACCTGAAACCTAAAAAAGTAAACAGTGAGACAACTCTAAATTTTAGAAGTCCTACTGCAAAATGTTGTGCTGAGATTCTGTTATCTGATGCAGGTTCACTACATGTAACAAGTATGTCTGCAAGCTGTTTGAAAACACACTTCCCCAAATTTAGTTACACCCTGGCTTTAGTTTCTCAACATGTTCAACAGTTTTCTACATTTGTATAATCTAAGAATCACTGATGGCAGGATGCTAGAGGTTTAGAACTTTCATTCAACATTTTCAAGGTCTGGGTATTACAAGATCGACAGACTCCCAAGCTGTGTAACTACTACGCATCCTGAAATATTTTTGTTACAACCATTTACAATCATTTAAGAGCTGTACAAATCTAGTACATCAAGTTGAGGATCCACAGGGCACAACAAAATTGCACAGGGATAATAAGCCTCAAGGAAATAATTCCATGTGGTACCTTCTTCACACAGTCATTCGCAGTTTCACGCAGGGCAACTTGGCACAGATGAGGAAATAGCTCTGGGTGACTCAACAAGTTCAAATGGCTGTTCAGTTTATCACAGCTCCTGGGAGAAATACATACATACTTTATAATGCATACATACATAAATACATATTTTATAATGCAAATATATAAATATACTTTATAATGCAAATATAAGCTTTAAAAGCATAGTATTCCTAACACAAAATTCGATTACCAATTTTTCTGCGTATACACTTCTTGATTTCACAGCTCAAGAAACTTGTAGCTGTTAGCAAAGTTAAGACACATGCATGTCTACCCTTTCTTCTGACATCAGGCAAGCAAGACACAAAAATATAAAATGATTTAATACACTGTGCTCACATTAGAAAGGGATGTGGGTCTTGAGATCACGAAAAAATTGTGAAAAAGCTCGGTTTGTGGAAAAAAAGTTTTCATAATAAATATACTTCAAACTATTGGTCAAATGTGTAGGGGAATCCCCAAGGTGGAGTAGATTTGTAATAAAGGAGTAATTAGACGTTGGCGTCCACACAAGTGCAGCCATTTGACCAACCTCTCGCTCATCACAACAGCACAGCCAAAGCTACCAGCATTTTCCTGCGCACAGGAATATGCACACATGAAAATGCGCACAGCCTTCAATCCTCTTTACCTCCATTTGTAATTTTACAAATACTCTCTCTGCCTTACAGGCTTTTTCTCTGGTTGGCCTGGGGCAACTGAAATGAGCTTGGCATCATTTATTCAGGCAGAGTAGAGCTGTGCAGTGATGCTATTTTCACTGGCTTTCACACTGTGCATTAAATTTATTCAGTTACTTTCCTGAATTACCAGCCAACCAGTTTTGTACGTTCTATTCATAGATTTTTTTTTTTACCAGTGTATTATGAACGAGGCTAGTGTAAAAACGGCATCACCCCACACATCTTGGGTGATTCAGTTCTGTAAATATTTCAAATAATTTATGAACAATTTTTGGCTAATGGCCAGTAACGAAGAGCCGTATTAAATTCACAGAACTGCATATAACTCAAACTGTAATTGTACTATTCAAACTCCTGTAAGGCGGGGGTTTATTGAAAAGAGCTGGGAGGACTGGAGCAGCAGCAAAAACAGTCCGAGGGCAATCAGTCACACGAGGCGAAGCGCAAGACCATCTTCTTCGTTGTCACGAGCCATCTGCTTTGTCTTTGCCATCTTCTTCTTTACACTCCAATTACATATTACAATTACAATAAGTATCCTGCCATAATAAAATTTCAAGATTCTCATCCCCCTTATAATTAGAATATCAAATAGCTTCATCATTGCAGAAACAGTGATAAGAAAGTTTTTGGGTGGCATTTATTGCTATGGTAGCCATTCATATGGCCTGGCTTATCTTTCTGACTGAGCAAATGGCATGACCCACTGGTTAGGCCAAAATACATAAACCTACATGATGAAAATGAAATGTGATCTTTGTGATCTATAATATCAAATAGCTCATGTGGGTGCCTATGATGTCGCCAAGGGTTTTCTCTATTTGTACACTTGTCAAGTGAAAGCCATTGAGCCCAAACATATGGTTTCATTAGCGTTCAACATGGCTTGTTCTACACAATGCAACCATAATCACAAAATGCATTTCAGCATTCTTTCAATTTTTTGCTCTTTTGAAGATTAGCATAAGATACTTATCATTGTATTCAAGAAGTACAACATGACAGGAGCTACATTCAATATCTACTTCTAGCTTTAATACATTTTTTTAATGCATTTAAGTCTACTTACCATTGATGCTTCAGGCAGTTTTCATGGCTCAAAATCCAGACGATGAATTCTAACATTCAGGAGGAAATATACCACCAATAATAAGAAGCTTGTATCAGAATATTATTAAATAATTAAACTTTCCCAGCAGAGTATATACTCGTACATTTCAAATGGTAAGCAGTTTTTATTGTGTGGAAACGTTAGTACGGCTGGATGGCACACATGTGCACATCACTATATGGACTGTTCCTTCCCCCAGCAACAGTGGCTACTGCATACATAAAGCACTTGGAATCGGCATATGGCTATGAAAGAACACTTCTCTGTAATAAAAGAAGGAATGCTGCTAGATCAAAGGTTTTGACAAGGAATGAAATTTCACAGTGATGCCAGTTAATCCAAGAACAAAATACTCTTGAACTACCACAAAAGAACAACTAAAATAGAATATCCTATTATCCATTCATTCAAATGCTAACACACTGGTTGACAAAGCAGAGTCCGAGATTTATTAACACAACAAAGAAAAAGGGCCAAGACGTTGGCCCAAGCTGTAATTGTCTGGCTAATTGACAAAGCAATCAGCTGTCTAATAACTCCTGGTAAAGATGAAGCTACGATAACACAAGTACAAGATAAATCTTGCGTTAAAGAAGTGGAGACATTCAATTTTTGTTGTGTGTTCTGTCTTTGGAATAATGCACAGCAAATTAGAAAACATAGACAGCCACGTGGATTGCGTGAACAAGCGGTAAATAATTTATAATCGAATTTTCTTCTGTCATGCTGTTACGGTTTCGATTTCTGAGCCGAACGAGGACTGTGACGTCGCAGACGAGATTTGAGGTCATGTGAGGCATACAAAAGCTGCAGTAAAGTCGCTGCTTTGTTCATTTTAATTCACACCTACTCTCACGCAAGCCCAAGAGTTGGAATCATAAAAAATGAACAAGCAGCAGTTATATTCCAGTTTTTGCAAGATTGAAGTAACCTCAACTCATCTATGACGGCATACCCAATATTTGGCTGCTGAAATCGAAACTGAAAAGGCAAGAGAAAAAGATTATAAATTATTTAGCAGGCATAGATGAATTACAGGTCATGGTTCATGTACACTATTGTCTTGCGCACCATTCCAAAGAAAAAAAAACACGCATACAAAAATTTGGTGTCTTTACATTTTTAAGTTTAAGGTTCACTTAGCAGCCACAGCACAACCAAACTAAAGATAAACATTATGATTAGCAACAAAGGAATGCAAACCTCACACACACATTATGCAAATCACTTTCACCTTACTGCAGTGCACAAGGCAATACTATTTTCTATTTAATATGTTCAAACAACAACTAGCATCCAAACATGCAGTACAGAAATAGGCTGTTTCTTGCCTGTGCAGATAGGAATTGCAGCATTTATTTTAGCTCCATGAAAAATTTAATTCTCATGAGACTTAAGAATAAATCTACAGACAATTCTGTATCAAGCAAAGTAAATCTGCAATGTCAGATATACGTTTAAACGTAATTTCCTGCAAAAGATTTTTGCACACACTTAGCGATGTCATGATGATGTTCAATTCACTAGGCTTGGCGGTATCGCAAACGAAAAGCACACTAAAAAAGCCCCCATTATCAACAAAGTACTCCAAATGGCACATTCTCTCTTGTGACCAATGTCAGTATATGCTGCATTATGAGAAAGGCAAAAAAAAAATTCGCTGTTTGTATCACTTTTATGCTTTGCAAGAGTGAGAAAATGGCATGACTGCTTACCTGAACTAGGTGAAGCAACTTGTCTGAGAAATGTTTCAACATTGCTGATAAGTGCCTCTTCATCATGTTCAGCAGGCACATTAACTTCTGCGGTGACCCACCTCTCAATCAGATTTTTGAGGCAAGCTAAAAGAGGGCTCCGAGTTTCCCACTCTTGGTTTATGCTTTCAAATAAATTCAGTAAACACTGCAGCCTTTTTATCAAATGCCACAAGTCCTCCGGCATGCTCCTCTTTAACGTGAGTTCATTCTCACTTCCACACACTAAGCTTGCTGCACAGAACCCATGGGTACTGCAAAGAGCATGCTTGGTCTTCTGCTCTTGGATAAGTCCTTCTCCACAGCAGAACATAAGAGCCTTTGTCACTTCGCTGAAAAGCAAGCTATGCGCATGGCTCAGCAACTGGCAAATATCAGGCCATGAAAGATTGCTCACTACACGGCAGCAGCACAATGGCACTACATAGAAATCCTGCACTGCTGCTTTTCCCAAGTCCCCATAGTTAACCACCCAGAGATCAGGATTGAAAAGGCTAAACTCTGTTGGCTCAAGGATACTTTGTACAAAATCAAGAACCACATTCAGTAGTGATGAAGCCCAATCAGCAACTTCTGAGTCAGACAGGCTGCGATTCTCCAAGAGACACACGAGGCTCTGAACGCAACATTCAAGAAGACATTCCGCTGTTGGCGAAATTCCGTCTGACAAAGGCAATCCTTGTATTTTGGAGAGAGCAGAAAGTGTTTCATCATGACTTGTGGTGAATTCTGCAAAAAAACAATAATTATAAAGTCAAACAACACATGCCCAGGAAGCAGCAAAGGACTTCTAATGTGAGCAAATGCATGGAATCATGTGAGAATGCAAAAATTTTTATTGTAAGCATCTAGTGCAAGTGAGTTAAGTCAGTAAGGACTATTTTCTTCATTAAAGTTGGAGGAGGCAATTCAAGAAAATAGGTTACAGGATTAAAGCAAAAAAACAAAATGTTCTGTTTTAAATCTGGGCCCATATTTTGATTTCAAACCCAAAGAGGAATGATCCCCTGCAGTGTGCAGTGAGTGTTTAAAGCGGAGACTAAAGTCACTTGCAACCTTGGAGTTGCACTATTATGGAAAGAACTACTGGATCACTTGAATGCCACAAAGCAGCAGTTTGGCATTACGATATCATCATACTTGCATGAAAGTAAATGATCGCCACAAATTTGCTTCTTCTAGCTAATAAACAACAATAATCTGTTTTAACAGAGCGTGTGATCTTTGCTTAACAAAATCTTCAGGGTTCTCTGTTTTCGCACGAGCCAAGGAAGTGACAGTAATCGCTGCACTCCACCCTCCACAAGAACGTGTACTCTCAAGCCCAACTGTATCACGTGACTACAGATGGCACATCCTCGAGGTTGCCCACTTTTTGCCTCACATGGTCCTATGATACATGCCCCCCTGAATAAACATAGGCAGTCTTTAGTTGCAACGTACGACAGCGACACCATTTGCCGCAGGGAAAGCCCCATCTATAGACACCATTGCAAAAGTGATTTTGCACAAGTGAACCATTTTTCAGCTTACTGCCCCAAGGGGAAACAATTGCAGGGGGTACGCGCTAACTTTTGGTCACATCTGAACCAACACAACCACTTCCACTAATACGGACAATCAGTGCACACTGCCACGGATCAATGTTTGAAGGCATCGGAGCCTAAATACGGACTCAAGGTTAGTCACCTGTCGTGTTTTCAGAATTAAAAGCTTGCAGTCAACTGCTGAAACAAGACAAGTAGAGCAACCACAGCACATATGCACAATAGAAGTTGTTTGTTTTCTCTCAAACCAGTACAAATAAGCAAGCTGGCATTGTTCAACAGAGTACAGCAGTAAACTTAAAATTAAGGATATTACCCAGCTATCCTCAAGGACAATTAAATTTCAAAAATGGCATTTAAGTACACAATAGCATGAGAAGAAACACAGATAAATCCTGCAATAATGAAGCCCCAAAACAACCAATTAGCCACAGCCAATTACTGTTTAAATTGATGGAAGAATGATGCCAGATGCACCAACATTCTGAAGTGTTGATTCGAACAAATTGGTGTTACCAGATTAAAAAGCAAAAAACATTTCAAGACTGAATCCCTGCAACGGCAATGCCTTCAGAAGTGCTGGTCAGCAAGCTTTCAAGCGTGCAGTTAAGTGAACGACTAAAACAACACTTACAAGGTTTCTCATTTTAGGTGCATAAAGGCATATCCAAAAAGTATGTTACCACATTAAATACCTTGAAAACCTGCGACTCAGCTTGTACCACATTTGGAATGTCTGGCAGAGGAAACCCTCACTAAGCACACAAATGTTGCCACTCTCAACTTAGCTATCTTGATCACCAATGAAGTGCCACTGAACAAGGTGGTGCAAACAGCCAATGTTTCAATCAGAATGGTTAACCGATTTTATCAGTACACTTTAACCAGGCTGTATTTCTGACTTATACACCTTTTGAAGCAGTTCAAATGATAAACAATTTCAAAGAGAATTCTGTGGTAAGAGAGAGAGAGAGAGAGAAGACAAACGGAAAGGCAGGGAGGTTAGCTAGTCAGTGCCCAGTATGCCACCCTACACGTGGGAAGGGGAACGGAGGGAGAGATAGAAAGAGGAGAGAGCAAAGGGAGATGATCACTTTTCCACATGTCCGGTGGCCATTACTTGCAGGGTGCATAGGCCACACACTGATAGTTCACAACCTTGCACTCAGTCCCGAGTCCTTTAAGATTCTGTGGTAAAATGTCAACAAAAGTTCAGTACTGCCAATTCCACGCTGGCTGCAGCAATGATATAAGTGACGGACATTGTGGATGGCTTTTTACTGTCAGAACATCAGAAATTTCATAACACATGAAAGCTGCAATCAATGAAAATTACCACTGGAGTTTAAACCTTACATGGACTACCACTACCATTTCACAGAAGCTGCAAAAAATGACAAGAATTGTGGAAATCCTGTGACCAGTAGCTCCCCCATGACACTGTGCCTGTCCATTCATCACCTCTCATGCTCGGTTTTTCGCAAAGCATGGTCTGTCAGAAAACCCTTCATCCAGGTCTGCCAACCCTGTCAGCAATCTACATATGTCTTCGTGTCAATTTTTGCCAGTCCAACAGATGAAGTCTTATTAGAAAGACAAGTGGTTTTAGACCATTGAAGAGATAACCATTCCAAAAAAGAACTTAGCAGCATGCTTCAGGTCAGAAAACTCTTGGGTTATATGTGTGAGCTCCTGAAGACAGCACTTTGAAGAGGAGTAAGGAAACACTGCACTAGGCTGCTAAGCTTTTATAAAATCAAAAAGGTCTGGCACTTGTTGAACAGACTTTGTAAGCACCAAACACTGAATAATACTAAGGACATCATACAGTTTTACCCCACTATTACATTCCCAAACACTTCTTTTTCTATCCTTGCATAAAAGGTGCCACGTCTTCCGACGAAGCATGCAGGTTGCCACATTACAAACAGTTTGTAGTCCTAGGCCGCTGACTCTTCTTATACAGCTCCATAAAAACACAGAACCTCATTTATCCCAAATTCTTACACTGTTTTAAGAAGCACCCAATCGCAGACTAAATGTTAACTCTAAACATACAGCTTGGTTTTGTCCTTGGGATGAGGGCACCTACTTATGTTACATGCATTCAAGATTACAGCCCTGTTGGAAGCAGTTACACAAGTGTTCACAGTCCCAGTACTCGTGAATAGTGGCTGGCCTGCACAGTTAAGTGAACTAACAGAGAGCCACGAGCTAAAATTTATTTCTATAGTAAATGATGAGGTATGTCTGGGCATGCTGTACACTTCAGATACCAATACACCAATGGTCAATATAAAGCAAATAAAAGCATACACATTTTCAAACCTACTAAGACCTCTAATGCCTGCTTTGCAAGTGTTATGTATGGTACCAAAAGTAATCTCATACTGCTATAAACCCCATATTCAGTAGCATCTCTAAGAACATACTCTATCCTACCTTCATTTGTTCTTTTAGACAAACTGAAAAAACAGACATTTACAATACGGCTGGTTAAGTCTTAAAAGTTGCTAAACTGAAGATGAAGAATGAATGAATGAGTTGTTTATTTAGAAAGGGAGGCTCAAGGCCGTTTGTTGGGGAATTGGGTTGTTAAGGAAGGGAAAAGTAGGAGTCTATTGATACATGAAGGGACGGCATGGGTGGTTTAGCCACGCTTTACACTGCTTTGTAGAGGCCATTTATCTTAGCATATTTGCCAATATCTTCCAAGATGCCGTTTGCTCCGGCTCTGGTCAATGCACGAAAGTCCTCGCCATCAGTGGGAAAACCATGCTTGGCGACAAGGTCGTCGCGTCCCTTGCGGAACTCTGAACAATGCCAAACTAAGCGGTACAGGTTAGCACGACACGTACAGCCACAGTACGGGCACTTCACAACATCAATATTGCCCCCTTGATGCCAGCGAAGGCCGGTAAGCCATTTAAACTGAAGATAAAAACATAATATGGTGTACCTTTCATGGGTTCAACACTGGATGACCATAATAATGCAGATGTTGCACAGCTCCAAATGTAGGGCATGGTTTTAGAGATGTCACTTATTGCTTCAAGCACTGCGAGCCTAATTCTTGAAGGCAATGCTTTCAGGCTCTGAAATTGTCCAAGAGAGTGAAAAATAATAAAAGAAGAAAAAACAGAGAAGTTGACAGCACAGCGAAGCACACAAAGGGATTACCAGCAAGGGTCACAATCATTCTGTGCCACCTGAGGAAAACACAGATTTAGCCCAATTTAGCCTGTATCAGCCATAATGTGGTTGCTATCACATTATTGAGGTCACAAATAATGGGATGGTGGTCACAGGCCCACATGCAAGAAGACAGGGTGGGGCTGCTAACAAAGTTTGGCCTTCATCTAAGAAGGGCCAAGATGGAAATGAAGTGTAGTGGTAAAGCTTCTGTCCCTCAAACTAAAAGTCTCGCATACACCCACACATGAGATATACATTCATATTTAGGCAGCGAAATGATGAGTTTTGGCATGCATTCTAAATTTAGTCAGGGCAGATTACACATGAGGGGTGAGAAAAAACATTAATTCACATTTCTCAGGTTAGCTTATCCTGCACCTTTAAACAGGCCTGTGCTCTTACGCTAAAGTGAGTCAGAGTACATTCCTGCAACAATGTAAAAGGAACCTAGAGTAAATTTTAATCATGGCTGTATGTAGTAGAAAAAGTTGCAGAAGACATTATCAGACCCTTCAGTCAAGCTCCGAAAGTCTTCCTTTGTTCATAAAATGCGAAACTAGCAAAAAAAACAGTGATAACAGCACTGGCACTCACATTAATTACTAACACAATGTTATAATGAATCACATATGCCACTGCTTCAAGCTAACAAGTGGCCATGCCATTAGCTATGATCAAGCCTAAAACAGTCGAGCCACAAAAACGGCTTTCATTCAAATAAATGCCACCCTAGATCCAACCACCCATTTCTATAATGGTTGGTTTTGGTTTTATAAGGTTAAACGTCCCAACTTAGGCTATGAGGGACGCCGTAATGGAGGGCTCCGGATAATTTAGGCCACCTGGGGTCTTTAATGCGCACTGATATCACCATGGATCTCTAGCATTCCACATCCATTGAAATGCGACCACCGCAGCCGAGCACCATGACCACTGAGCCACCACGGCGGCTTTTCTATAATGATGTCACAGATGACATGACTAGTCATACTGAAAGTGCGCGAAATAAAAATGGCATCACTGCAAGTGCTTTATCGTTATAAATAGTTGTCTGGGGGCAAGTGGCCTGGGGGCAAATGCAAATGTAAACTCCCGGAAATATGAAAAAAAAATTTATATATACAGGAGGTGTGATACTGCCTTCAGTACCTCTTTATAGAAACCAAACAGTCAGATCGAGTTTGCAAACAGTACGATTGGTCAGCGAGGCAAAGCTGTTGATAGCCGAGCGCATAACAAGTTTCACATAACATGAGCGCAAAACAGGTTGCATAACAAGCTGCGGGAAACCTTGCAAGAAGCATTGAAATACTACCATAGCTTTCTTTTGCTACTGAAATGCCACCATAAAAACTAATACCAATCACTGAAACGTGAAAAAAAAAACAGCACTGAAAAATTCGCCCATTTCCATTACCTGCAGAAAGTATTTTCTCCAACCACACGATGACACAAGCTCCGTAAAAAATGGCCATCCGATGCGTGGGAAGTCATCAAGCACGGATTCAAAATACTCTAGCTCAGTGTCTGCAACAATATTGGAAGACCTGCGGGCAATTTTTTTTTTTTTTCTGTTATAAGATTGAAACATCAGTAAATAATTTCATGACGCTTACAAAAGCTGTGTACAGAACCACTACATGTGAAAAATGCAGTTTGCATGCCAAGTCCTCAAAAGTTGCACTCTTTGCAGAACTGCGCCAATGAAAACCCCACAGTGTGGAAGCACAGAGCTTAATGCATTTGGCAGCATAAGTAGCGAAACTAATACCTCTGCCACAATTCAATTTGCTTCACAACAATTTCAGCAACGCCTTATTCGAACATTTTCTTCGAACCAGTTAAAGCATTTAGCTCAATGTAGCTCACGTACACAGAAACGGTGTTTACATTAATGTTAAAATGCGCATTGCATGCTTTTCCAAACATACTGATTTCTGTGCAAATGTGATGACTTGCAGTAAAAACCCAATGCATCCACTGCGTTAGATCAGTAAACTTGAGCATTGCAAAGCAGTGAATACACGCAAATTGGTGGGGCATAGCACCAAGGGAAAAAGACGAAAGTTGGCTGTTGTGATGCCCAAACTACTTGGGACGTCCCACTAACCAGAAACATAAAATTGAATCTCTCTGTTCCAAACCAGACAAGAATTATCTGTGTCCACTAAGTATTGCTTTGTGTCCAAGCATGTGAGCACAAGGACAGTGCAGTTGCTCTCAAAGTACTAGCATTTCAGAAGCAAGAATCTATCAAGATATAAAAAGTTACATGCAAATGCAAATTTCAGTAAACAAGAATAAATACATAAAACAGAGAAAACCTAGCAGCATGCAGAAAATGAAGACAATTCTACTCACAGCAGTACATTTGCAAAAACTGCAGCATGCAGCCTTGCACTGACAACGTCCGAATCGGTTTCAGCTGTGTAGGCATTTTGTATTTTATTTGATACGGTCAGTGCTGAAATTCTGCAGTGCCCTTGGTCAGATGAAAACAAATTCAGGTTTGTGTCCTAGAACAAAAGGTAATCATTTCTTAGCCATGATGCATGTGTTTTCAATGCCACCAAGAATCACAAAATTATGCTCAAAACTCTGGCTGGCAGCTAGCTCACAGTCAGAGAGGAAGTTAGTCGACCAATGAAAGAAAAAAAGGTTTCACTCATGCAAAGAAATATTTCACAGTGGCTGGGTCCTCAAACATGTGCTAAAGGCGCCCTGAACACCACACGAGAGTGGTAAGTTAATGCATTTGGCTGGGAGTATACAGGTGCCCATAAAAGTTTTTGCAACACGGAAACCACAGAAAAATATTATTTTCTTGGCAGTGTAAGCATGCAGCCACATACTGAAGAGTACAGTCTACACTTCCCTCTGCTACCTGCTCAGTGCACCCCTCAATGTGGCTCCAAGCAACATGGAAATTCAACTTTTTTGTGGCTCTTGTGTTTCGAAAACTTTTGTGGGCGCCTGCACGTCACCATAAATATCTTTTACCTTGGTTTTCATTTTCGAGCTGGCGGGTAGCGTCTCAGTCAACCAACACAATTCCATACACTGATGCCTGTGAGCACATAGACCTCACAACAAGCGAAGTAAAACATAAGCTCTCCTTTTTTTCTCAGAGTGGCTTTATCACTTGATTTTGCTGCAGCTGCCAGTGCTGCCTATAAAGTTAGTGGCAGGAGCAGGGCTACCACAGGCAACAGCAACTGGAACAAAGTCTTCAAAAGCATAAAGAGGCATAAGTTGGAAAAAAGGGGAGAGAACTTGAGTGGAGGAAAACTGCTAGGGCTAATAGTACACCTTTAATTTATTGCCTCTCATCATGTGCTTGACTAAAATTCTTTTGGGGCAATATTGCTTGTAAGCAGCCTTGGCATTTAAGGCATTTTTTTCAATTCATGAAGAGGCGTTTCCAGGCTCATTTGAAGGGAAGAAAAACAGTGACAGCTCTACTCTTTCCACAATAACTCCACAGGAGCCACAAGAGCAAGCAGATATAAAGCCTTAGTACAACTGTGCAAGTGTCTTCTCTTTAGTGCAAGTTACTATTTTTTCTTAAATTAAATTTCCTCATCGATGCAAGCCCCCTCACACTTTCAACATGACTTTCAACCCTTGAAGTATATGTATAAAACCAATAATAAATCAAATGAATGTTTCATTCCAAGCAGACATCAGGTATGTGGTATCATACGCAGCACTCGTGTTACGCCACAGCAGCCGGTACATTCTCCCTTCTAGGCATGATGCAAAGTTGTTAGAAATGTCTCCATCAAGGCTATATAAAATGATATAGGCAAACTCCAAGAAGGCAGACCGTTGATATTCAATATATCCAATGCAATACTGTTCACCTACAGCAAAATTAGAAGTCCTTTTTAAGCCTACTCCGTCCTGCTTAAACTTCTCGTTTATGCCAGTCAAAAATTTTAAAATTTATCACAAACAGCATTGCACTGCTAAGCAAAAACTAGAGAGCCCAGTAATCAAACAAGGCTCGCAAAGTTACCATCATCATTTATGTAACCACCTTCCCTGTCAGATGGCACCATACAATGCACTGCCATAGACATGCAACCTTTCACTGGGAGAGACAATTGCAAAAGTACAACAAAGCAGAACCTAACATAGAGGTAGGGGTGTGCAAATATTACTTTTTCCAAACCGAACGGAACACGAATAGTGTAGCTTTTCTGCTGAATTGAATACGAATAGTTTAGCTTAAAACTGAATTGAATACGAATAAAATATTTTTACAAATATTTGCTACTGGTAGGAATATGCAACGAAAAATAGTGCGACACAGCAAAGCGCTAGCTGTGCCACTGCGGTACAGTGCTATTACTTATGCAGTTATAGCTATACTGTAATAAGATCTATAAACGTTGGTTAAAAGGCCCAATACTGGTCTCCATTAGAGGGTAGCAACACATAGAGTATTAATTCTATCCTCGTCAAGTTAAATGCATACGAAAAGTACCTTTTACCATTGATGACAGAAGAGAATAAACTAGCACCACATCTCGGTACATGAGACAGGCTAGAGCTATGTATGAGTTATGTATGCCCTCTATGATAGGGCATCAAGACCAGATTTGCTGAACCTGCTTTGGACCTGCCATGTCGTACAATCTCTGAGGGAATGTATGACTATCATGAAAGCCACCACACGAATGAACCGCATCATGGACCACGTGCATACCAGTCAGGGCAGCATGGTATGCAGCATGTGTGGTTCCTGTTTTTGAAACAGTCATGGCAGAAAAACACAGCGAACCTTACTCAAACTTCATGCCAATTACTCAAAAAATATTTACTTCATGCCAATTACTCAAAAAATATTTGAAAACTTGCAAACATATTCGATTGTTTGGAATGATTTTGAACATCCACTATTTGATTTGTACGATGAATCAAACAAAGATATTCAATTCGCTATCCAAAATTTTCACATATTCACGAACACCTGCATAGGGTACGTCCACCAAACATTTCATTCAGTTAACTCGCATTATCTTAACCTGTACTTGAGGTCCTCCAGTGAGCCATCTATTTCACTGCAAAGCATTTTTCAGTGATATAGCACTGCCTGTACCATATGACCCAGGCATTGTAAAGGCCTAGTTCATGGCACTCCCTACCCTTTGGCAAAAGTTGAATGCTCCTTGTTGGGGGCGTTACACATGCTTTACACAAAGACAGCATTGGCACTGAACTACTTTAGCTAGTTCAGGCGAGTTTGGGAGGGACCCAATATCAGGTGGTGCCGGGTAAGACAGCAGCATTCAAAATTACAGCTGCCTTTACTGCAGCAAACAACACAGCAGAACTTCAGTTACTGCATCTGCATATGCCTCAGCTGCATGGCTATAGCAGCCACATGCTGTACTGTCAAAGGTAATTTCTGGCATAGATGAGCAAAACTTTGAGTTGAACAGCAGGATCAGAAGCATGGTACTTATACTCTTTCAGCTTTACTTTCAACTAGTGATATCATGACAGCCCAAATCTAGTGAGCCATGCCTAGATGTGCCCAAAGATGGCGTGGTGCCATTCACTCCCAGTACAGTCAGTACTCGACGCATGTGAACAGACATTTTTTCAAACCTAATACACCAATTTGTTAGCACTTAAACACCAATGATAATCATATTTCTGTTCTCCTTAGACTTCTCCAACTTCTTGAATGAGCCTGAAATAGGCAAATGCTGTATTCAAATGTGACACTTGCATAAAACAGAACGGCCATTACCAGTAAAAGCAGTATGCAGCTAATGGTTCAAGTATACAACCATGCAGGGTGCCTCACATAACATAACCCACATATTAAAATAAATATGTAGACATAAAAAGATGGCCGTCTTTAGTGTCTTTTTGTGCAAGCTGAAATATCTTCTAATTTACAGTAGCTAAATTAATCAGTCAAGATCAATAAATTTTTGAGCCACTGGAGACTAGTGACAAGTTTCAAATGTACAGTTGTTGAGTCCGAAAAGAAATACCAAAAAGTATATACTTTCTGAAAATATTGCAAGGTCACATAAGTCAAATATCATAATTTGCACTCAGGGCGCGGTTCAGGTGTCCAACGATATATGAGACAGATACTGCGCCATTTCCTTTCCGCCAAAACCAATTATATGAACAATTTGATGGCCAAGATGGAACACTGCACAAGATTTTTTGCCTTGGGGTGGTAGACAGTTGCATAGCAAATAAACTACTTCACTAAGGTAGCCTTTCCTTGAGAAAATATTTCAAGTAAAAACTCCACCTGGTTTTCTTGCCAGCAATGAGTTCTGCAATGCGAACTCTGGCCATTTACAGTGACAGTCAAGAAGTATTACTGCAGCAACCGTCAATGGCAGGTCACTTAAAAGGTTCCTCCTAAGATTTGTTAAGGCCAGATGGAGCGGGCCCACAAACAGACCAACTGACCACTACAGTTCGGCAGTTTCAATGTGTTGCTGCAGTGCATTGTCATATACCATGATCAGGTGAGTGCACAAATGAAACGGGACATTACCAAGCTACATTAAAACCAAATGACTCAAGTTGCGATACTGGCACTTCGTTGCAGCTTGGAATTTTTGCATCACACTGCAAATTAGGCGTCTCAGCCTTGGCCAGGGCTATTTGCTGTTCTGAAAAAAGCAAAACTAAATGACGAACAAATCGCACTAATAGCGGCCGGCATAGAGGAAGCAATAGAGAAACATCCCATGGAAAAGTGGAATTATAATCTGTTAGAACTACTCATTAGTACAAAAATAAAAAAAGTAAAAGGAGTAAACCGCTGGAGAGGAAAGAGGAAGCCCCGAAGTTTGTAGAATAAGGAAATTAGGGAGGCCATCAAACAACGACGGCTGGCATCACGGGAACACAGAGAAGCAAAGAGGGCGCAGTCATCTGAAGAGGAAACAGGAAAAAAATGGGAATCTGTTCGACAAAAGAAACAGAAAGTGCAGGTCCTCGTCCAGGCTAAAATAAAGCAGTCCTCTGATCGCTGGCTGGCTGAAGTTCGTGATGCAACTAAAGGGGGGCCAAGAAAATTCTGGAACCATATAAGCTGGCTGTGCAAAGCGAATCACAGAAAGTAGGAACAGATTCACGATGCCGATGGAAAATGTTTAGAGGGAGCTGACGCTGTGAACTACATTGTATCAGTTATAGCCGAGTCATTTAGGAAAGACGATAGGGTAATCGCCCCAAATGAGGGAGCAACACAGGACGGCACAATAGAAAACAGCTTAGACCTGACCAATCTTAACTAGAAAAAGGCGGAAGCAAATATTCCAAAATGCACATCCACAGGGATAGATGAAATTCCAATCAAGCTAATTAATGAACTTGGCCCAAGAGGCAAGGAAACGCTGATAAAAGCATTGGAGGCAGTCATAACAAATAAGCAAATTCCACACAGCTGGGAACAGAGTAAAATGAATTTGATTTATAAAGGGAAAGGCAATAAGACGAACATAAAATCCTTCCCACCGATTACAATAACATCAGTTGTATACAGGCTGGCGATGCAGGCAGTGAAATTAAAAATGCAGTCATGGGTAGAAAGTAATAGAATACTAGAACTT